>NW_020954681.1:1063665-1530269 GCF_900497805.2 Vombatus ursinus
ATATATATATATATATATATATATATATATATATATATATATATATACACTCTCAGATGTGTATAGAAATGTAATTTACCCAGTAGGGAAATAAGGGGAGAAGGGGATAAGAGAAAGGGAGGGGATGATAAAAGAGAGGGAGGAGGCAGTAGTTAGAAGCAAAATAGACTTTTGAGGAGAGACAAGATAAAAAGAGAGAGAAAGAAACAGAAGAACATGGGACAGAAAGAAATACACAGTAATCATAACTGTGAATGTGAATGGGATGAACTCACCCGTAAAGTGGAAGCAAATAACACATTTCTAATCCAACAATATATTGTTTATAAAAGATGCACTTGAAACAGAAAGACATACACTGAATTAAAATAAAGGACTTGAGCAGAGTCTATTATGCTTCAGCTGGACTTTAAAAAGGCAGGGGTAGCAATCATGAAACTACATTATGCTAAAAGATACCACAGACAATGAAGTAATAATAATAATAATAATAATAATAATAATTTTACAGCAAGTTTATCTGACGAAGGCCTCATTTCTCAAATATATACTGAGTATAGAACTGAGTCAAATTTATAAAAGTAAAAGTCATTCTCCGATGCATAAGTGGTCAAAAGTTATTAACAGGAAGTTTTCAGGTAAAGAAATCAAGCTCTCTGTAGTCATAAGAAAAAAGTGCTCTAAATCACTAGTGATTAGAGAAATACACATTAAAACAACTCTGAGGTACCACCTCACACCTATCAGAAATGACAAATGCTGGGGGAGATGAGGGGAAAACAGGTACACTAATGAACAGCTGGTGGACTAGTGAACTGGTCCAATCATTCTGGAGAACAATTTGGAACTAGGCCCAAAGGGTTATAAAACTATGCATACCCTTTGATCCAGCAATGACGCTACTAGGACAGTATACCAGAGAGATCATAGAAAAAGGGGAAGGACCTCTATGTACAAAAATATTTATAGCAGCTTTTTTGGTGGTGGCAAAGAATTGGTAATCGATGGATTGCTCATCATTTGGGGAATAGCTGAACAAATTGTGGCATATGATTGTGATGGAGTACTATTGTGCTATAAGAAATGATGAGGGGGTGGTTTCAGAAAAAAAAAAACATGGCAAGACTTATGTGAACTGATGCAAAGTGAAATGAGAAGAAACAGGAGATCATTGTGCACAGTAACAACAATGTTGTAATGATGATCAACTGTGAAAGACTTGGCTACTATTATCAATACAATGGTCCAAGATAATCCCAAAGGACTCATGATGAAAAAAAAAGAACTGATGAACTTAGTGCAGATTGAAGTAAAATTTTCTCACTTTATTTTTCTTGCTTTTTTGAAAATATGGCTAGCATGAAAATGTGTTTTGCGTGATTTCACATGTATAAATGATATCATATTGCTTGCCTTCTCAGTGGTTGTGGAATGAGTTGGGATGGAGGGAGGGAGAGCATTTGGAATTCAAGATTTAAAAAGAAAAGAATGTTAAAAATAAATAAATAATTTTTAAAAGATAAGAAAGAAAGAAGCAATGGAAAATAGACAAATAACTTTTTTACAAAGTCATTTTCCTTCATCTCCCCCACCTATTGTTAAGAGAATATTTTAAAATGACTGTCATTTTATCACACAACTTTCTTTTAAATGATAGAGTTGCTTTTCTTCATTTGTGGACAGTATTTTTTTTTTTGCATTTTTGTTGGAAGTAGGAATATTTCCCAACTATCTTCTTTCCTTCACACATGGAAATTTGACTTTCTCTGTATCCCTCATCTGAGCAGTTGAATATTTTTGAGAGTTGTTCTGCCTGAAATTTTTGCTCAAATTGGACCATGTGGTCTGTCCACTTCCCCATCTCTACTTATTAAGAGACTGCATTGATTGATTCAACTCTACTTCCTATTTCTATCCAGAAAGCTTAGCCATGTGGTTGATCAGAGGTAGCAGGGCCTAGCAGATAGAGAATTGCAATCAGAGTCTGAAAGACCTGGGTTTAAATTCCACCTTTGACATTGGCTGGTTCACCTTGAGCAACTTAGTTGGTATCTCTGAACTTCCTCTTCCTCATCTATAAAATGGGAAATATAATAGAACCAAATCTTATAGTTGTTATTAAGATCAAGTAAGACCATGTTTATAAAAAGTCTTGTAAACGTTAAAACATTCTGTTAATGTCAGTTATTATTATTTTATCCTGCCATCCCACTTACTGATATCAGGCTAATTTCAAAATATGAAACACACTGCTACAAACCAGTCAGTGGCACCAGTCAGTAATGCCTGAGATAACTATTCTAATCTCCCCATCAAGGAGGCTTTCCCAGTGTGCAATAAGCCTTAGTGGATTATCTGCCAAGAAATCTTCTCTAGTGGTAAATGGGGCTCTCAGTGTAGACTTCTCAGTGCTGAGATCAAGATTACCACAGGTTTCTCTATCAGCAGTGAAAAAGAGACAGTCATTGTACAGCAGCCAAATGTAATTTTACCAGGTAAGAAGACAAGCCACTTTTGGCTGCCATGACCCATTCACGTAAATAGCCTCCATTCCCTTCCCCCCTTTTCCTCTGCACAAATCAGCAGCTACTGCAATTTTCATAGTACTAGACTCTGGAGTAATCACAAGGGCTGAGATATTTCACAATACCACCATAGCAAAAGGGTTCAACTGAACCCCAGGGCCTGCTCTTTCATTTCACCATCAGACAATGGCCCACTTATAAGCAATTACTTATTATGTGTTGGAAGACAATTGCAAAGCTCCAGCACCATTTGCCAAATGTAATTGGCTGAAATTGGGCATAATTTGCTCTGAACTCATTTTCTTTTTTTCTGATTTCTCCATATTTCCATGGCTATGCAAGATCTGTTCAGTAACTGCATGAATAGAAACACAGAGGAGAGATCTTTGCCCAGTTGGCCAAAGTTCAAGAGAACAGGACTAGACTATTTAATAATAGAGCTTTCATTTATTTTATGGGTGATTTTTGACAAATGACTTGGAATGTTGGTTACTTGCTAATTTTGTAAATATTTAAATATCTCCCTATTCCTCAGACCAAATCTTAGATAGATAAATAAAAACAAAGTTCTTAGATTTTATCATGAGTAAAAGTTTTCGATGTTAAATTTGTACTAATGGTTGTTTTCTCACATATAATAATAAGAGAACAGTTAAAAACTGAATTTGAATGGGGAGAAGGCCAGCCTGACTCAGTTAAAGAGTTGTAATTAAAAATGTTGTCAAAGAATTAAATGGCTGTTAATTACTGTGAAGTCCACATCCTAACTAGAGCTAGGCCGACTTCCTGCCTAGTATTTAGGGAGAAGAACTTTAAAGAACAGAGCTTCATGACGGTGGCTGGCATTTCTGTAGTACTTTTAAGTACTCCCCTCAAACAATCCCATGAGAATGATTTGTGATTAATACATGGGATACCTGTGAATGTTTCTAAAATAAAAATAATAATTCAGTAAAGAGCTTTAAGTTTTCAAATCACTATATATGTGTGTGTGTGCATGTGTGTATATTATATAAATATACAGCATGTATCATACTGTTGTTCACTTGTCTCCCTATGTGGGTTTCTTTTTTTTTTTTTTTTTGCTAGGCAATGGGGTTAAGTGACTTGCCCAGGGTCACACAGCTAGTGAGTATTATGTGTCTGAGGCCAGATTTGAACTCAGGTCATTCTGACTCCAGGGCCAGTGCTCTATCCACTGCGCCATCTAGCTGCCCCCCCCCCCCCATTTGGGATTTTCTTGGCAAAGATAGTGGAGTGGTTTGCCATTTCCTTCTCCAGTTCATATTACAAATGAGGAAACTGAGGCAAACAGGGTGAAGTGACTTGACTAGAGTCACACAATTAGTAAATGTCTGAGGCTGGATATGAACTCAGGGAGATGTCTTCCTCTCTCCAGGCCTGGTGCTCTATCCATTGTAGTGCCACTCTATTATGTATATATTATAAATATACTGATTATTCTGCACTGTCTGCAATAGTAATAATAACAGTAAAACATTTCTATAGTGCTTTTAGGTTTTCAAAGTGATTTCTAAACATTATTCAATTTGCTCCTCACAACAACCCTGTGAGACAGGTGCTATTATTATCATCACTATTTTGTAGAGGAGGAAACTGAGGCAGACAGAAGTTTAATGACTTGCCCACAGTCACACAGCTGGTAATCATCTGAGGTTGGATTTGAACCCAGGTGTCTCTTTGGGTCCATGCCCAGTGCTTTGTCTACTGTGTTGCCTCTTCAAAGAATCAAGGGAGTTAGCCCAATGTCTTGTCCTTCATAGGCCCTTAATTTTTTTTTTTTTTTTTTTTGCTGATTGTATAGTAAGGTTTTGTTTTTTAAACAATTTAAACATTCTCTGACAATCTTGTTTATTTTTCTTATTTGCTTACCTGCTACACCCCTTTTTGTAGAGAGAATATAAAGAGAAACTTAAATCTAGTCTACAGTACTTCCTACCAACCATCATAGAACAATTCATAATTCCATGTATCGGTTGTTTTATCCTTTCTCACAAGATCCTTCTTTTGCACTAGGCATTCTTATCCTTATTTTATAGACTAAGTAACTCAGCTTGTATCTAAAGATGATAAGAGCAGACAGTTACTACCTCATGGTTACAATGAATTTTATCCTCATGACCTCCCTATGAGATATTCCAGTCCAACCTAACAAATAGTGATAAAGTACCCACTCAGTTGGAGACACTATTGGTTTGATGTACCAGGTACACTGTAAGGAAATGTGAAAGATAGCACTACCCACAAGGGTAGCAAATAAGGAGGTTTTATTGGTCATTTTAATGGCTTCCCTGGCAGGCAATACCATAGGTATTATCATCTCCATTTTATATCGCTTCCCTCCCCTCCAGCTCCCAGTGACCTCCTGAAATCCACAGCCTTTTCCCTCTACAGTACTAGTAAGAAAGAGTTGAACTGAGTCAAACTTCATTATTTACATACTTCAACTTCTATCCCTTCTCCCCCACCCCAGCATAGTGTGTGTGGTTTAAACCCAGTATAATTCTCTATTTGACTATATTTCTCCTTACATACACTCTCACCCAGAATACTCGTGACCCCCCCCCCACCCCAGGCGTGGACGTGGGTGTGAGTGTGTGTGGGGGGAATCATGGACCAAATATGAGCTGTACAGTCATTACCTTATGGAAATCTTCATGTCAGTATTTTGGTGTAAGAAAAGATTTTGCTAATGACATGCTTGAAAACATGGTATTTAAAAATTGATTAATATGTTCAGTGCTCACTTTGTTTTAGCCAAGAATTTAATCAAAAGCGAGACACTTTTATCTGTCTTTGTTTTAGAAATTGTCAGAAATTAATCAAATGATCTCCCAATGGAACAGGGAAAACTGACTGCTCAAAGCCTGGGAGAGGAATAAGGCTTATTTTGATCTTGCTTGCGGTCTCCATGGAAATAGGAGAGGATGAATAGGGGGGAGGAAAACAACCCAAGGGGGAGTTAGAAGGTTATTTTGAATGAATATAACACTAATTCAGAATTTTAGAAACAACGTATACTTTTTTACTAAAATTCATTTTAGTGATTTGTTTATCAAATTACGTTTGCATTTAGTTTATGCCCAACACTAAGTACTGTTTTAAAACCATTTTTTAAAAATTTCAAACGAAGCCTTTGTTTATAAATGCAGCAAGCACTTCCCACTGACAAATGGGCTGTTACAAAAGTTCCTGTGTAAATCACATATTTAGAACTCAGAACCTGTTTCTCCTTAAAAAAAAAACAAAACATCATATTAAATGGTTATTAGGTTGCCAATATAGATACCTCTTTAACTCCTTGCATTCAATCCAATTCAACAAGTAGTTATGAAACAGTCCTTACTTTTGGAGCTTACATTCTTTTAGCTGAAATATTTTAACGCAGTGAAAATGGTGGGGTAGAAATGAATGCTGTTACGGGTGCCAGATGCATAACTAGAACAGGTACATGGGACTTTGCTCCCAGGTCACTGAAATTTAGAGGACACACAAATTTAACAGATATTCACTTCTTCTACAGCAATATAATAACAAATTCTTTCTCCTGGTCAACTGAATTTGTTTTCGTTACTATTGGCATTATTTTCACATTATTAATTATATTGTTGATTTGGGGAAAGTTTCTTGTTGCTTGCCCTGGGCACCAAGATGGCTAGTTATAACTGGTAGCTGCATATTTCATGTCTGTGATGTGCTAAGGAGGTGTCTATGGGTACATTTGTAACTTAATCACTATTTATAACATTTTTTTTAGGCAATTGGGGTTAAGTGACTTGCCCAGGGTCACAGCAGCTAGTAAGTATCAAGGGTTTGGTCTGAGGCCGGATTTGAACTCAGGTCCTCCTGACTGTAGGGCCGGTGCTCTATCCACTATGCCACCTAGCTGCCCCTATAATACAGTTTTTATGGAAAAATGCACAGGAAGTTCTAACTTGGAATACCTGGGATCTTAGGGGCCCTCTCTCTCCAAACTTAACATTGAAGAGAGAACTTCTGCAGTAACAAAGGGAGATTCCCTTCTTTTCCAATCATAGTAGTAGATTCACTTGCTGCAGTAGAGATTCATATGCCAGGGATATTTCTATATCACTTGCTTGTATTTTGAGGAACTTCCTATGTGTCCAAAGTATTGCATTCATGTGAAGATGAATTATGATTCTTATTTTCAATTTTTTTTGTTCGTTATGGCTGTGTCTACACACGCAAAGGAGTTTGACTATCTTGACAGGTCATCTGTCAAACCAGCTTCTGTGTAGTTAGATTCAACATATATTGCTGAACTGACAGAGCTGTGGAAGAATAGGGCCTTATTGTTCAACATATCTTCCTGAAGGCTTTAGTTATACTAGTCAGTATGTTTCACTATTTTTTTCCTGAATGCCGTAGACCCTCTACCCACCATGATTATTTTATGAAGAACATCTTATTAAATGATATCTGGAAGCAAAAAACCCCAAAACAATTGGCATAATTACATTTTTAACATAATTCCAAGGTTGCATAAAACATCTAGGAGTTGGCAAGTAGGTGAATATGTGTGTTCCGCTATTTGGAAGCATTGAAATGATTGGAATTGAATAAAAAAATTTGAGTCAATTTAGACAACTTCTCTTCCCTTTTTTATCCTATTCTAATTTATTTTTTTAGCTGGCACAGTGGATAGAGTACTGGGCCTGGAGTTAGGAAGACTCATCTTCATGAGTTCAAATCTGGCCTAAGACACTTACTGGCTGTGTGACACTGGGCAAGTCATTTCACCCTATTTGCCTCAGTTTCCTCCTCTGTAAGAGGGAACTGGTAGAGCACTCCAATGTCTTTGCCAAGAAAACCCCAAATGGGGTCATGAAGGGTCAGATATGACTGGAAAATGACTGTACAACAACAACAATAGTTTTTTTTGGTTAACAAGCATCTTTTTTTTCCTCTGCCTCGCATGTCTCCCCATTGGAAAAAAGAACAAAAGATATTGTAATAGAGATAGTTGAGCAAAATAAACTTCCACATTGGCCATGTCCAAAAATGCATGTTTCATTCTGTATTTTGAATCCATCACCTCTCTGACAGGAGGTAGATAGTGTGATTGTTCATTAGTCTTCTAGAATCATGGTTCATCACTCCATTGATCAGAGTTCTTAAGTTTTAAGTTGTCTGACTTTATAACGTTTTTGTTATTGTATAAATTGTTCTCCTATTTCTCACTGTATTTACTCTTCATCAGTTCATACAAATCTTTACAGGTTTCTCTGAAACTGTCCCTTTTGTCATATTTCATAGCACAGAGCATTCCATTATTGTCATGTGCAGTAATGTTTTAGCCACTCTCCGATCTATGGATACCTCCTTTGTTTCCAGTTCTTTGACATTCCAAAAAAGAGTTACTGTTGATGTTTGTTGTGTGGGTTCTTTTTCTCTTTCTTTGATTTCTTAGGGGTGTAGGTAAATACGTAGTATAGCTATGGCAAAACAGATGCATAGTTTAATGACCTTGGGAGGCACATTTTGAAATTGCTTTTCAGCATGGCTGGACCAATCAACAACTTCATCAGCAGTGTATTTTAGTGTACCATAGCCTCTACAATCATTGTCATTTTCCCTTTTTGTTTGAAAGGGAGTATATTGAGGTCCCCAATTGTTGTAGTCTATTGTATACTTCTTGATGTAAACTGTTTAAATTTTTCTTTAAGTAGTTAGATATGCCATTTGTTGCATACGTGCAAACACACATATGGTATTGATGTTGACTCATATGGTGCCTTTAAGCATAATGTAATTTCTTTATCTCTTTTAATCATCTGCTTTTAATCTTGTTTATTCTGAAATCATGATTGTTACCTCTCCTTTTTATATTCTTTTGCAGCATAATAGTTTTTGCTCTAGCTCCTCATTTTAACTGTGTGAGTCTTTATTTCAAATATTTTTCCTGTTCACAATATATTGTTGGATTTTGCTTTCTAATCCATTTTGCTATCCTCTTCTGTTTTATGGGTGAGTTTATCTCATTCATATTCCAGGTTAAGACTGTTAATTGTATCTTTCCTTCTTACTTGCTATACTTTTATTTCTCTTTGGCTCCCTTTCCCTTTTCTTATGGCTCAAGCTCAAACACTGTGTCAGCATGGTATTGTGAAGAGTGCACTGACTTGGGAATCAGGAAGCTTGACATCTAGTCCCAGCTCTGCCACTGCTAACTGTGTAGACTTGGTTAAGTTGCTTCATTTTTCTCTTCTCAATCTTCTCATATAAGAAACTAGTGGCTTGAACTAGATGGCCCCTAAGGTCCCTTTTAGTTTTATGCCTATGATGTCTGTGATCCTTTGGCATTTAAAATCACTTATAGGCAGATGATACAGACTTAGATGATATGACTATATAATTTATCTTGAATCTTTATCCCTACTTATGTAAAAATAATAATACTTCCAAAGTGAATAAGTTATTTGGTTTTGGACATATAGGGACTCTTTGAAAAATACCGTAGCGTGGGAATCTGGTTAAAATATGATGTTGTGAGTAGATTGTGCTTCGGTAGTGAATAACAGAAGCAAAAGGCTTAGATTTTCTTAAAGTAATACAGGCAAAATGATGATACATGCATTATCATCATTTCAATGGGAATTTTAAAAAATAGCATACTTAATTTTTAGATTTTTGCTTTCCTAGGTCATGCTTTTAGATATATTCATTTTTGATTCTGGATACCTATTTTAGACTATTTACTTTGTTTTGAAATTTAAAATCAATGAAATTATAATAGGAAAAACTGGTCATAAACTATATGCCTAATATTGGCAAATGGCTGAACAAATGGTAGTATATGAACATAATGTAATATTATTGTGGTATAAGAAATGATGACTATGAAGAATTCAGAGAAACATGGGAAGGTTTGTACCATGGGACAGAACTTTATGTATCCCCTTTTAGATCGAGTGAAATCTAGTTAAAAAAAAAAAAAGATGAACAAAAAAGAAGTTGAAGCTGTTAATAGAAATTTAGAAAAGTTAGGTTTAATAAATCTCTGGCAATTACTAAATGGCAATAGAAAGGAATATTAACTGATATAGAATAAATAAAACAGAAAAGAGTGAACAGGATATGGTTATTTCTACAAATAACAGTGCAAATGATGCTAATACTAAAAAGGGACAAATAAGGTAAAATACAATGGCTAGTGTTGCTGCCAAATTATTAAAGTAAAGCCATACGTCCTTACTTCCTGCTAACATCTGGTAAACCATAGAAGTAGGAAGAGATGGGTATTATCAATAGCCGTCTCTTTATGAAGTAGTTCTGCTTAACTGTTTTCAGGGACCATGAAGGTTTCTTTGAGCATGTGTGATACTCCGTCTCTTGGCTCCAGGCATTTTCTCTTGCTTTCCCCCATGCTCTCCCTTCTTATCTCTTTTGTTCCTGGCTTCCTTCAAGTCCCATCTCAAATCCCATCTTCTACGGTGGTAGTGTCACACTCAAGTAGAAAGAGATCCCTGCGGCCACAAAATGACTTAAAAAAACCTCAAGAGTTTTGTAGCCAAACGTCTGTCTACCGGAAGTGTCAAACCCTACACACCCATGTAATTCTAGTGCCTTCCCTCTTTAAATTATTTCCTATTTTTCCTGTATATAGCTTATTTGTAAATGTTTATTTGCTTGCTCTCTCTCCGATTAAATTGTAAGCTTCTTGAGTGAAGCGACTGTCTTTTGCCTCTTTTTGTATCCCACACGCTTAGCACAGTGCCTGACACATAGTAGGCATTTAATAAACATTTATTGATTGACTGATTGTCTCTAACACTTACTAGCTGAAAGAAAGTTTTTCAGCTTCCCTAGGCCTCTTCATGTTTTTCTTCATGTGTAAAATGAAGATAATAGTATGAGTAATACTGACCTCACAAGGTCGCAGGGCTCAACAAGGAATAGATGTAAAGTGTATTACAAAGTTTAAAATGCTATATAAATGTCAGCGCTTATTGTTAAAAAGTATCCAATTGAAAAATAGACTCCTATGTAGAGCTAGCAGTGGCCTTGGAAGGCATGTATTCCTACCTTCACATTTTACAAATGAGGAAACTGAGGCTCAAGAAATTTAAGTGATTTCCCCAAGTTTCACGAAAGTTGTACATATCAAATCTAGGATTTGAACCTAGGTCCCCACACTCTGAACCCAGGACACATTCTATTGCATCATAGGCTATCCATTGAGATTCCCATATCACATTGGTCTTTCAAGGACTTCTTAGCAGTAGATGCTGCTCATGCACTAGATTGTGGCAATGAAGCCTGAGAATTTAATTTAAATTACACAATGAAAGAGACTTCAATAAGAAATATATTTTCTATGGCAATATGTCTACGGATGCATGAGGCAGATTTCCACTATACCATAAATGCATTCAAACCAAAATGTTGAATTATGAGTACCTTGGCAGCACAAAATAAAACCAAGACCTGGTAGGAATTTGGTTATTTTCATTAGTATGATGAGCCATAAATAGCTTCACTTCCTGCTGGGAATCCACAGCTGTGGATGTATGGAGTATGGAGGCTGCTATGGAGTATGCTTTTAGGACATTCCAGGTCTTTGAAGCTCATTTTTTTCTACAACACAGACTCATAGATTTAGAGCTAGTAGTTCCTTAGTCAGGACAGCTAGGTGGCATAGTGGATGGAGCAGTGGGCTTGGAACCAGGAAGACTCATCTTCATGGGTTCAAATCTGGCCTCAGACATTTACTAGCTTTGTGACTCTAGGCAAGTCATTTAACCCTGTTTGCTTCATTTTCTCATCTGTAAAATGAAATAGAGGAAGAAATGGCAAACCATTATGGTATCTCTGCCAAGAAAAACCCAAATGGGGTCACGAAGAGTTGGATGCGACTGAAATGACTCAACAACAAGTGGCCTAATCTGACCCCCTTCATTTTACAAATGAGGAAACTGAGGCTCAGAGATTTTAAGTGACTTGCCTAAAGTCACCCAGAGAGTAAACAACAGAGATTGGAATTTAATCCAGGTCCTCTGACTCCAAAATCCAGCACTCTTTCTACCGTCCTGGGCAGAGTGAATGGCTTTCTTTTCTGAATTTTTGACCAATAAGTAACAGTGGTATTTCAAGTATAGTCAGGAGTTCCTTGCTGAAAACCCAAGCACATATACACATACATACATACGTACATCCATACATATGAGCTGAGCTAGAGAAATGATTTTTTTCATTAGGCATATTACATTGAAAAAGGTAGTTGGTTCTTGTAACATTAGAAGAAAATAGACTTAATATAGAAACATGCTTCAACAAAATAGGAATCAGATCTTTGAAAAGGAATTTTTGTCATTTTTTTCAAGTTATGAATATGACATTAATGTAAGTTTTTTAATGACTAAAACTGTTTCAGATAACAAAATTACTAATGCATGTTCTAATATGGAGAATAAGAGTTACTTTGGATCAGCAGCAGGAAAAAAGGCATTACGTACTAGGCTGCACAATTCCTTAAATAGCCTGAATTTATTTCAATTGCAAAACTTTACCCAACTGCAAAGAATGACAAAAATGCTATTGTTGGGGAGGGGGAGACCTTTGAGAAGTTATGAATGTCTAAAATTTTCTGGAGTTATTTTTTGCATAGATTGATTCATATTTAGATTAGCTTCCTGCCAGATGGAAGAAACGCACAGTAAATCAGCCTTTTGCAGGAGATAATCCAAAAAGAAACTAGGAGCTGTTATTAAAAGGGTTTTCTCTCTCTCTCCTTCCATATTAATAGCACATTAACTCACAGCAAGTGTCCTGGAAAGTAGAGAAATAACCAGGGGGTGGTCACCAATGCATTCTCTAGGAGCTCATAATATTTTTCAGTCTACCAAGTCTAATAAATAACAGGCTAATTGGATCACATAACTTGATCACATGTCTGTGACTCTCACCACAAATATCCAGTTAATTGTCAAATTTTGTCTATTCCACCTCTCCAACTTTTGCATTGTACTCTTATTCACTTATGCAGCCAAGACCTTAGGTCAAGGTCATATCATGCCTTTCTTATACCGCAGTAGCCTCCTAATAGGTATCTCTGCCTACAGCCTCTTCCAACTCCAATTTCTTAGCCATATAGCTGCCAAACTGATATTTCAAAAGTACAGGTTTGACCATTGCGGTCTCCTATTAGAGAATTTTCATTGACTTTTCTTTGCCCCTAAAATAAAATACAAACTCATCAACTTGTAATTTAAAGCCCTTCACAATCTGGCTCAATCCCATCTTTCCAGAGTCATTTCATATTACTCCTCCTTACACACTCAATATTCCTGCCAAATCGACTTATTTATTGCTCCTTATTCACTGTATTCAATCTCTTGTCCCTGTGCCTTTGCACAGGCTGACCCTCATGCCTGGACAGGCCTCCTCCCTCATGTCTCCCAAAAGAACATTATCAACTTTTCAAATGACAAGAGCCAGCAATGAATCAAGTCTCCACCTGAGAACTGACCCCTGTTCCAGACAAGTCCTAGATGTTTTGACTTGGTAGCCCTGGAGAGGTATATACTGGTTCCAAATTATCCCCTGTCCAGACTACTAGTTCTTTGGGTTCAGTTTCTCTCAAAAGTAAATCTACTCCATTGGGTTCAGCCCCAAATTCAACTGACCCTTAGGAACAGAGGAGACACCAGTCATTTGCCTTTTTTGTATAATGCATCTCATCTTAGCTGGCCCTGTTGACGATGATAAAGTTGACCAAGTTTAGCCTTGGCTCCCAGGCTTCACATTCTGAGTTCTTGTGACCCCTTCCCACCACCGCAGGTGTTCAAGGACTGCATGGTCCCCCCTTTTATTATAGATGTTGATATATTTTTTATTTATCAGTTGATAAAAGTAAGAAAAAATGGGCCAATAACTATAACTTTTGCAAAGAATTCCTAGACCCTTTCAAGGCTTTTCCTGAGCCCCGCAGTTTACTTTAACCCCCCACTTGCTCAAATTACTCTGCATATGTCTTGTATATTTTGTATTTACTTTTTTGGGTACATGCTTTCTCCTAGTAAAATTTAATCTCCTTGAGGGCAGAAACTGTTTTTTTTTTTTTTTTTTTTGCCTAGGTATCCTCAGAGTACTATGCCTTGCACCTAAAGATAGAGACTGGACCTGTGATTTCATTGTTAAACGGAACTCACAGAAGAGGAAATTCTCTCTTCCACTGCATGTTGGCATTCTCTGCACCTCAGTGGTCTTAGAGAGCTACTTAGAGTACAGTGAGAGATGAAGTAACTTGCTAAGTCACAGCCAGTATGTGCCAGAGGTGGGATGGGTCTTCATGGTGCCAAGGTCAGCTCTCTTGTTTAAAAAGAGCTTGTTGTTTAATGTAAAGTAGTAAACAAGTCATCTGCAAGGGTCCCTTCACCTCCTTTTCTTCCTTATCTCATCATAATCTGTTGATTTACCACCTCTCCCTCTATTTTCCTTTACTAAGCCCTTTTCTTTGTCTGTACTCTTTCTTCAAATCCCTTAATGCCAGGGGTGAGAAACCTGTGTGGCCCTTTAGGTCCTCAAGTGGAGCCCTTTAACTGAATCCAACTTCACAGAACAAATCCCCTTGATAAAAGGATTTGTTCCATAAAACTTGGACTCAGTCAAAGGGACATACCCAACGACCTAGAAGGCCACATGTGGCCTTGAGGCCTCAGGTTCCCCAACCCTATGAAAATCCCTTGGTTTTCTCCCAGGCCATATCCCCAAGTTTTACTGATTATTCTATACCTCTGTCTATAATTAATCTATACCTATGTCACTGCTAGTAAATTACAACAAAAATGCCTTCTTGACTGAATCATTTCAGAAAACAAAATTAGAGTCTGAAGGTGAATTAATCCATAAATTTTGCCTGTATTTAACTTAATTTATAAAATGATTCTGGTAAAACAGCAACTTTGTTTCTGAATATATTATTATGAAACTCAATGGACTTGAACAAAAATGATATTAGAAAAAAAGATAATTAGACAATGTGGAGGAAGAGATAATGACAAGTTAATAAAGGTCATGATGGGTATACTTTTGATTCACTCTCCTAAATTAAAATGTGAAATGGCAGCAAAACCAGTTACCATCTTCATTTTGGTTTTAAAACCCTAGCATCATTGGAAAGTCATGGCAAATTAAAAAATGCCCTGAAATCCATGGCTAATATGATGTGTGTACATATAATATCTCTCTCTCTCTCTCTATATATATATAGATATAGAGATAGATAGATAGATATCATATATATATACACACATATGTGGTGGGTGAGTGTGTCTCTGTGTGCGTGTCTGTGTGTATACATTATACATATATATATATATATACATATGTATGTATCAAGTTATCTTGATAATTTGGGGCAACTAGGTGGCCCAGTGGATAGAGCACTGGGGCTGGTGTCAGGAACACTTGAGTTCAAATCTAGCCTTAGACACTTATTAGCTTTGTGCAGGGCAAGTCACTTACCCTCTGTTTTCTCAACTGTAAAGTGGGGATAATAGTAGGGTAGTGTGAGGATCAAATGAGATAATATTTGTAAAGTGCTTAGCATAGTGCCTGGCATAGTAGGCACTATATAAATGCTTATTCTCTTTCCTTTCCCTTGTATCCCCTATCAAGCCATAGACTTAATTTTTTTTCTCTCTTAATTTCCCCTTTCATCCACTTTGGTCATCTTTCCATCATGTTCTTCTCTTTTTGATGCTGAGCTGGTTGGACCTCTTTGGGGAAAGGTTCACGGTATTATGATTGTGATCTGGAAGAAAACTCTGAGGGCGCCTTGATCAGTGAACCACTAAAGGATCCCTGACGGTCATATATTGACTTAGTTTTAAGATGTCACATTATCTATGTTTTATTTGCTTTTATTTATTTTGTTCAATATTTCTCAATGGTATTTTAATTTGGTTTAGCCTGATGCTGTTTGCTCAGATGACAAGGGTAAAAAGTGATGCAAATCCCACAGGGAATCTTTCTTTGATGCCATGGAGGCAACTAGGTGAAATGAGACTTTTGCATCCAGGGCTGGAAAAACCTTCTTCCTTCCTCTCCTTGAAAACTGTTTTTGAAACTTGAAGTGTAGTTGGATAACTTCTAAAATGTTATCAACCAAAAATAAACTCATCATTTGATGATGTTTGGTCTGGACCTAGGATTTCACTGTGTAGGGAATTTCGAATGTAGAAACTCCCTCTGCAGATGCAGTTGAGCTCCTCCTCTGTATCTTAGAGTCTTAGAGACTTGTCTTGAGCACTTAGAGGTTAGTTGATTTTTCCATGGTCACATGGCTAGTATGGAGTGGAGGCTGAACTTCAGAGCGGGTCTCATTGACTCCAAGGCTACTATCTGTTCATGAACTACTCTACACTGCCTCTCTTTGAGGAAGTATTGATGTGAAATGCTCACATCCCGGCTGCATTTTGTCTTTGTGCTAATCACTTTTCTTTCTCATTCTAGTTTTCATTTTAGTAGAATACTGTAATCTCCAAATATCACAGTTGGAGAAGAGCTTAGAAATAATCTCACAAATGAGGAAACTTATACTCAGAGAGAATGGACTGGTCAAAGATCACTTCTCTACAGAGTGTGGTAGAGCCAGCTCATATAAACTCTAGAGAGCCTATTGTTAAATTTGCAGTGTAAGCATATACACCTTAGAAATAGGCAAACACTACAAATGAAGGCTTGATTTTTTATTTTATCGACTGGCTAGAATTAAGAAAGTGATGTAGAAAATATTAATAATGCAGATTAAATTTAAAAGCGTGCCATATGTAACACCCCCTCCCCCTCGCAGAGAGCCAGTTGTTAAACATTCACCAGGACACTCTTAGTTCAGTCTTCTATTTGCCCTGTGGAGTAAAATGAGGCTCATACCCATTTCCCTCAAGAGAGATATGGTAAGAATTCGAGAGGTGTGAATATCAAATATGGAAGCTGTTATTGTAACCAGCATACCAGAACTTCTATATCTAGGCTTGTGTCATTGCCTCTAGGGGCCATGCACAGTTTTGCTGCCAAAATTTCTATCCTTCCTTCTGAGAATTCTCTTCAGAGCCAGCCGAAGAAACATATGAGAAAGTCTGTCTCATTCCTTTGGAGTCACAACTTGTTTTTTTTACCAAAATGTTACTACCCCTTCCCTGAATCACCAACTATATTCACTTCAGCAAACATGTTTAAACCCATGGGTGCTGTGTAATGGATATACAAAGCCAGAAATGAAACAACCCTTGCCCTCAAAGGGCTTATAGTCTAGGGGGTGGGCATGGAGTGGGGAAACAGACAAATAAGCCAGAAAATACAAAATAACTTCATGAGGGCTATGACTTGGCTCCAAATGACTTTAGTCTATTTCCAAAATCTATCTACCATCACAGAACAAAAATTTGCCATCATTGAAAGTATTTTCAAGAATATCAACTTATTCCTTATTAGCTAACTGCTATTAATCAATTAGGAATTAATCAATACAGGAAGCAAAGCTCTATATGCCTCAGTTGCCTCATCTATAAAATAGGGATAATAATACTTCCACTGCCAACTTTTTATGGTTATTTTGAGATGCAAATAAAATCATAGATGTGATAATACTTTATAAATTGTAAAGCACTACAGGAATTTTTTTTAAAAGTATGAATGGCTGGTAATTTCTGTGCCCTATGCTTATATGGATTATTCAGGCCCCCCGTTGTTGTCCTTCACACCCGGACCTGTCCTCATGCCATCTATTCCCCTTGCTCCTTTCTTCTGTTCCCATTCACTTCAACAACAACATTTATCAAGCACCTCGTATATAAAAGACACTGTGCTACCACCAGGGGAACAGATAGAAGCACAAAACAGTCTCTATTCCCTTGGCTTTCTGCTCCTTAAAGTAGTACCTATAGAAGCTGGTAGACTAACCCATGCCAGTGCTCCAATGGGTCCTGATGGGCTAATATGGTGCTTCCTCCCATGGAATAGGCATTCTAAGGCAATGTCTTAGTCCAAGGAAGTGGTCTGATTAGGGATTTCAAATCTCATGCCTTACAAGTAAGGAAGAGAACTATGGGTAGGCAGTGAGATAGTGCAGAAAGAGCTTTGGACCTGGAGTTGAAAGATCTGGGTTCAAGTCTATGTGACTTTGGGTAAATCACTTTCCCTCTTTAAATGGCAACTTTCTTTTTTTTAACATTAAAAAATTATTTTGAGTTCCAAATTCTTTCCCTCCCTCTAACCCCTCCCCTACCCAGTGAGAAGATAAGAAATACGATACCCATTATACATATGAAGTCATGCAAAACATATTTCCACCTTAGTCATGTTGTGAGAAAAAAAGCAAGAAAAATAAAGAGGAAAAAATGCTTCAGTCTGCCCTTAGAGTCTATGGAAAGCATTTTATGTCATGAGTTAAATGGCTGTTTTCTTATCTGCAAAGTGGGAATAATAATGCAAAGTGCTATGTAATCAAAAAGCAGAGATGGGACAAAGCATTTGTGTGCTTTTGGTAAGATTGGAAAATTGCACCCCCTTTATCTAACTGTGCGCAGGAGAGTTCTGAACCTTCACTGTAAGGTGGGTAGCTTGGCCTATACTACAGTCTGATGAGGAAATTTGTAGAAAAAGTTTTCAAACTTGCTCTGAGTGTACCCCATCTCCTGGGGACTATCGGGGGGGGGGCATAACTATCATATGGATATGAACTTTGCTCTCTAGGTCTACAAAATGAGGCACTGCTTCAGGGTAATAGATGCTGCATATATATGTATATATATGCATGTATGTATACATACATGCATATATATACATACATACACCAGTGTTTTTAATGTGCTAATCTATTCATATTTCCTTAGGAACAAGCTAGAGGCTCTTGTGTTGAGGGTACTTCAAGCTAAAATTCACTTGATGTGCTTGCTGATTATTAATAGGAATAGCAATATTAATGGCGATTTCTTCTCCTTTTTTTCTTCTCAGATCTAGATTGCTTGGCTTATTGTAGAATAAGCCCAGACGATGTGTCTGAGATACTAACTCAGACGTACTGCTTGTGGCAGGTGGACAAACCAGTGTGCTATGTGGGGCCATAAGGGCCTGCACTCTGAAAGTGTCAGTATCAGAGGAGAAAAGAGGTTTTTTGTTTTTTGTTTTTTTTTGTTTTTTGTTCTTGCAAGAGATGTTGCTTCAGTAAAATCAATTGACAAGCCTTTGCAACAGATTGGATGTGGGGCATGTGGGACAATGAAGAGTGGAGGATGATATCTAGACCGTGAGCCTGGCTGACTGAGTGGATGGCGGTGCCCTCAACAGTAATAGGGAAGTTTAGGGGGGCGCTTTTGGGGGGGGAAGATAATGAGGTCGGCTTTGAATATGTTAAGTTTAAGACGTCTACAAGACAACTGGTTAAAGGTGTCAAATAGAAAATTAGAGATTCGATACTGGACACCAGTAGAGGATAAGTAGATTTGACAATTACCAACATAGAAATGAACATGACAAAGTGAGTAGAGTGCTGGGATTGGAGTTAGGAGAACCTGGGTTAAAATCTTGACTCTAACACTTACTAGCTGCGTGATCAGTTGACTCACACCTCTATGTGCCTCAGACAAACTCCCTTGAATTTATCTACTAAGTTATAGATTAATGATAGTGGAGGGAGTTCACTACACTGATGAAGTCCCAGATCATGCCACAGATTCTTGGTCTAGGTTGCATCTACAGACAAACCAAGTGGAAAACAGCCAGTTGAGAATTCACTCAGCCAGAGGGGACTGGTTATTTAAAAAAAATGAACAAACAAAAAGTCCCCCAGCTTTTTAGCTTAATTCAACCATTACAAAACAAAATCAACTCAATGTGTGAGTGTAGAAACATTTTGAGTTTCAGCCTTGATTTCATTGACTGATTGCCAACATCAACCCCCATAGAGCACTCCTTGTTCTTCCTTGGGGCATGCACCTCTGGAGAGGACCAGCACCACGTGGTCAGGACATTGAAATTCATGAACTTACTTTCAATTTCACAGACCGTAATTCTGATCTGACAGGAAGCGATGGGGCTCAAACCAATGTCCCTTTGTGAAGAGGGACCCATAATTATGTGGGCTGCTGAATGTCCCACTTTTGTTTGTTAAACAATAGACTACTCTAGGCTGCTCTCCTAATTACATAATACCCATTCCCCGTGTGCATTATGCTAGCCGCTGACCTTGAACATTTTCAGGTGAGTCGAACTAGGGAAAGGAAAATCCACATTCAAAAAAGAACAGTACACTACTGTGCAAAACTCTTAGATTGTCATTAATTAACTGGATATTTGTTACATTCCAGTTATGGATTTTGAGACATTTTCATTTATTTGAATTTATTTCATTTATTAGATTACATTTTCATATATTTGAAAATAGCCAAGGCACAACGAATGCCTATGAAAGAGTCATTGCCTAAGATTGGTCTGAAGAAGAGGAATATTTTATTCTTAGATTTCATTATGAATTTTATGATCATGGTTTTATTTTTGCTACTCACCTTCTCCATGAGTACAACTCTCCAGGATAGATGTTCTGGTACATGAGCTTCCTAAGAGACAGTGAAAGCTGAAATCAGCTAAAACTCCATTTAGCTGCATTTAAAACTGTTAGAGATGCAGTAGTGTATCTAGGTTAGCGTGAAGGTGAAAAGGAAAAAAAAGCCATTGAGTACAATCAAGTTAGTGATTTCAGCCTAGTAAGGCTTCAGTTCTTACTTAGCCAGAGGCTCTTGTCCTTCTTTCTTCTTTCCACTTTGGGATCATGAGGGCTAATTTGCATGTTCTATTCTGCCTGTTGATTTGTATTTTTTGTCTTGAGAAAGATTAGGAGGAGGCAGAATGGTGCCCTGGAAGGAAGGTTGGAGGTCAAATCACAGTACTGGGGTTCACATCTCAGCCACCCATGAATACAATTTCAACTTTAGAACTATTCAACTCTTATTTTGAGTGCATGAGTAAAAAGGGTGAAATAAAAATATCTAATTGACACTTGTGCAATACCATCCTTGCAACTTCTGCCTGTGTTACTTTGGGCATCACCTAACCTCTCTGGGCCTCAGTTCCCTCATCTATGAAAATGAGGGGTTTGGAGTATGTGGCCCTTGGGATCCCTTCCAACTGTGAATCTGTCGTCCCGTGATCCAATGACCTTGGGACGTCACTTGACGTCTTTGGACTCTTGTTTCCTCTTTATTTCTATAGAATAAGAAGGGTGGACAAGATGACTTCTAAAGTCCCTTGCAGTTGGTGATCACATTTTCCCAGATGGATTGCAAATTATTCTCCCTTAAACTTTGGATGTTCTAGTCAGATTGAGGTATTTGCAATTCCTTGTACATTCCATTTCCTACCTGTGTGTCTTTGCCTAGGCTGTGCCCCGTGTATGAAAGGCTCTCCTTCACCTCTGCCTCCTGGTATCCCCAGCCCAGTCAAGGTTCAATATGAATAGTGCTTGCTACCTCTCCCCTCAAATTGTTAATGTCCCACCCTTGAAATTACTTTACATTCAATTAGTATAGATTTCGTATTTACTTATGTGTATACATTTTGTTCCTCCCCCCCTCAATGTGAGCTTCCTCAAAGTAGCTACTTTTCGCTTTTGTCTTTGTATTAGCAACATCTAGCACATAGTAGGCAATTGATACATTGAATTGAATCAGATCATGCTGCAGATCAAATCTTATTACATGGTGCCTGTCTCACTTCAGTGGAGGAAACTCATAACGTTGATGTGTTCCTTGCCCACCAACATAGGCTGGGGCAGGGAAATCTATTCTCCTTGTGGCATTAGCAACCTTTAGAAATGACTGTGCTGAATGCTTTCATAGCCAATGCATCATATTCATTAGAGCAGGTATGTGGTAGTTCAAATGCTAATAAAAGCCATGTGTACACCATCTAATTGTCTGTCTGGCCGGGAACTATTTGGGAGAATTATCACCCTATAAAAGAAGGCACTGATGGTGAATCATGAATTTTCCTTTTAACCACAATTTATTACACGTTGAGAGGCATATGACTGTAGATCATTGTAATGGGGATAATAATGACACAAAAAAGGTAATACCTTTGTACAACAAAACTAAAGGATGAGAACCACCCAAGGAAATGGCTGTGTGGCCCAATAAATATCCAACCAGAGCAACTTAATAGAATCCAAGGGAGAATTGCCTGGATTTAAGAGTCCCAAAGAGTTCTGCCTTTCTGGGGACAAGGATTTGAAAAATAGGTAGTTTGACTTTTCCTATCAACCCTTAACAACCTTCTGACCTGAAAGGCACCTCTATACTTCCCATGACTGCAGGCATTTAGAGGAAAGTTTGGGTGGAATTTTAAAAGAAAAATTGAAAGAAGATGAGGAGCAGTCAATCAACCAATAAACATTTATTAAGCACCTACTATGTGCCAAACATTGTGCTGAGTACTGGAACAGGACCTAGAGATGAGCTCAGGAAACACCTGTATTTGACTTTCAGAGTACCTTGACCTCTGAGTCATTGTCTGGGGTATTGAAGATTGTGAAGATCCTCAACAAGGCCAAAGAAGATCACTATATTTCATCTCCTTGGTGTTAAAATGATGGCTATTTTCTACAGCTGTTACCAGTACATAGAAACAGTTCCCCAGAACTGTTTTGGCTACATGTGAAATCATAACCCATTTTGTGCCCATTCCAAGACTGGAATGATGATAAGCCCCTAGAAGGAGCCAATGAAGCAAGTACCTCCTCACTGCTCTGTTTGATGATAAATGACTGAAGAGTATTTATTAAGTGCTTACTATGTACAAAACACTATGCTAAATGTTGGGAATATAAATAAAAAAAGTAAGAGACTCCCTAATCTCAAAGAGCTCACATTCTAATGAGGGAGATAACTCTTAGGGAATGTTTCAGCTCTGAGTTGGAATGGCTTTTCTTTTCTCCACAAGAATTTCTTCCTGGGATGATGACTATATGGCTAGAATCAGGACCAATTATCTGGGTATTGCTACCACTCATTGGATTTTTGGGTTTGCCAGCCTCTCGGTGGCATTTGGTCAGCAATGGCTGTTAGTGGTGATAAAGAAGGTAAGCCCCTTCTCCACAGTGATTGCTCCCCTCAATGCTAGCTGTGGAGCCTGGAAACAGGACCAAAGCTTTTGGTTTAAGGGCCTGGGCCATCACCATCAGGGTTGGAGGAGAAGTGACGGCTGAGGTGGTAACAGTAGTTTTAACTTCCCTGGCACGTTCTGCTTCCTGTTTCTCACTCAGGGTGCCTTGTTGCTTCACCTATGCTGGCTTGCCTAGACAGACTGCCAGATAGCTGGGATGTGCTAGGGTGGTATGTCATGAATTAGTGGTAAATCAAGCAGTATGGCATAAGGGGAAGAGTATTGGACTTAAAGTTGGAAGATCTTGGTTTAAGTCTTGGCCCTGTGACTTATAAAGAGTATGACCTTGGCCTTTATGAGCCTCATATGTAAAATATGGACCACAGTGCTTGCACCATGAGCCTAGAGAAAGGGACAGCCCCCCCCCCCCAGCCTCAAATTACAAGCCTCCTTTAATAAAGACCTGAGTTGTGTGGCTTTCTGTGACATCAGCAGTTACCCTAGACGGAATGAAAAAACAACATATGTAGAAATATATGTTATATAGAAACAGAGTGAAAGAAAACCAACTAATCAGGAATGGCATTACGAGACCAAAGCAGATGTACTGACATTTCTACATGCTCCAACCACTTGCAACGTTACAGTATTGTGGCCTGTTGGCATTTCTGAACCACTGATCACAAGCTACTCAGAGGAGCAGGCTCCATACATTTAGGTGTGTATTTTGTTAAAGAGACAGACATGAAAAACAATGACGATCTTAAAAATAATTTTATTTAGTTTTTCTACTAATTCCACTTTGGAGATTCATATCCAAAAGTTCATTTCAAATGAGATCTGGCTTTCTCTAGATTTTCTCAGCTTAGCTCTAATTTTATGCTAATATTTACGGAGATGAGACCATTCTGTGACCTCTTATTTGCTCTCTGTGTGTACCAATGTGATGATACCATTGTGCTTGGGAATATCTCTTGAAGCTACATAGACTTTTCCCTTTGCTCCAAAGGCAGAAAATTTTTGAAAGATGAAAGGCTTTTGTAATCATACGCTTATCTCTTTGCATAATATTCTTTAAGCATAAGGCATAAAATAAATATGGTATTTGATTAATATTATTCCTCACAGCTAACACGATTATTGAGTGAGCAAGGGCCCTTTTATTCACTCTCCTCTGTCACCTCTGTGTCCACTAACTCAGTGATGACATTTCTTGTCTTTGCATTTAGAATTTGCATGTGATTTCAAACTTTACTGTCTAGTATTTGTGAATATACATAATTCTTTGATTCTCGACTTAACAAGCACAATATGGGAGGAGTATGGCAGCTGCTTATGTGAAAGTAAAGTGGGACTAAAAGTTTAACAGGAGTTAAAAGCATGTAGTAGGAGTTAAAAAAGCCAATTAAATCTTGGGTTACATTAAAAGAGAAATATATCCAGGACTAGGGAAGTGTGATAATACTGCTCTCCCCTGCTTTGATCAGACCACATCAGGAGCATAAGGTTCAGTTCTGGGGAGTATCTGTACCAAGGCAACCAGTCCCAGTTCTCCCAGTATTCTAAGTAATTGTTTTGGATCAGGCCTGTAGCATGCTGACCTCCTGCAACATGGCCCCCTGTGAAAGGTTGGTAAATTTGGGAATTTCAATTTGCAATGCTAGAAGTGTCCCTGGACCAGCATTATCTAATGGCAATATTGGGATACTATATCAGCAGCTCAGAGACACATTGAAGACAAATTAGACACCCTGAGCAAAGACAGCTTTTGGAATCTACAAGGCGCTCAGCAGAAGCTACGTCATGGCTAAGAACTTCATGGATTCTCTGTGAAGGAGAGAAAAAGGTTATCGGTAATCAGGAGTTGAGAGTTTACTCCTTTACTACACAAGTCCTGAAATTCTTAGCCTGACATTCTTGTGGAACAGTGTTCGCCTGGTATAGAGAGATGTTCTATGCCAACTCTCCTTATTGTACCATCTTAGTAAATACCCATCTCTAAAAGCTAATTAATTTGGGTTGGTTAATTGACATCAACTAATAATTAATGGAGAACATACTGGATAGGGGCTCATGAGCTATAGTAGCAAAAATGCCCCAGCCTCTCAAGGTTTCCCCCAAACTCTGAGTGGAGAGATAGCTAACTACCTATGTGTACCTAACCTACTAGGCCAGTGGGAGTTGAGAGAGGGAGACCAAAGCCTGATCTACACACATATGACTTTAAAGGTTCCTTCTAGTTCTAAATCTATAATCTTATAAATTTTTATTCATTATAGAAAACTATGCAGAGCCAAACTTCCTACATGCCCTCTGAATGATCCCAAGTTGTAAAACACAGTACTTTCAAGAGTTTCACTGATAGTAATAGAGAGGCAGATTTATGGAGCTGTGTCCGTTAACTTTGTGTGTTCATCATTTCATTGCTACTCCCTAATTCTTCTCAGTATTTGAAAGCTGATTGTAGACTATGAAAACCAAGTGGAAAATGACGTAATTTATTTCCTTTATAGAGCACATTATAGTAATATTCTAAACAAAAAATTCTTCAGATTAATAGAATCTCGTACATTTATTTTTACTCTAGTAAAATTTTAAGTGGAATTAGAACAAGATCTTTCAACTATAGGCCTGAACAGCTCCCTTCTCAAGAAGTGATAGAATATAAATCTATTAAGATCACATAGCTGACTAAATAATAAGCATATTATATATAAAATGCAATTTTCATATTTTAATATAAACATATGAAGGGATGAAACGATTTTGAAAGTCAAAATAGCAATCCAGTCAGAAAATCTACTCCTGTGGAAAAGGTCTTTTGCAGAGGTTTATTCATCATTGAGATCCCAGGAAATGAATGGAGTGTTGCCGTATTTACCTGACTCTACTCTACTATGGAGTATTTCTGATAATGTAAGGTTAGCTTAGGGAGGTTCTATACATGATAGATCTCATCAGTATGTGGAATCCAATTTGACATTGATTAAACATCTTCTGTGTCCCAAGCCCTGCTGTGCTGGATGCTAGGTATACAAAGACAAAAATGAAACCATCCTTGCCCTTGAGAGGCTTACATTCTATTGGGGGGAGAATGCAGTGTGTCCACAAGTAAGTAAATACAAAGTATATACAGAGTATGCAAAGTAATTTCAAGGGAAGAAGCTGGGCAAACAGCTTGGGAGAATGAGAAAAGTCTCCCTGGGGTACCAGGTGGCCCACCTGAGCTGTGTTTTGAAGGGAGCTAGGGGTTCTGTGAGGGAGAGGCGAGGCGGAAGTGCATTCCAGATATGGGGAGTCACCTTGCCTTTATGGGAATTCCTTCCACCAAATTACAAATGTGGGGCTTAGTGATAAGACCCAGATAACTAGAGAGTTGCCTGGGGCACACAGATATTAAATGACTTGCCCTAACTAATGTTGAAGGTGAGTTCTGAGCCAATCTCCCTAACTTCAAGCCTAGCACTTTCCATGACAATGTTCTGCATCTCTTTGGGTATTTAGTATTATTAAATGTTTATATAAGATATTAAGGAGGTTTTTTTTTTTTTGGAACCCAGAAGGTGTATGTATTACCAAATACTGAAAGAACTCAGCACTTAATATTCTGCTTCTAAGTGGAACACCATCAAACAGTTCCCTCCTTTCTACCCCTTGGAGAATGCACAGATATCATTTGCTTGCTTCCAGCTATATGTAACTCATTGCTAGATTGAGTTGACCCTGATTGGTTACTGAGACAGAAAAGCTGATGACACAGAATTCTACACCTGGGAGGAGAGGCAGCTTCTGGCTAGTGCTTTTTTGGAGACAGTTCCTGAGAAGATAAGATGTGATCCCGCTGCCACACCCCCCATGGCAAGTGAAGGAAGGGTCCTTCCCTCCACTAGCATCATAGTGGAGCCAGGGCCCTCTTTGATGCCAGTCTCACAACCACTGCCTCATCCCCACCTCCAAGTAGAGCATAGACTCAACTAGCCAAGCTAGTAGTAGAGGCCCATGGCTGCCTTACCTCATCTTTTGTGTTTCCTTTCCTCTAGGATGGGCTTTGTGAACATCAAAAACTTCTATGAGGTCAGCAAGACAGTGGCTATAGTGTTCACCAGAATGGTTAATTGTGCTTACAGTGGCCACGGTAGTAGATGTGAGCTGGCACCAGTGAATCAGCTGGCATTAGGGAGCAAGAAGCCACCAGAAAGGATGATCGGGTTTGAATCACTTAGCATTTGATCACACCGTGCAGGTGAAATGTAAATTAGCTAATTAGT
This sequence comes from Vombatus ursinus, assembly GCF_900497805.2. Lineage (NCBI taxonomy): Eukaryota > Metazoa > Chordata > Mammalia > Diprotodontia > Vombatidae > Vombatus > Vombatus ursinus. The sequence goes on from NW_020954681.1 coordinate 1,090,601, forward strand.
AGCCTTGCAAAACTGTTTGTCCCAATAAGGCTTGAATGATTGTACTTCCAAATGACTGTACTATTAGTGATGAGTTGTTGGATTCTATTCTAACCATTCTATGATCTTTACTGCTTAGCATTCTCTTTTCTTTATGGTAATAAACTACCTGTTCCATATCTGATTCATGTTTGCACATTGGGTGCCTTAAAAAACCAAAACTATCTACCTTTATTTGGGGAAACCATAGACTAGAGGCAGAAGCAACAATATTTTAAGTAGCAACTTTCTCCAGGTAGTCAGTGAATAAACATTAATTAGGCAACCACCACGTGCTAGGCACTGTGTTAAGCATTGGAAGTACAAAGAAAGGTAAAAGACAGTACCTGCCCTCAAGGAGCTCGTAATCTAATGGGGAGGCAACATGCAAGCAACTATGTACAAACAAGCTGTATACAGGGTAAATCAGAAATAATTAGCAGATGAGCGCTAGATTTTAGGGAGCCCTGATGGGCCAATGAATGAAAGAATTGAAGGGCCTGATTCCACCATTGAAAAGTCAGGCAAAAAATGGAAATTGTTGTAGGTCATCAGCCCCTGCAGGCTCAGCTAAACAGTGCCTCTTAGCTAGCTACTCTACTAGAAGTGCATCCCTAGGGCATCTCAATTAGCCAGTCCAGTATTCCAAAGAGGGTTGGCAACTGCAAAATTTCAGGAAGATTTATCCAAGGAGAGTCATTTTTGAATTCCCTCTGGAGGTAGACTGCATATGTTGACATTAAGAGGTTGTTAATATACTAAGATTTCAGGACAGCCTCAAAATGGTTTGAAGCTTTTTTAAGTTTTTAAGTTCTATAGCTCTTTAATTTTGCTGAATGCAATATTTTCACAGAAATTGAAGCACTGTCCTCTTTTGGGAAAGCCAAGTCATGATCTGTCTGTACATTCCTACAGGGCATTGCTGTACATCCAAGCTAATACTCTAATGGGGAGAAGATGTGATTCTTTAGGAAATGTTGCTTGGCTGTCACTGGAGACCCATGGTCAAGAAAAGAATGGGAAGTGGGGGTGGGGAGGGGTCACATGGGCCTCTTTGTGAATTGGGTAGCTAGCTATCTTTGGTCCACATCCATGGGCTCCAGGGTCAGTGGAGAACAGTCTTAACAGGCTTCAAAGGAGGGACATTAGCATACACATTATGAAAAATACACTTAACATGATGGAGTACCTGCAAAGCTCCTGCTTATTTTACAAACCACATTTTCTGAGCAGTGCCGTCATAAACATAAAGGGCACCACAGTGATCCAGAATCTGCTATGGCAGTGTATTTTAGTGACGAGTCATATTTCTCCCCCATGGATTTATTGGTAGGGAGAAAATTGCTCTTCTGAAAAGAAGTAATATAGATATATACTATCTCTGTAGCAAGAAGCCCTGTTAAGCTTCATTCTGGAACCCCTTTCTTGGACGCACTATATATAGCAGAGGGGGCAACAGAGTGTAATGGATAGCATAATGGTCTTGGCCTCAGGAAAACCTGAGTCCCAGACATGCCTCCTACACATGCTAGTTGTGTGGCGCTGAATAGTCACTAAACCTCTCTGACAACTGGGAACTCCCAGCCCAAATTTACCTTCTTGAAACTTTCACCCTTTGTTCTAGTTCTGTCTTTTGGGGTGAAACAGAGTAAGTTTGTTCTGTGAAGCTCTCTTCCACATGACAACCCTTCAAATACTTAAGGATAGCTACCATGCCATTCCTCCCACCAAGTCTCCTATTTTCTAGGCTAAACATCCTCAGTTTTTTCAGCGTATCCCTATTTGGCATACATTAGAGGAGAGAAAAGGTTACATATTTCATAAGGTTCTAAGGCTGTGTTCTAGTAATTAGCAATGTTTTAGAATAACAAATGACCTAGGGAGGCCATGTCTATTTGAAAAGCATTGAGCACGTGATTTGATTGCTGAAAAGTAAATCCTACTTCATTATTGAGGTGCTGGAAATAGCTGGCAAATCCATCATAAGATCATTGCTGTAGAGTTGAAATGGCCCTTCGAGATTGTCCAGTCCCACCCTCTCATTTTACAGAGGAGATCTGAAAGATTGAGGCTCAGAAAGGGAAAGGGACAGACCCAAAGTCGCCTAGGTAGCAAGGAGGACAGCTAGAAATTTTCAACCAGGTACTGATTCCTAATGCTACTAGCTGAATTGTTTTGTTTTAAAATGGCAGGAAATGAAATTGCCACTTAAGATCATCTACGTGATAACTCCCTTGACCATCTCCCTAACCCCATTCCAATCAGCAGGCTTCATTTCTCCAAACTATGTGGTGTTGAATAAATAACGCTGATCACAAAAGAGATGACTTGTGTGAAAGGCTTTATCAACCTTACGACTCTGAATTAATTTCAGCTGTTATTATTTTCAAACTGCCTGTTCCCACTCTTTCCCTGTGGGCCATCAATCCTTCAGTTTCTGGTCATTGCTTAGAACCATGATACTTGTTCATAATAAAAATCTGTGAAGTTTGCAACATGAGTGGCGCTTTTTCTTACTGTACTTTATGGAAATAGACACAGTTACAAAAAGTGCTAAATCTAAATTGTGCAAATCCAATTCTCATTTTCTCCTTGACAAACATGATCGTTTCAAAGATGCTCTCTCCTCATTTCTGAGTGATCTTTAATGGACAGGAGCTCTTAATACTGGCAAAATTTTCTTAGCCTCTAAGCCCCTGTATCTAGCAGTGAATAACCTGTGAATCTACTTGCAAATGCTCATGGGAAGCTCCTCACATAAAATAATTCTATGGGGAATCTTTTTGTAAGGCAAGAATCTTCTTGTAATGAGAACACTGCAAACCAAAGATAATGTATTGGTTTCTTAAGTTTGGCCTTTTATATTCTTGTTTTCCTTAAAGCAAGATGCCTGTGTGTATCCTATAAATAGAATTCACAGTAAATTAGGAAGATCCAGGGCTTAACTCTGTTATCTCAGTGAAATACTATAAACCAGCTATGGCTGTCACCACTTATTACTCTCAAACAGGACCACTGAAGAGTTGCCATTAAAAATCAGGTATATCCTTGAGAAGAGATTATTTTAAACAATTGGCTTTTCAAGGATCAGATTTGGCTTAAATATTTATTTATTCATAATTGAAAAATAGGACATGACATGACGGGAAATGAAATTAACATTTAAGACTATCCAAATTGTAACTTCCTGGCTTGATCCCCTATATCCACCTCTAGTCTCCAGGCTGCACTCCCCCATCCTTAGTTCCTCTGTGCTAATAACAGGTAATAATGGGCATTACCATCCAAGAGAGCTCTTTAGTGGGTAAATCTTGCTGCCATTTATGATGTATGTATTTTCTTAAATGAAGAAAATGGAGAATGTAAAGCATTTTCATTGATATTTAAAAGAAAATAACAAACCAAAGCATTATAACCAATGAAAAACTTTTTAAATAGGATATGGTAAGATTACAAAATAGAAAGAGTAGAGGTAATCAATGGAGAACTAGTCACTTCTGAGGCATAATTATCCTGGTAATTACAGCTATGTAACTCGTCCAAGTTTAGCTGAATTTAATACATATGTAAATGCATGGTATTAGATTTACTCGTGCTCTTTCCATCCTCTTTACTGCTTTTCTATGCTCAGTGACCCAGCTGGGATCTGACTTTTATTTTGATATTATTTTGTGAATGCAGTTTTCTCATAAAATATAGTTTCTATTTGGAGCCAGCCATCCATTTCTTAATTGTGAGATATCAGTGCTTCTGCATTAATACTTGAGCAGTGAATCTTATTGAAAAATAATTTCATGATCATTCTCTGATATCCAAAGTGACTTAAAGCAATCATAATAAATGGAAGAAAGAATCCACCTGTTTTCTTTCATCCCACACATTATGGAAGCAATAGAAGGCTGGGGGCATCCCTCATAAGGTAGTTCTCTGCCATTAGAAGTACTTCAGCAGATGCTGGATGACTGTCAGAGATGCTATAAAGAGGATTTCCTTATTGGGTTGAAGATTCTGCTGACCTTTTAAGATGCCTTACAACTCTAAATTTTAAATTGTTATCTCTTTGGGAACAGATCACAGAATCACAGAATTTAGAGTTGGAAAGAATCTCAGCAGGCTTATAATCCAATAGTCCAATCCATATCCCACCACAACATACCTAATGAGTAATCATCCAGTTTCAGCTGCTTAAAGACCCTCAATGAGGGGGAGCCCATAACCTCCTAAGGCAGCTCATTCCATCCATGGGTAAATATAGCTGTTAGGTTTTTCCTGCCATCAAGTCTGATTTTGCCACTTTGCAACTTATACCCCAAATATAGATGTAGGCACATTTTCCTTCTAATGATAGAGAAGTTAGACATGAAACAAGTCATGCAGAAAAGGAAGTGGCCACTAATATGGGACCGGATCAGAACAACAACAAAAATCTGTGAATACCTTGCCATGGTAATTTTAACATTGGGTACCTTAGACTGGGTAAACCTCTGGTAACCCCATCCTAATTACAGATCCATTTAGATCTCTCTAGGTTTGTCATTGGCCAAATAACTCCGTATGAAGTAATGCCCTAAAAGAATCTCATTTCCTTTTTCCAATAATAATTGGAAGCTTTTGTAGGGGCCTGTTTATGTTTCTTGGCGACGGTACGCCCTGTGTGATATACTTTCTGTTTTAGATGCCTTCTCTGAATTACTTATCTAAACCACCATGGAGAACTTATCATCATGCTGAGGCCCTGGGCTTCACAAGCCATGTGTTTTATGATCTGAGGACTTATGGAACTCTGGCATCTGTTGCCTTTTGTCTCTGATTACGAGTCAGACTATACTGTGTCCATATGGTGTCTCAACTACAATGAAATCCAAAGTCAAACATTTCCGAATAAACTTTCTGATATACTAAAACTTTGGAAAAGAGGAGTGTAATTGAATGGAAAACCTTCTTCTCTTATAAAATGTGATCTGCTTGGTGGTGATCTTCCTTCGACATTTTTGTTGGGTTTCTATATGTGTTTGTTCTGGTATTTTTTTTTTTACATGAGTACTTTTGAATGATGAAAGAAATTATCGGACTCAGTCTTTGGAAATTACTGTATAGAATTCTGTGTTATGGTAAAGTGGGCTTTTGATTTCAGACTAATGTGAGGACCAACATCATTAGTAGGTTGGCCACTTGGTGTTAATTTTTTTTTTGGACGCTGCAACCTAGGAAACAAAGGAAAACAAAAAGATATACCCCTTGGTTCTGTGCAACACTACTTACTTCTGTAGTGATGGTGGTAGAGTGGTCTAAAAGGAGGCAGAGAGAACTAAGAATAACACAGTTTTAAAATGATCAAGAAACTTTAATTTGGCTATTGGTACTCTAATTGTGAGGTCCATGTCCAATGACCAATGAGTGAATATATTGATGGACGAGCTGAATCTTATCACTCTTGGCATTCTTGCTATTGTAAGTGAAATCAGAAGAAATAAGGAAGTTGAAGTTGAATGATAAATTCAAAAAGACCATCATGAAAACAATTGTAGCTTATTTGCCGACATTAGTTGTTGAGGATGAAGTGGTAGAGATAATCTGTAAAGAACTTAATAATACCCTCCATAGTAAATCAATATACACTCTAATACTTGGTGACTTCAGTGCAAAAGGTGGTAGGGGGAGATGAGGATGGGAAGAAATACATGGGAAAATGGTTCAGGAAGAATGAATGGCCAAAGACTTGTAGATTACACCAAAGTTTCCCACTTAGATATTATTAATCCTTTTCTTTTTGCATTTGAGGAGTTGTCTGGCTCAAAATGGAGGTGAGCTGATCAAGTGGCAAAAATAAAAGATGGATAACCCCAATTCTATATGGGTACCCTCAACACATTTTTAAAAGTTTTATTGATGCCTTTTGTTTTTTATACCACAATCATAACTGAAAATATCCTATCCCCACTAAACACTCTTATAGCGTAACTATAGAAATGAACCACCGGTGTAGTGGAAAGAGCTTTGGAGTTGTGAAGGTCTGCATTTCAGTACTGGTTCTGTCAGTTGCTAGCTGTGTGACCTTGGGCAAAGGATATCCTTTCTGGGCCTCGGTTTTCTCACCTGTAAAATGTTGTGGAACTTGATGGTCTCTAAGGTGTCTTCAAGCTCTGGCCTTCTCTGAGTCTATGAGTCTCTGATCTCTACTATTTATGATATGATGAACCAGTCCATACTTCCCCTCTCCAACCCCTTTGTGATTTTATATGCTCTAATTAACTTCCCCTTCAGCTGTACAAATAAATGATCTGCTTATAAACAATTCAAGTAAGCTCAATGTCTTGAAGATTATTGAATTCAAGAGGGAAGGAATGTGGAAGTCTCAATTTAAAAAAAAAGATCAGGAGGTAAATATATAGGAATGAATAATTGTTAAATCACACACAAAGAGATGGTACATTTCAGTGATCAGTGTTTTCCCCACAAAACAGAATAGGAAAAAAGCTGCTTTTACACATACACACACTGATAATATTTATAGCTAATATGGCTGACGTGGCTACAAATCAGCTCATTTCTTTGGCATTAGGTTTTCTTCTATCATGATTGAGCTGTAAATAAAGTGCTATCCTTTTGGAGTTCGGTATACATTTTGCCTTTGCTATCTTAGTCTTATCAATTTTATAAATGGATTTTGGTCCCTGAGTCACAAACAACTTACTTCTGAGACAGCACTACCTGATCCATTGTTTAAGTAAACTTGTTTTATCTGTAGACTTGACTTTTAATTATAGATTGGTCGCCAACTTTATACTCATCACAAAGGTTGGGAGCATCTCATCTTGTCACCACTTTCACCTTTGATTAACTCTCATATCCTTAAATGTCAGTTTGAATTTAAGAAAACATATCCAGTCTATACCGCACTGCAGTGTTTAGCAAATTATTGTTTTCAACAACCCCGATTTCTGGAAAGCCTCCCTTTTTTATAATAATTCTGCTTTATTTTTCCCTTGCATCACAGAAATGAATTGGGAAGAACTGTAGTTTATTTTTTAAAAACTGTATATTTGTCATAGTTAAATGTCTGTAGCAATGAGATTTTATTTAGTATTTTTATTCATGCATGCATTCATTCATTTACTTAACATATTGGGCCCAACATATAGAAATTATAGAGGTAGACTTTGGCTTAAAAGAGGGAAATATTTCTAAAAAGTTCAAGCCATCCAACAATAGAATGAACTCCTTCAAGAGGCGGTAAATTTCCAGTCCTTGGTGGCATCAAGTAGAAGTTTAATCTCCTTGTTGGGGAAATTGAGTACTGCTTCTGGGAGGTGTGGGAACAGGTGACTTTTGTGATACTCTGGTGCTATTAAGTGCCTACTACCTAGGTTGTCATGAGTTTCAAATGAAGTAATGCATGCAAACTGTAAAGTCCTTTATAAAAGTAAACTATTGTTGTCATTATTACTATTATTATTATTACCCCACGTTAGGTGTTAGAGAGAAAAAAGAAATATGACATGATCCCTGCCCTTGGTAAGCTTGTATTCTCTTTGGGGGATGAGATATATGTACACATGTAAAAAATTAAATACCAATATGAGGGAGTATAAGATTAAATTTACCTATAGTCTCCATATTAATAATCCTATTGCTAATAAAAAACAACCAATCAACAAATATTTAGTACGTACTTCTTATGTGCTTGTTTCCCAGGCACTGTGCTAGGTGCCCAAGATCCAAAGGCGAAATGAAATAGTCCCTGCCCTCAAGGAGCTTAATTATTATGGTGATTTACGATTTTGTGCATAATAGTAATCCCTTCATGATCAGTAAATAATTAATCAACTCGACCTCTCCTATTTCATCTCAATTTATACATTTTTATTAGAATAAATTAACTGCCTCAGACCAAACTCATAAGAATTACAGAAGTACTTTGGGCTTTTTAGCTCACCTGCTAATGGTCCAAATTATGGCTGGAAGTAAAAGATGGGGGAGGTGTGACTGGATGATAATTTAATTTGGTGGTTTTAGTGGACTGCAAATTAAACTGGAGTTAAGAGGGTAATGTGGTGGCAAAAAAAAAAGTTAATGTGATCTTGGGCTGCATGAAGAGAGGCAGAGTGTCTAGGACGAGGCTGTGATAATCCCGCTGTCCCATGACCTGGTTAGACCATGTCTGCGGTACTATGATCAGTTCTGGATGCTACATTTCAGGAAGGACATTGATATCTGGAAAGTGTCCAGGAAAGTGTGACCAGCATAATGAAGGGCCTCATCCACATGCAATATGAGGATTGGTTGGAGGAACTGGCTAAGTTCATCCAGGAAAAGAAAAGACTCGAAGAAATATGACAGCTATTTTTGAGTATTATCTCCTAATTGGATGTAAGCTCTTTAAAGGATCATAGATTTAGAACTGAAAGGGACTTTAGAAATTTGTTAGTGCAAGGCCCTTATTTTATAGAGGAAGAAACTGAAGCCCAGAGGGGTTAGGTAACTTGCCTAATGCTATACATTGAAGTAGTAGCAAAACCAAGATTTCAGTTTAGTTCCTCTGACTCCAGATACAGCACTCTTTCCCTGTCTCTGTTTACATGAGTGGTTTTCATTTGTGTCTTTTTATCCCCTAGTGCCTAGCACAGTGCCTTGAACATAATAGGTCCTTAATGAGTGGTTTTTAAATTTTTATTTTGAAGTATATAAAGGGCTCTCACCTGGACACAGAATTAGATTTGTTCCACTTGACCTTAGGGAAGTTACTAGGAGCAGAAGACAGGTTTGGGCTTAGAACTAACCCAAAATGGAACGGGTTGCCTTGGAGGTGATGGGTTCCTCTTCATTGGATGGGTTCAAGCAAAGCCTTAGTAACTACTTGTCAGGGATATGATGGTTTATGGGTTGGAGTACATGGCTTTTAAGGTGCTTTCAAACTCTGAGATTTTGTGATGCTGTGAATATGGTTCACTTCCCTTCAACAACCACATACCAACTGTCTGTTGTGTAGGAGTAATAGATTTGAAATGCTTGAAAGTTATTAACAAATGCACAGAAGCCATTAGGTAAGTCTAATAATCCAGTCCAGTTCCTAAAAATGCTGCATTTGCCTTTGAGTTTCATTCCTAAGAGTATTTTAAGGTCAATATCTCATTGATTATTATATTTGTTATTTTACAGCTGGCTCAAGTAATCCTTTTTCGTTCTGTTGTTCTGTCCCTTCTGATACTGTTTATAGGTTATAAATCTAAATCTTCCTGCTTGTAAAGAAAGAGACCACAGTAGAAATGACTTTGGTTGGACAGAGCTTTCTATATTATTTCTTGACAGATGCATGCCAGGAAAAAAGAGTGGAATGTTCTTATTTGCTTTTTGTTGCTGGTTATGATGTTTTAAATTTATTTTTATTAAGCCCTCCCAATGTGGTCAGTGATCGATAGAAAATATACAAAGTACTCTGCCCTTGGAACTGGGTGGGCTTTTCTTGTATCTTGCCTAGATCCAGGCCTTTATCTCACTTCCTAGCCATCTTCAGAACATGGCACCCAACAGTACTTCTCCCTCTCATCCTTTTCATTCCCCTTTTGTGTGTTGTCTTTTCCCCATTAAAATGTAAGCTCTTTAAGGGCAGAGATTGTCTTACTTGCTTGTATTTGCATCTCCAGCACGTAGCACAGGTCCTGGCATATCGTAAGCACTTAATAAATGTTTTCTCATCTATTCTCTCTCTCTCTCTCTCTCTTTCTCTCTCTCTCCCCCCCCTCTTTCTCTCCCTCCCTCCTCCCCCCCCCCGTCCTTGGGTCCCAAGATACTTATATATCCTAAAGGATGGTACCATGAGAAGAGCACTGAATAGGGAACCAGGAGTCATAGAATCACATAATTTCAGAATTAGAAAGGACCTTTGGATTCTAGATCTAGTCAATCTTGTTCTTAAACAGGGATTCCCTCTACAAAAGACCTGATTGGTCAGCCATTCTCTTCTTGTCAACCTCATAGAGTTGTTGAGGAAGGTACATCATGAGTCCTAAAATGTTGCAGAAATGTCAGCTATCCATCAATGTAATTGTATTACTGTACATGGCTGTTTAGGAAAGCTATATTGTTTCCCGTAGCAGTTTCAGGAAGATGTCATGTAATTAGTCCTCACACATATGAAATGATCACCCATTCTTTGCAAAGGTAATTAACAACTAGCATATTAAGTGAAGAAGCTATAGCAGTTACAAAGGACCTAGAGCACAGGGCATCCTCTGATAATGAAGCCATAGACTTTGGACATTCAATTTGGAGATACAGTAATGGAAGAAGAATGCATGATATCAGAATGCTAAAGAATGGTTCTGTGAGGAGCTAAAAGGAGGTAGCAGGAAGAAAATAAGTATAATAAAGACCACATTGGAACCCAGTTTGTAGCAATGCGATAGTCATCAAAAACTGTACAACATCACCCACTGGGGAGATTAATAACAAGTATATTTATGAGCCCTGGGCTATATTGCAACATGGCCGATCATAGGATTATAGAGTTTCAAGCTGCAAAGAACTTTAGGGATTCATCCAGTCTATACCTGTGACGTGGAGGAGATTTTTGGCCAGATTTGGGTTGGACTAAATAACCTCTGAAACTCCTTCTATCTCTAAAGTTCTGTGACTCTGTTATCTCTGATCTTAAATGATGGAGAGCTTTCTGTTGGTAAAATGTTCATTTATTTATTTCAAAATAAATCCAATTCAAAATAAATTTATTTATTTCAAAATAAATAAAATATCCTAACAAGGCTTAGACTTCATGCTGCCAAGCAACTCAGAAGCTTGTATCAAGTAACAAATCTTTAGAATAGTGAAAAATGTCACTGATTCTTATTATGGCAATTTTAATGTTTATTTACTTAGAATGGGAAAAAATACTTCTAGGGTAAGGGCATTTTTCTTCTCTCCATTACTCTTCCCTAAAGAATAGGAAATTTAGATTGTTTGCTTTATGATTGCAATGTCTGATTATTTAAATCTGCAGAGGAACCAATAGAGACATTAAATAATATAAAAATTAAAATAATTAAATGAAATCGGGTAGGACTAGTTGATCTACTAAGGTTCCTTATACTTCAATATCCTATGAGCATATTAACAATATACATAATTCTATATAATACACAAATCTTAAAAAAAAAATCCATCTGATGTGTCTACCATACAGGGGCATTAATCCAGAATGAAGTGTTGCTAAATACTTTGTGGAGAGGTAGTGGAAAGAGCACAGAGGTAGTGGAAAGAAAATTCTGGGAATCAAGAGACTTGGTTTCTGGATCTGGTTTTGGCATTTACTACCTTCATGGCTTTGGGCAAGTTCCTTTTGCTCTCTGGCGTCAATTAGATAAGGGTGTTGAAAAGCTGATCTCCAAGATTTCTTCTTGCTCTAACAATCTTACTATTCTTTACTAATAAAAATGAACTGTGTTAAGTACTTGATTTCTTACCTCCTCCACTTATACTTTTTTAAAATATCCAAATGACTTTAGAAAGTTTCTTCTAGATTTCATCTTAAATATGAAGACCAACAAAATAGCATGGACTTACTCATGAGACACCAACCAAATTTTGCTTGTGCTGTCTCAGCGTAAAAGGACAGTTCCTCTCCAATGCAGTAAATGATGTCATCTTTGGTGGGTGAGTGAGGAAGAAGAGAGTATTAAGTTTCGTGATAGATACATTAGATTTATCTATAAAAAATTATAGTATGAGAATGATTGTAATTAGATTTATCTGTCAAAAAGTATAGTATGAGAACGATTTGCAAGCCCAACAATACTATATTTGAGTTATCATACGCATGTTGTATGGATTAGAAAACAAAATGTCTACTAACGCCAAGACAAAGTTTATTAAATGGTTGTGTTTTTGGACAGAAGTGACTGAATTAATTTGGCAACTGTGCATTCATCTTGGAAGTAACTTTAAATCCATATACCTATATGCCATATACCACATAACTCTAAGAAAACCCAACTCAGAATGAAATAGACTGGATATCTAACCTTTATATACAGTTCTCTCAATGAAAAGTATGGAATAATTGCCTTCAAAGCCAATGTTTTTCTTCATCCCCCATAAAGAAAAACTTTATTATTGTGGAAAAAAGGATTTTTTTCTTTTTTTTATAGAACAGTCTAATTCAAGTTGATTCCATTAATTCTTTTTTCTGTGAATGCACATATTAAACTTCACCTTAATTCACTTTTTCCTTTGAGTTCATTCGCTATTGGATTTGTTTGGCATAGCTTTGTGCAATGGAATTAATGACAGCTAATCTGAAGTAGGACACCATCACAACAACCAGCTTCTCAAAAATCCAGGACAGCCAGTTTTCTCTTTCTGGCATGCTCTTTATCTCAGTTTTGTGGTGAAGCTTCAGCCTCTGTGCTTCTAAGTAGTCTTGGAATGGTTTCTGCAAAGAAGGACCTAAACTGGGCACAGAACCAATGAAAGCCACCACCTGTTCCATGATGTGTTTGCTGAAGGTCTACCAACAAAGAGTTTCTGGATGTGCATCTTCACTAGGGCTTTTCTGATGAGGATTGCACCAAAGAAGGTCCAAAAAGGAACCAGGAAGTGTCCACATGCTATCCCTGCTAGATCAAACAGAGGATTTGGAATTGAAGCACAGCCAATATTCCAAAAAACCCAGCCTTCTTGACTATATTCTGTACAGCTTGCTTAGTCCAGGAAGCAACACCCTGAGGAAATTCATAATCTTCCAGCATCTCTTCAAACTCTTCACACTCTTCATCATCACCTTCAAGCCCTGACAGTCGGGCTGCCCTGGCCATGAAATAAGGGGGCAGTTCTCCGACAGCTGTGCCAGCACGCCACATGCAGGCTTTAAGCCTAACCTTTGAGAGGATGGTCCATAAAGAGACAGTTCCTTCAATGTCTTTGTCATCTGGGCAAATAATCCTATCAGGATAGGGTGGCTCTGGGAAGTTCACACCGTTGCACTCATAAGCAGCCAGGGTAACGGAAGCAATGTGAGGGCCCAGATAGAGCAGAAAAGTATGGAGACCTGTTCTGAGGCCAACAGAGGAGAAAATTCCTAGGCCAACCCAGTAGCCACACCACAGCAGGTTTTTCTCCACATAGTGCACATACCCTCAGTGAGCTCCTTCGATATAACAGGTAGCCCCAAGCATGATGAGCAGAAGTAGAGCTAATGCCAGGAGGCTTTGCCACCATCACCACACCTTCAAGGTGATCAGAATTTCCAGCAAAAAGTAGCTCAAGGTAAGGAGCAACTTCCTCCACAGGACAATGTTCTGCCTCACCTCCCAATCTAGCCTCTTCCTTTCCGTCATCTGAAGACTTGACTCCAGGAAGCCTGCCTTGGGTAACTCTGGCTCCATCCTTCTGGATTCCCCCCTACGCCATTTGGGTTTGTTCGCCATTTTAGGCATTTTGAAGGGCTGCTTTTGGCTCCCGAGATCTGAGAGCAGCCTGCCTTTGGCTCTTTGGACCTCTAAGACTCTGAGGGCAGCTGGTTTCATACACGTTGCTAGGTTATACCTTGCTTCCTTCAGAAGCTGGTTGCTCCTCCCCCCACTCCCGTCAGTCAGTAAGCATTTATTAAAGTGCTTATTGTGTGCCAGGCACAAATATCTGGGGATATTAAGGCACTGGAATACAGTCCTCGCTACTCTCTGCTGTTCCTGAGCTCAGGAAAAAGGAACCCCTAACTAAGAAGTAGTGGCCCTGGGGTGCTTCGAGCCCTGGGGTGCTTCAGGCCCTGGGGTGCTGTCGGGCGCTGGGAAGCCGGGTCGCTTTCTTTTGTTTCTTCAACCCCGCCAGTCCCCAACAGGACCTGCTACGCTGCTGTACTCACCATGGGCGCTCAGTAAACGGTCTTGGTTGACTTGACGGCTTTCTCCCATTAACCTCCTTTGGTTCTCAGGCGACCTGCTTTGGAACAATGGCGCGCCCATCCTCGCTGGAGTATGGATCAGAAGGGAATCAGGGCAGGGATGTAAGCGCCTCTCCCTGAAAGCGCCTCCCTAGATTTCTGAGCTAAATTGTCTACCAAAATCCCCATAAGGATCCATTTCCATTGATTCTGCTGTCTCCTGCATCAGTCAGTGAGGGGCCTTTGCTCCCCGACAGAACAATTTGCTTTCTGTATAAAAATTTTTTTAAAGAAAAAAAGATAATTTGGAAACTATGCAGAATACTTTTCTGAATTTAAAATGGAGTCGATAGCCATTTTTACTAACTCAAAATCATGTGTTTATGTATATGTATGTGTATCTATCTATATAGAGATACATTGCTCAGCTAGATTTTCTCATATTTTGAAGGTCATGAAAATTCAGTAGCATTGCACATGGCAAGGACGTTGCAAATATAGAGGAATCTGTACTATTTTTAGTTTGTTTATGTTCAAAATTCAGGGGTAGCAGGGCTCTCAACTGATCCTACATGGCCCAGAAGCCAAGCCCCTGGTGCAGTTGATTCACAAAGGGATAGTAAACATGTCTACCTGGCCCAGAGCACACTCGGCAGGACCGTTGGTGCTCATTGCAGTTTAGCTTGCAGGTAATTGTAGAGTTGGACACCTGCTTGGTCTTTGCCCTTTAGATTGAAACCAGATGAAGCTGATTGAGATGGGAGGGCAGGCCCCCTTTGAGACAGAATAAGGTGGGACTGGGTTCCCTGCCCACTCAGTATGTTGAGAAATTGAGCAATGGAGATAAAGTCAATAAAGTTAGGTCAATAACAGATAAACTACAAAAGGATGCCATATGTGATTCAGAAGCGCCGTCTAAGCTCTGTGAGGGTATGTGAGGTACAGCCATAGTATGTCCAAGAGAAGGGCATAACACAGGCCGTATTTTCATGGGGAGATAGCACCAAACAAGAAATTTGTTTAGGAAAAAGTGACTTTTCACTACCATGTAAAACCGTCATCACTTCTATGTAGAAAAGCACATATAAGTTAGCAGAATTAAATTGAATGTTTTAAAGACCTTAAATGATCAGCAATTAACTTTATATTTAATCTGGCAACGCTGCTTCTTCCCTCTTAAGTGTGTTAACTCAGACTGGTTCAAATACTTCTATCTCCAAGTCTAGTGCTGGTAGCACCTGGTCTTGCAATCTGTCTCCACAAGACCTGATCTTCTTGACATGTGAGATTTGATTAAATAAAACTCCAGATATTCCAGATGCAGAAAGAAAAATTCATTTTTACTGCAACTTGGCCAGTAAGATTTGTAGGCTGCATAGGTCAAAATACTCATGAGCAATCCAATAATGGTCTCATTTGAAGAGTGGCTTCTGGAATTATGTTACTTTTAGTTCTCTCTTGTATAATTGCTTTAGAGAAAGATGTAGTACTGTAATTAAAAACAAGGTAAAAATGTAATGCTTGCAAAAAAAATTCTTATCCTTCTATTATGACAAATAGGTAGGGGTTTATTTAGTAGTGCTATTATAACATTATTGCCTTTTGTTTGATCCATGATCTTCCTGAATTAAGAAAAAAAATTATATCAAAGTGATTGATATCTTAATACCTTTTTGATTTGCAACTCTTAGTTTTGTTTTTTTCCTCCAAGCTTTAAGTTTGCTTTGATAGTCATAAGAAGTGACAGGATTTCTTCACTAAAAATTAATTTACCAAGAACACTCTCTTGGTTTTTTCTTATCACAATTGATTAAATGAATCCATTCATTTGGGATGGTGATATTAAGTAAGGTATTAGTATTTGAATCTGACCAAATTAGACCCACCAAAATCAATACACAAAGTGACCTTTCTTAATTCTTTTATCTTCAATGATTGCTCTAATTGAATTTGAACAAAATTTCCAAATCAGTGTATTACATTTTTCCTCTAAAAGAAAATACAAAGCATGGGGGGGGGGGTGATGTCTGGTATCTGTTCGGGCAATCTGCCAAACACTTAGAAATGAGACTTATCAACACGGGTCATTTGGAATATGGCGAGGGTCTGAAATGTATGTTGAATCATAAGTCTTGTGGGTCATATGGTTGAAATTTTGTTAAAACTATTCCACTGCTGTAAAATAAAACCAGTGTATCCACAGTCTTGAATAAATTTGAACTTTTATCAAAATATATGGAAAATTATCTCTTCTAACTCACTAAGATGAAACATCTGGTCCACACTGCATATGGCTGTTATGAAAATCACTAGTGTAGCTATTTGCTTTTTTGTTAGATGAAGACAAATGCATACAGTGATAGAAGCCTCAGGAATATCATTAATTTTAGGGGGGAGTTGGTTTCAGTGATATGAGACAGCCTCTACCTCAAGAAATTATGATTCCACTGGTGAGAACATCATTTAGTAGATAATGCTTAGAGTTACCTGAGGCTCAGAGAAACTAAGTGATTTGCCCATTGTCACTCTGCTAGTGTCTGAGGGAGAAGTAAACCCAGGTCTCCTTGATTCTAAGTTCAGTACTCTCTATTCGCTAAATTCCATTGATTTGAGAAATGGAAGTCAGTCATGAATGACTAGCCTTTTAAAGGACATTCTTTAAGGATGGTATCGCATTTGGTAGATTTTGTTACTGTTAATAACTATACTTTAGAAACTAGGAGCTGAGTACTTGCTTCATCTATGGAATATTGTCTTCATATACCATATCCTTTGCCTTCTTGGACTGAGGTTATAGGGCCAGAGGACCCAAATATCAGGTATTTGCTGACTCAAAAGCCTGAATAGAACTCCCTGCTGCCTCCCCCTACCATTTCTACTTCCAGATTCCTAGTGTTTGGAGTGACTACCTGCCAAAGTTGATGCTACTGGCCTTGACCTGATGCCAAACTCAGTCATAGGATCCTGTAGAGTAGGGACACTGATTGACTGGTTCTTCCCTTATCCAAAGGCTGCTACACTCCTACCTCTTCTTCCACTTATACCTATAATTGAAAGTCGCCATCTACCGTGCCAAAAATCCTTTCCATTGCTATTTCTCCTCATACTCTTATCCCAATCTTCATATCCTATGACCTCCTCTGCCCTCCTGATTCATTGTGCCTACTCAGAACCTCCATTCTATTGCTCATAAGCTCTTCACTACAGTTCAGCCCACACTTTGCAACTTCTTACACTCATAGATACCTAGCTTTCCCCAGAAGACACAGAATCTCTAACTAACATCTCTGGCCTTGGTGCTTGTTTTCTCATCCGCCTCTACCTTGACACAGTGAACCTGGAGGAGACAGTTACTCCTTTTTCTTCACTATTGCTTTCCAGATTGTTTCTTTGCCACCATCACTCAGCAACCTTCCCTCCTTTGATGTTTGCTCCATCCATCTATATCACCCATTCCAGGTATTGTAGTGGCTAAGTGGCAAAATGGGTAGAGTTCTGGACCTGGAATCAGGAGGACCTGAATTCAAATGAGACCTCAGACACTTCCTAGCTGTGTGACTCTGGGCAAGTCATTTCATCTTGTTTACCTCAGTTTCCTCATCTGTAAAAATGAGCTAGAGAAGGAAATGGCAAAACCACTCCAGGATCTTTGCCAGGAAAACCCCAAATGGGGTCACAGAGAGTTGGACACGACTGAAATGATTGAACAATGTTATTTTCTCTACTTCAAGTTCAATATCCGAGGTTTCCTTTCTTCTCCAGCCCTTGTCCTCATATCTGGAGACTTAAGTATGCATGTACATGTTCATTCAAGTACACTGACCTCTAACATCCAGCAACATAGTATGGGAATATATTTTTCATGACTTCAGCTGTATAATTGATATATTGCTTGCCTTCTCAAGGGGTGGGTGAGGAGAGGGAGGGAGGAAGAGAATTTGGAACTCAAAACTAAAAAAAAAATGAATATTCAAATATTTTATATGTAATTGGGAAATATTTAACAAAATATATGAAAATATATTAAAAAATAAAGTCCAGCCACTCCAGTGGCCTGCATCTTTATTCTGACTCAGTCACACGGAAGGATACTCACACTAAAAATCTTACCATCTTACCATGACTGTCCTATCTCCTGATTTTCAACTCTAAAATTCCTTTTTCCAACTACAAACTCTTATCCATTTAACTCTTACTCTGTCTCATTTCTAAACCTATTTTCTTCACTCTCATGAACCCTACATATCCTCCTACCCTGATCCTGTTCTTCTATTCCATCACCCTTTCTTTTATCTAATATTCCTCCTTTCTCAAACTCAACCATATATTTTTTCAACTATACACTATTCTCTTTAAAAAACAAAAACAAAAACCCCCCAAAACTTAACACCCTGTACCATGGCCATGTGAGCCCTTCTAATTATGAATCCTAGGTAACTGCTACCATCTGCTTTTTCTGGTCTTACTCATGTGCTCCTTAGCAATACCGGAAAAAAAAAATTATACAATCATGCCAATGGGCTCTGCTATAAATTTGTAACACCAAAAGTCAACTTGGTCTTTGTTGCTGCGTAGAATTCTTTTTTATTCTTTCCTGTATGACTATACTTGGAGTCAGGAAAATTGGGCTCCAAAACTTGCTTCTGACACTAGTTAGGCAACCATGGGCAAATCTCTCTGAGACTCCAGAAACTCCCTATGACAATCAAGTATATATTAAGAACCCACTATGTGCCATTAAAGTTAATGAATGCACATATACACAAATGTAACTCTACCAAATTCTATATGGCTTGTGATCTACGTAAGTAAAGAGAGTCTCCGCACTGATAGACTCACTGATCCTTACTGTGTCTCTTATACGTGCACATTGGCAGCTACCTAACTCTCTCTGCAATTTTATTTATAATGCTGTTTTGGTTGTAGGATTGTGTGTAGAAGGTCAGTATTTAGAATCATAGTTCTAGGAGCTGTATAAGAAAAAGTCAAGGACAGAGGTGCAAGGAGTTAAAACTAGATTTGATTTAAAAAAAACTTACTATTTGTTTGTTTCTCCTTTGCTACACTGTTTAATAAGGGCAGTGTTGAACATACTGTTTCCTCTGATTTAGTAAGACATTTGTTAAAGTGTCTCATGTTATTCTGGCAAAAAAAATGGAGAGATGGAGGCTAGACAATATAATACAGTTAGATGATTTCAGAGCTGATTGAATAACCATGCTCAAATTTACTTATTAATGGTTCAACGTTAGCTTGGAAGAAGGTCTCCAGTAGAGTGCTCCAAGATTCTGTGCTTGGCTCTTTAAAAACTTTTATCAGTTATTTGGATAAAGATATAAATGATATGCTTATCAAAACTGCAGATGACAAAATCCTGGGAGGGACAGCTAACATACCAGATAACAGTCACAATCCAAAAAGATTTTGACAGGCTGGAACAGCAGGATGAACCTAATACATTTACATTTATCCTTTTCGGATTTCTAGCCCTACTCCTTGTTTTCAAAAAGTCAGTTATACATTTATGAGATGGGAGTGGTATGGCTAGACAATAGTTTTGAAAACAATCTGAGGGTTTTAGTGACTTTACAAGCTTAATATGAGTAAGCAATGTGATATCTAACAACCACCATCACCACCACCTTAGTCTACATTTAGAGAAGCTTGGAGTATAGCACTAGGCAAGTGACAGTACTGTTGTACTCTGCCCTGCTTTGCCCACATCTGGAGTATTGTATTCATTTTGGGGTGCTATATTTTAGAAAGGACATTATAATGGAAAGAATGATGTAGTAGATAAAGTCCTGAACTTAGAGTCAGGAAAATCTGGATGCTAATCTTCCCTCTGACATGCTAATAGCTTTTGACCATGAGCAACTCATATAACCTCTCTGGGACTCCGTTTCTGTAAAATGAAGATAATAGCTGCATTATTTTTGATATAATGTATGCAAAATGCTTTGCAAACTTTAAAAGACTATCTACATGTCAGTGATTTTTTTATAAGGTGGAGAGTGGGCATATGGGGACAATGACAGTAGTCAAGAACCTTGAGCCAATATTTGATCAGGATTGAGTGAAGGAACTGAGGATATTTAGTTTGGAGAAGAGAAGACTTAGGGATGACATGATAGCTGTATTCAAATATTTAAAAAGCTGTCATATGGAAGATGAATCAGACTCCTTGGCTGATTGATTATTCTATTTGGCTCTAAAGGGAAGGCCTAGGAACAATGCTTAATAATTGCAAAGAGACAGATTTAGATTTGAAATAAAGAAGAAGCTTCTTAATGACTAAAGCTGTCCCTGAGAAGAATGGGCTGCCTTTGGGAGGTGTTAGTTCCTTTACTCTGGAGGGCTTCAAGCGGAGGCTGGGTGCCTACTTATAAGTGATATAGGAGAGGGAATTCTTGCTAAGGTGTGGGCTGGACTAGATTGGTGGCCTCTGAGGTCCCTTTCAACTCTGCAATTCTCTGATCTACTCTAGTCCTGTCATTTTACAGAAGAAGAAACGTGAGGTCAGAGAGGGGAAAGAATTTGCCTAAGGTCACCCAGGTACTATAGTCCCAGCTTGAACCCTGTTCTATTGCCTCCAAATGTGGGCCTCTTTCACTTATGATGTAATGACATCATTCTGCCTCTATGACCTGGCATGAGTAATATGGCAGCTGCTACCCTGAGGCTGATCCAAAAGAGTCACTGTAACTTTTACATTTTCCTAATTTATCCCAAGGAATGTTGGGCCTCCCAGCTGGCCGGTTGTTTTTGTGTGGTTCTAGCAATTTCATCTGCCTTCTTGTCTGTCTGTTTTGTTTTTATCACTTCTCCTGCTGCCCCATTCCCGATACCTTCCATTCTCTTCCAGTTACAGGAATTTTCATTGAACTAATTGGAGGCATTTCCTAGAATGGGTGAGTAGTAACATTCCATTTTACTTAAATTATGCACCTTAATTATTACTCAAATTATTCACCACACTTACTGTTAACTAACTTTTAGGACAAACCTTTTTCCTAGAGGAAATGAAATTCAGTTATGCAGCCTTATCCATTTTTCAGTAGTAATTCTCTTTGTGATTAACCAGTCATCAATGAGATCACTGACCTTTACATACAGATCAGTGTCCTTTATCCATAGGCTACATAGGACATTTCCCTAAGGATGGATTAGACTGAGCCACATGGCTGTGGGTGTGGATGTAATTGCCTGCTAAAGTGAGTGACTCCAAGTAGGTCAGGTTAACCTTGCAGGAGTTACTCTGTCTTTTCATGATGTGTGATTTTTGCCCATAGGATATTCACTCTCTACAGATGGGTGATTATGATGTGAATGTATTTCCTAGTCCTTTGTATTTCTGTAGAAGTGACAGCCATATATTGAAATCTCACACGTGTTGGCCTTCATATAGGAATATAATGTTTATTGATCCACCACTGGGAGGATGGCTCACTACTAAAAGTTAGTAGCTTCCATAGAGGGGCCCCTCCTAGAGTCCATGGATGGTAGGCCATTGGGTGCTGTAGAGGCTACTCTCTTGTCCTAATGTAGCAGGATGGAGTGGAGAGAGCCCTGAATTTGAAGGAAGGCCTCTGCTACTTATTACTTGTATGCTTTAGGGCAACTGACTCCTCCTCCCTTGGCCTTAGTTTACACCTCTCTAAAATGCTTTTTGAGATTTTTTTTTCCTGGAGTGGGGATGAATTTGCACTGACCAGTGTTTTTGAGCAAGTTGTCTGAAGTGGAGCTCTAAGTTGGAGCCAGAAAAGAGAAACTCTGGACATATTGCAGAGTGATGTTTTCTTCATCCATCCCAGGTGATAACCTTGTATACTTCATCAGTACAAAAGAGTCTACTTCATGGATGTTTCTTAAATATTTAATATGTCAGGAACACTTGTTCCCAATTGCCACTGTCCTTCTCCCTTCTGTCAAAACACCTCATGAAACTGAATGGAAATATTGTGATTATTTTGGATGGGGCACTAATGAAGTAGCTTAGTTTGTATTGAAAACCACAGTCATTATTATTTCACAACAGAAATGAAATTATGGCCATTGTCATAATTACAAGGATCAACTTGTAGAATACCAGTGGTCAGTTCATAGATCAGATTCTGAAAAGCTCTAGAAGCACATCCTATAGAGAGTTGGTATGATATAGTAGAAAGCCCATTTGACTGCGAGTTAAGACCTAGGTTTAGCTGGACGTTCCCATACAACTGTGGACCTTGGCCATGTTGCTTACTCTATGTTAGTTTCAACTTCTTTGTCAGTAAAAATGGGTTAATAACTTCTCTGCTGATTATAACATAGTGTGGACCTGGTACTGGACTTGGAGTCAGAAGACCTGGGTTCTGATTCCACTTCTGACACTTACTAGCTATATGACCAGGGACACATCACTTAAACTCTTTGAGCCTTAGGAAACTCTCTTAAGGCTCTAAGCTATTGACCAATCTGCAGAAAGTTACAGATCGGTGGCATCCATCTGCTCTGTGTATTCAATAAGCATTTATCAAGTGTCTACTCTGTGCCCAGTGCTGCTGGGCATCCAGCAGATGCTGAGCATACAAAGACAAAACCAAAGCAGTCCCTGCTTTCAGAAAGCTTGTATTATCTTGGGGGAAGCACCGTGTACATGTATAAGTAAATACAAGATATATGTAAAGCAAGTGCAAACTAGCATTAGGGATGCTGAAAGGTTTCCCCTAGATGGTGATACCTCTGCTCTGAGGAAGAATGCCTTCCAGACCTGGGACATCCACAGCCTATGTAAAGTATGGTGATGGGGAAATGAAATGTTATATAGAGGGAGTAGCAAGACCACATGGAAAGATGGTGATAATAATCACAAAAATTCATATCCAGGCAACTTTAGAATGTTATACCCACCAGAAAGAGAGAAAGAAATGAAAAAAAAATACCACAAGTGTGCTGATAAGGATATTGAGGATAGCAGTCTAATCTATCATTGTAAGGAATGTAAAATGATGCCAATATATCATGTATGATTGTTGTGAAAATCAAATGAAAGAAAGGGTACCAATGTGCTTTGTAAGTAAATAATAAAAGCCAGTATTTATAGAGCACTTTATATTTTGCAAAACGCTTTACAGATATCTCATTTTGATCCTTATAATTACCTGGGGAGATAGGTACTATTGTTATCCTCATTTTGTTGATGGGCAAACTCAGGCAAAGAGAGAGTAGGTGACTTGTCCAGGGTCACATAGCTAGAAAGTATCTGAGCCCATATACGAACTCAGCTCTTCCTGACTCCAGGTCTAATGCTCTAACCATTGTGCCATCTACTTGCCTTTAAGCTCTATGTAAACTTTAGGTAGTGTTATTTTAACCAACTGAGCTAAGCAGTTGAAGAGTAAGAGAAATATGGAAATAGATGCTTAGGAAAACTAAAAAAAAAAACTAGCCACAAAACGATTAAAAGTCTGAGTAATAGTATTCTCCAACTCCTACAGATGGCTCCTGCCTTATGAAATTGTTCTCTGAGTTAGGATGGTAAGACCCATGTTCAAAGGAAGGAAGAAAAGAAGGAAACAAGGATTTATTAGGTGCCTACTCTGTAATGGGCACTGTGCTAAATAAATGCTTTACAAATAGTGTTTAATTTGAGCCTTGCAACAACCCTAGGAGGTAGGTGCTTTTATTATTCCATTTTACAGATGAGGAAGCTGAGGCAGATAGAGGTTAATGACTTGCTCAGAGTTATAGAACTAGTAAATGTCCGAGGTCACATTTGATCACTGGTCTTCCCAACTCTAAGGCCCAGAGCTCTATCCACTGCACCACCTAGCTGCTTCTGTTCAAACTAATAAGACTAATATTTGAGATATGGAAAAGATAGGAAAAGATACAATTTGGATATAGTCTGGGACAAATATAAGCTATGCAGATACAGAATTTATAATTTTTTCAGCTGGGAACTACAGGTATAGAAAATCCCTTAGTAGATCAGTCCTAAGCCTGATAGATATAGAGGTTAAGTGACTTGCTCAGACTCACACAATTACTAAGTATCAGAAGTGAGATTTGAACCTGCATCTTGCTCAGTATGCTAACCACTGTGCAACACTGCGTCCATCTGAGAAGATAAGTTTAAAAAATCTTCAATCCCAGAACAAAGAACCCAATGTTCTAATATTTTCTCTGTTCTTCTTTTTTTTGTAGCTTCTCTTCTTTCCTTATATTTCAAATGAATTGACTCATTACTGAAAGTTATCAACTTCCACAAAGTGGTACCCTCCTCGAGTCTGTGGATGCTGGGCCATTGGCTGCTGTATAGGCTACTTTCTTGTCCTAATGTAGCAGGATGGAATGCAAATTCCTGGATTTGGAGGAAGGCCTCTGCTATTTATTACCTGTATATTTTAGGGCATCTGACTCCTCCTCCCCGGGCTTTAGTTTACATATCTCTAAAATGTCCTGATCTCTAAGGGCCCTTCTAGCTCTGAAATGCAGATTCTGCACTTAAAGACAAATAAATAAAAACTACTCACTGAAAAAATTCTTTGCTTTAAAAGTCTAACACTTAACATCTTTAGGAAATTGATAAGAAGATACGTAATAGTAAGAGACATTCCCCAATAGATAAATCCTCAAAGTATATGAAATCAGTTTTCTGAAGCAGAAATGTAAACTAACAGCAACTGGCTGAAAAAGTGTTCAAAATTGCTATTTATCAGAAACGTGAAACTTAAAACATCTCTAAGGTATCACCTTATACCCATCAAATTGACAAAGATGATAAAAGATAGAAAAATCCATCTCTGGTGGGATTGCATCAGATACATCAGATATTATTGTGATACATACCTGTCTAATAGCAAATTTATTTTTCGAGTGGGTCAGGTTATAAGGTAAAGCTCTCAGCTTTGAAAACTCATGTGTTCATGTGGAAAAATTGGTAAAGGCAAGCTCCCATCACACTTGTATCTATGTGAATTTTATTCCCGGTGTGATACAAAACGCACTGGATTTGGAGTCTGAGGACCTGGGTTTCAATATCTACTCTTCAACTTACTACTGTGACTATGGCCAAGTCATCTCACCTCTGTGGAACTTGATGACCTCTAAGGTCCTTTCCAGCACTATCATTCTATGATCCCAAAGATCCACGGCATGACAGTCCCTCCTGGTGCAATGTTTTGTGATACTCCAGTATATTTTGGTGAAAAAAGCACTTATTTACAAAGAAACAATAGAAGAAAGAAAATTGCTTGTACAGTTCTCTCCAGTTACTGTTTCTCCTATTCTCTTTGGTTTTAAAGTTTGTGTTTCTGAAATGACAACCTGACTTTTACGTAACTTGTAATTTAGAAATGTTCTATATTGTCATGTATCCTTTGCCTTTCTGTAAAAGCCTTTTATGTGTCAAGTAACGAAATTAGAATGACATGAACATATGTGAAGTTTCCCATTAAGCTACTGAAAGGAAAAGAAAAAGTAGATAGGGATCTGCTAATGCTAACAAAGTAAATGAAAGAAATGTACGTATGAGTGTCAAGTTTCTTACAGTAGGAATACAGTGATTTTCGGTTGACAAGAGGACCACTTCTGATCACGTATTTTGACCCCCAAATGCTTTGTTACTTTTTGTCGGATATTTCATTCGAGTGGGTACTCCCTCCATCAGTGCAGATCACAGTCTTCCACACCTTCTTCCCCTGTGTGTGATTCTTATCTATGTTCTTTCCAAAATCCTCCATGGAGGATCTACCTAACATGCTGGAGGCCTTCTTCTAGGTATTTCATTGTTCCATGGAACAGCATGTGGGGATGTCCATTTGTTCTCTCTTACTCTTGCTGCATGACTGCCCCACCTCCTTTTTTGATGATACGTATTTTGGATGTTATATTTAGCAATATTTCTTTCAATTGTTTTTCTATTTTGAATTTAATGAATACCTACAAGGAGAGAATATTTCCATATAAAAAAGTAGCAAAGAAAAAGATTATATATTTTGCAACTTTTCTTGTATTCAACAAATAAGTGACACCAAGGTTAAGAACCTGGGGAAATGGAAGGATTATAGATTATTTGATAAAAATAGGGAAGTTACAAATAGGGATGAATTTTCTTTTGAGGAGGGGAGATGATAATGGGTTCTGTTTTGTAAATGTTAAATTTGAGATGTCTACAGGACATGTAGTTAGTTAGTGTTATAGGATTGGGGTTCAAGAAAGATACCAGGGTTGGAGCTGAGAGTCATCTGTATAGCTTATACTTGAACCCATGGGAGGTGATGATGTCATTGAAAAAGAATGTAAAGAGAAGAATGCCCAGTACAGAGCCCTGGGGTAAGTACAGTACACTAACAGTTAAGGGACAGGACATGGATGGGAGCTATCAAAGGAAAGTAGTAAGATTTCCAAAAACAGCAGAATAGGAAGATACTCAATGTACAATATGAACCAGATATGGGAGAGGTATTTATTTCCTAGAGAAAAAAAAAAGAATGCTAAATGTAAAAGACTAATAGCACACATTAACAGAACAACTTAAAAATAGGATTCAGTAACTTATAACCACTGTTACAATCTCCTAGAGGGCTGGTACTTAAACCTAGGGGGGTCACGTGCCTCAAATGAGATAATAGATATAAAGCACTTTGCAAACCTTAAAGCACTACGAATATAGCTACTATATAAATGTAAGTTATGAGAGTGTGCACATACTTTAAAGTTTAATATGCGTTACTAACACTTTCTTAAGTCTAGACAGTCAACAAAACATAAATCAAGCCCTGATTTCTACTGAATGACAATTTCTGGGCTATAAGTGCTCACACTGAAAATTTAACAATTGGCTTTTTACAATCTGCTTGTAGCTGGCACACCTCTGCTTAAACCTCATCAGAACATGAGGTAGTTTATAGAGTTGCTAATTAGGTATTTTACATTTTACCTCGATGCTGCACTGTCCAAACAATTCTAAGTACTCCTCTGGCAAAACAGCCAGTTTGGGGTCAGTCCTCTTCTTCTTAGTGGTCTCTTCTTTGATGAAGAAATGGCCCTTGAAACCAGGCAGCTTTACTCAGTGGATCCAGGACCTACAGAATTTTCAAGCTCACATGGTCACCTCCAAGCCTGGACACATCCATTTCAAGATAAGAGACTCATTCACCTAAGATCAGAGAAGAGCAAACACAATATGGAAAAGGCATCCAGGGACCCAGGTATGAGTCATCCCTTTCATTCCCCTCACTGGAAGTTTTGGAGTTCTGTCATCCCACCCTTCTAAATATCCAAAGGAAGAGAGGACCCGCTGGAAGCTGTTATCTTTTTTTTTCGATTGACGCAACACTCCACTCCCTGTGTCTGTCATGGACAGAGGAAGGACCAAGGGACAACTCAAAGTTTACCACCTCCTACTCAAATGCCAAATCTGTTTGGTGCTGTCCAGAGGCAGCCAAGAGGTTTATCATCTTCACTGTGATGAAATGCTGAATCACGCGTGTCCTTGGAATTTCTGGAAGTTTCTAGAGGACTTTCAGGGGCACACTCCCTGGGATGGCCTGATAGGTCAATTCAGTTTCCCCTTTGTGTCCGTATTATAGACGTACTTAACTACATGCACGTCGATTTTTTTTTATAAAGTCCTTAAGGGCAGAAACAATTTCATTTCTGTCTTTGTATTCTCAGCACGTAGCGTGGTACTTGCCACATAGTAAATGCTTACTAAATGCACTTAATAATTAATAAGATTCATCATCCATATTAGTCTGATTGTTTATGCTAATTGTGAATTATTTTTTAATTTTTTGATTTATTGATAGCTATCCATTATTTTGTTTCTCTTTTATTATCACAGATTGATCATCTGACTTGACAAGTTTGGGAGTTCACCATCCTGTGTCCAATGTTCTCCACCCATTTACCTGGAAATACCCCTATGATCATGTTCAAAGGTTGGCCTGGAATAGTTAGGAGGTAGGAAAACCCTATGCCTTTTTTCTTTATATTCTCCCAAGCCTGTGGCCCTGGGGCTGCCATGGCAACTCTATATTAAGGCAAGATTTTTTTCTGTATCTGTCAAGGATGATGTGTCTCTTCTACTACAGTACTCCTTTGATGTCTCATTGTGGGGTGGAAATGACCCAGGGTTCTTGAAGGTTGTGTCTGCAGAGCACTAACAATTGTAGGTCCTTTTAATCTGGAAAGCCTTCCCCCATGAGCCTGTTAATCATCCAGGGACTGTAAACTGCAAAAGGCCTAAGTGTGGGACCATTGGAAACCCCACGGCAACAAGAGCTACAGTGTGCTAGCAAAAAGAATTTTAAAAGACTGATAGAAAAGATAGGGGAATAGCTTAGATTTCACACAAAGCGGGGAGGCCGAGATAATATTTCTTTGAAGTGGGACACTGGATGGGTACCTTTCAGCCTCATGGCTGATCTAGATGAGAGAAGTACTTTTCATATGAAACTAAATTCTTTGGGAAACAGTTTGGCAGCTGGGTCTCATATAACAGGTGTCACCCAATGGATTAGCACATGGGCCTTATGCAACACATAGGGGCAAATAAAGGAATTCTGGATTGCTACATGTCTGAAATTGAGATATTTTGTTCAGTCCATCTCTAGGTAAATACATTCTTAAGAATTCTCTGTCAAACACAAGGACCGATGTAGCTCAATTCAGAGAGGCTTCTCATCAGAGGGATGGCCACAACCCGTTGTTGACTTTAGTGCAGAGGGGATTCCTTTAATGTATGGATTGGCCATCAAGGTCAGTGCAGTCTCTTTCAGCTCCCACATTCTATGATTCTGTCATTCTCTTGGCCTCAGCATCTCATTAAGGCTGTCTACTAAGGTATAAAGAGGGCGGTGATCTACATCAGGGGAAAAAGCACCTTCCTTAACAAAATCATGAAATTGTTGAGGTATTGAAATAGGTTTGGGGCTCTATAGCTTTTCCTGCTCTGATGCATGAGAATTGCCTGTGTATTAGAATTAGAAGGAGATTCTATTTATTCTTTGTGATCATATTCTACTTTTTGTAGACTCTCCTTCCAACCTTGAACATTCTCCTCCAACTTTAAAATAGCCCACGCTGTAAAAGCTGGCCTATGAAGAGATGGCATACTCTTTAAAACTCCTAATTATTGCCCCAAAGCTGTGATTTGCATGGAATACTTAGGGATATTAAGCTATTCTCTGTTACCTCCCAACTAACTACATTAAACTCAGCTCTAAGGTTGCACTTGTGCTAAAATCACAGCTTTTTGTAACAGTAAAAATGCTGGGTGCCCAAAAGTCTTCTTATAACACGAATTCCTAAGAGGTAAGTCTGAAAGGAGAGGAGTGCAGTTGTTGGCACTAATGGGAAGGAAGGAAGCTGGGCCTTCATGCCCATATTCTTTCATTTGAAAAGGGGATTGAAAGGAATGGAAAGGTACAGCTCTTTTTGTTTATATGACATTCAAAGACATGAGAGGTACCATTAATGGGCCATCACAGCCAATTTACTGCTGGGGTGCTGTTAGCATCTTGTCAGATACAGGGGAGCACATCAAAAATAAATCCTTTCACTATTGAGATGGGATCACATTGCTTTCAATTTAGTCATGTGTATTTAATCTGAGGAACTTTTAAAAAACAATTTATATCTATTCTGGGTAAGAAAAATGTGAATATTAGCAATGGGAGGTCTGGTGGATACCGTGTGTTTTAAAATTAGCATAACCGACAGTGTCAGAGAAATCTGTTTCTTCAATTCTTTTGACATTCATGATTTTCCCTTTGCTTTAGCTAAATAACAGCTATTTATTATGGTGCTTGAGTGTTGTCTGCGACCTCCCCAGTTTACTTATTATTCTTTCCCAAGGGTTTTTTTTATTGTGCTTACAGTATGTGAGTATTCTACATTAGTGTGATCTTCATTATAAGAGAAAGAAAATTCTTAGCATTTATCTATCCAATAGAATCAAAATAATCCCACAGTATTAACTTGACACACCGTAAGCTATAGTAGTGGTAAGGATTGGACGTATGATTTCATTGGCACAATGAACCCTAGTAAATATCTATTATGCAGAAAATGTCATTTGCTGAAATGACTGGAACAACTGCAGTGTTTCTTTATAATTCATGATGTCCAGCTCTCAAACAGTGAGTGGTTCAACCACTTAGGCACAATCTTCCTTTCCTCCCTGCTGACATTTTACTTCTGGCTGCATAGGCAGGGATCTATTTCATTCTATCCAAAAGCTTCCTTGCATTGACACTTACATTCTGCTGGACTCCCATGTGGTTGTTGTTCCTTCCCCATTTTCCATCCATTTGTGCCCTGCTGCACCAGAAAGGACAAAACATATCTGGTAAGAAGTTAGGCCGAAAATCATCAGAAACTTGCCTCAGGAGGCATTGTGGTTTGTCCTTTGTTCTCGAAGAGGATCATGACATCAGGAAGATGGTGCCATGACTTGCAATTGACTTTGATTTGATTGAGGGAGAGCTGTGCAAAGTCTCCAGCCTCACTTTCTCCTCCAGAGCCATCTGAGTCCAATGGCCAGATATAGATCAGGACAAATGGAGATGGCTGAGGATGCACTGGGAGACTTTGGCCTTTTTAAGCCAAGGTCTTTCGGAGTTCTCACTTTGATTGAGGCAATGCCCATTCAGTGATTAGGCCTATTTAAGAAATGAGTCAAGGGATGACCCCTTTAATAAAAAAAAAAATCAAACTGGGAGGGGAAGACCCTTAAGGTTGCTGGTGGAAAGAGACATTACTATTTGCATTCATTCTGAGCCATCAGGACCCAAAAAATAACCATTAAGTGGCTAGTTCTAGTTGGCCAACTCATCTTCTCCCCTCTCCTTCCCTCTTCTCCCCTCCCCTCTCCTCCCCTCCCCTCTCCTTCCCTCCCCTCCTTTTCCTCTCCCCCCACCCCACATGGGTTATCATGCCCTTATCTGAAGGTGTTCTGCCCAAAAGAAGGTAAATTATGATGGCTGAAACCTAACTAGCTATCTTGGTATTTACTGGCTAGATTTCTTTCTTAAAGACCATGCCTTAAACCCAATTCACTCTTGTTCTCATTGAGTGGCCAACAATAGGTCCTTCAGAAGGCATACACTTAGGTTAGCCCTTTATCCCAAGATAAAGCCCAGCCCAGACAAGGCTATATTTATGGGTGTTGAGGTGGTCTGAAGGAATACCCCATTGTCAGGTGTGCTCCTTTAAATCTCGGTACCAAATGAACCAGTGAGGGTAAAGTTCCTTCAGAAAAGAGGTTAAAGAAACAAAAACCTTGCTAAAGGAGTGTGGCAAAGCCTTGACCAACTCACTTCTTTGTTGTGCCTGTAATAAAGTGGCTTTCTTTCCCTTGGCTATGGTCCTCAACCACTGTAATGGCTTTCCTTTCCTCTGAATTTTGATTCCATATAGCACTCCAGCTGTGTCCCCCACCTGTTTGGTTTTAACTTGATATTTGTGATTATGTTGGTCTCTGACCTTTCCTCTATGGCTTTCCCCAAGTCATGAAAGAACCAAAAGAAATATTTTATTAGCCCACATAACTCTAGCTAATAGCTGTTGCGAGCAAGCCTGCAATAGACAACATAACTAAAATTTCCAACTTCTTTTGTAAGTTCAGGACTTCTTAATCACTAAGGCACATCGTGTCTATATCCTAGGCCCATTAAACTCTCAGCCATGGCTGCTTTGCCCCTCCCCAAATGTCATTCCTGAAATGGCCCACTATGTTCCATCCTCATTATCATTGGAATACATTGACCACATAGTTGTGCCTAGGTCTGCCCCAAGGTCCTACTGCAGTTGTGTATCAGTACCTCAGTTCAATCCCAGTTTATTATGATTAAGCCTCTGATTATTTCAAATTCCTATGACCTTCTGATGGATGACCCTCCTCTCTGTTGATGTCCAGTGTGTTTGGTCTATGTTTCTGCAGAAGGATTTTTCTTTTTGTTAGCACCTACATTTCTTGAAAGAAAAGTCTTGGAAAAAATACACAGACCAAAAAATAAGCTGAAAGTGCTAAGGTTATTTCTAAAACTTGAGTGTCCTGTTCTTGGGCTTGGGCCAGATGCCCTATCCCCAAGCCCTAACTCTTCCCTCTATCTTTTTTTCAGCTCCTGGTTTCTGTTGCTTCTCCTTGAAGGAAATCCTTAGCTGCTGTAACAGACTCATTCCCCATTGCCTTGACCTGCTTCCCCTTTCCCATTGGATTAGGTATTAAGAGTCTGTGTCTCTAATCCTACATCTGATGCCAACTTTCAATGTGACCTTTTACAGGTCCCTTCTCTTCTCTGTGCCTTCTTGTTCAGTCATTTTTGACTCTTTGGGACCCTATTTGGGGTTTTCTTGGCAAAGATACCGCAGTGGTTTGCCATTTTCTTCTCCAGCTCATTTTACAGATGAGGAAACTGAAGCAAACAGGGTGAAGTGACTTGCCCAGGGTCACACAGCTAGCAAGTGTCTGAGGCTAGATTTGAACTCAGATCTTCCTGACTCCAGGCCTGACACTCTATCCACTGTAGTGCCACCTAGATGCCTTCTTGTGACTTTGTTTCCTTATTTATAGAATGAGGGGATTGAATATTTATTTATAGAGTGAGGAGATCAGTAATATCGCTTCCAGCTTTTTTTTCCTCTTACTTTGTCTACAACTTTCATAGGGGGAAATGGAAAATTTGAAGGACTGTTTTGAGACAAATGACTAAATGCAGTTAAACTTATCTGTTTATATATATGCATATGTATATATATATATGTATATAAATATATATGTACATGGCATATAAGTGTATACAAACATATAAGTGAATACACACATGGTGTCCCAAAAGTCGTAGTGCATTTTAAAGCTTTAGTAACTTTAAAATACACCAAGACTTTGGGGACACCCTGAATATATCCCTTGCTTTTCCATTGAGCAGCATTACCAAATTACCAAATTTCACACTATTTAGAAAATCTTTGATAATCACTTTCAAGGGGTAAATACTTCAACTAAGGTCTGAAGTATGAAGTTGAAATCCCCTGTGCAGATTTTCTTAGCAAGGAAAACAAAATACCATACAATCCAACAGCATACTGTCCTGACAGAAAAACAGAAGAAAATAAAAAGACTTTCTGTCAAAAGAAGAGGCCTGCTCATTTTTCAAGAAACAAACAAGGAGTATGAGAAATTAGTCATTTCCCAGGCCATGATAAGCATGTGTTACAGGGAATCATACACTGCTGGCAATAATTTTTCTAAATGATGATGATTCAGAAAAAGAATGCAAGGAAGAGATGTAGGCGATGAGGAATTTGTCTGGTGCAAATTATGGCCTGGGGCAGATTTCCTGAGTGACCACTGATGGAATGATAACTATTGGTTAGCATGTGTGTGTGTGTGTGTGTGTGTGTGTGTGTGTGTGTGTGTGTTGGGGGAGGGCGTGTGAGGGGAAAGAGCTTGAGTCATCTGAGTCCCTCATGCCAGGGATACCAGGAGGAAGTTGGAGGCTATCCTGAGTAGGATGCCAAGAGTGTAAATCGTACTCAGGCCCAGACCCTGAATCACTGCCAATTCTCAGAATTTCCTGGTGAAGATCAGTCACAGTCCTTAACTTTGCTATTATACAGTGTCAAGTGGTGGGGTCAGAGATAGAATCTTGATGACTTTGAAGCTTGCTTTGATGAAATAAGGCTGTTTTTAAAATAGAAAGGTTGAATCTTCTGAGCAGTGGAAAGGGATGGAAGGCCTTGCCAAAGCCTTGTGTTTTAAAATTCTGTATAAATCAGTGCACAGAATCCTTAAGGCTTGAGGGAGTGCTTGAGCACATTTATGGTGACATTATCAGTATTCAAGAGTATACTGGGCTGATTTGAAAGTACGCAAATGTTGAAAATCAATTTCTTTTTTCTTCCTGAGCTTATGCCCTTAAAACTGTTTGGAGCAATGTCATAAAGTCTTGTAGTGTTATCTCATTTGGGGCTTGATGGTAGCCCTGTTCAACAGAGCTTCATTGAAGTAGGCTACTCTGTAATTATACGCAATGGGAATGTGTCTCTATCTTTTCTATGAGTCTGTGCTGCTGTCTCCCTCCCCCCACCCCCCTTATACTTAGGTTGAGAATGAGGGAAGAAAAATAGATTCTTGGCTTAAACCTTCATCCTGTGCAGACTTTTCTCATAGTCCAAGCAAATCACTGAAATCAAATAATAATTTCATAATAATGTAATTGAACCATATTGACCAAACATGACAGAAAAAACCCTGCAATAAAATTGTTCCCAAACCCTCATTCCGGTGGAAAATACTTTCCTCCCCTTCTCTCACTATTTCCTCTCCCCAGAATCCTTTGCCGGTAAGGAAAAATTAACCAATCCCTGGAGTTAGAAAGAAGGGCCCATGCTTTGGAGAAACTGGAGCCAGGGCAGTCTAGAATTTCTGCTGAAATAACTGGGCACTTTCTTGCCTCCTCAGTTCCAGGCTCTACCTGTAGCACTGTCGATCACAACCAACTCTGCCTTCTAGCTGTCTGCTTCAGTGTTACCTCTGCCACTGTTAGTCATATCTCGCCTCTGTAGCCCTCACTCTGTACAGTAGTTGCTTGTCTGCCTTAGATACCAAAGAGCTTTCCTTGCACCGCTAACCAGATGTCTTTGTTGCTGTGCCCTGAAGCCCTGCAACACTTGTTCGATTGTTTCTGATTTAGGAAAATGTTCTTTTAAATTCATTCCTTCCCAGCTACTTGTCTGATGCCTATTGTGAATGCTTGTTTAGAATAATTTCTTTTAGAGACCTCATGGGCCACATGCCTGAAAGTTGCTCTTCACATATTTTTGTCAGTTTCTTCTAGCAGTCTCTCAGATCTACATTTTTTTTTTGTTCTTGCTGTTCAGTTGTTTCAGTCGTGTCCAATTCTTTGTGATTGCGTTTGGGATTTTCTTGGCAAAGATACTGGAATGGTTTGATGTTTCCTTTTCTAGCTCATTTTTACAGATGAAGAACTGAGGCAAACAGAGTTAAATGACTTGCTCAGGGTCACACAGCTGCTAAGAGTCTGAGGCAGGATTTGAACTCATGAGGATGAGCCTTCCTGACTCCAGGGTGAGTGCTCTATCCACTGCATGACCTAGCTGCCCCCAGATCTACATAGGTGGTGCCAAAAAGGTTCTTCAGGGAGATGTTGTGAAACACTTTGCCCCATAGTTCTTCCCTTCTCTATAGGTGCTCACCAACCCTGATTCCTATCTGGGTTAGGGTACTTTTCTTTTAACTTTTCCTCATCTCTAATGAAGACATTTATATCAACACTATTTGAGCATCGTTCACTGCTTTTTAAAAAATAAGACTGAGGAATTTCTCTTTCTATCTCTTCCAGGTACATTTTGTTAGTAATATACAGAAAGGCTTATATTTTATTTAGATTTCTTTAATTTCTAAAACTTTGATGAAGTTTTTATTTTGATTAATATTTTTATTTAACACTTTAGAGTTCTGTAAGTACATCGTATCATCTGC
Source organism: Vombatus ursinus (assembly GCF_900497805.2). Classification (NCBI taxonomy): domain Eukaryota; kingdom Metazoa; phylum Chordata; class Mammalia; order Diprotodontia; family Vombatidae; genus Vombatus; species Vombatus ursinus. Next base: position 1,125,988 of record NW_020954681.1, read on the forward strand.
AAAAAGTGATATTTTGGGGGCAGCTAGGTGGCACAGTGGATAGAGCACCGGCCCTGAAGTCAGGAGGACCTGAGTTCAAATCCAGCCTCAGACACTTGACACTTACTAGCTGTGTGACCCTGGGCAAATCACTTAACCCTGTTGCCTAGCCAAAAAAAAAAGTAATATTTTTATTTTTCCTTTGCCTAAGCAATGAAATTTTCTGGGTTTTTTTTTTTGGTCTCACTAATATAGCTCTACATTTCTAGCACTATAGGAATTTGTTGGACATTTTTTACCCCTAATCTTGTTGGAAAGGCCTCTCCCTACTTTTATCCCAAAAATGTGTAGTTCTGGCTTTTGGTTTTATTTATTTTTAAATATATTTTCACATTAATCATGTTGTAAAGAAGGATTAGAACCAATGGAAGGAACCATGAAAAAGAAGAAATAAACAAAAAAAGAGAGAGAGAGAGAACAAATAGTGTGCTTCAATCTGCATTCAGAAAAAAAAAAAACAAAAACAAAAACAAAAACAATCTGCATTCAGACTCCATAATTCTTTTTTCTGGATGTGGATAGCATTTTCCATCATGAGTCTTTTGAAGTTGTGTCTTAGATCCTTGCATTGCTGAGAAGAACTAAATCTGTCAAAATTAGCCATCTCACAATGTTGCTATTACTGCGTATAATGTTCTCCTGGTTCTGTTAATTTCACTCAGCATCAGTTTATGTGAGTCTTTCCAGGTTTTTCTGAAGTTTGCCTGCTCATCATTTCTTATGGAACAATAATATTCCATTACATTCATATACCACATCTTGTTCAGCCATTTCCCAATTGATGGGCATCCTCTCAATTTCCAGTTCTTGGCTACCACAAAAAGAGCTACAATAAATACTTTTGTGCATGTGGGTCCTTTAAATGATGTCTTTGGGACACAGACCTAGAAGTGGTGTTGCTAGATCAAAGGGTATGCATAGTTTTATACTGGCTCTTGGTTTTAAATAGATACTATTTAATCATATTTTTAAAAATCCATTTATTCCTGTTTTCTAGTATTCCTAGGAAAATACATATTGTATTTTGTCCCAAGATTTTTCTGCATCTATAGATATAATATGACTTTTCCTATTATTATTAATATCATCTTATATGTTGATAATTTTCCTAATATTTAACCAACTTTGCATTCCTAATCTTAAAACTGCTCTAAGACTTTTGGGATACAGTGTATTTTTCTAGAGTCATTTTGCTTATATTTCATTTAAAATTATTGTGCCAATGTTCATTAGAGATACTGAGCTATAGTTTTCTTTGTTTTGACTTACCTTGGTTTAAGTATCAGGACTATATTTGTATTATAGAAGAAAGTTAGAAGGCTCCCATATTTTTCTATCTTTGGAAACAGTGCATAATATTAGATTTAATTGTTCTTTAAATGTTTGATAAAATTTACTTATAAATCTATCTGGTACTTTTTTTTTTCCTTTGAGAAAATTCATTTATGGACTGTTCAATTTATTTTTTCTGAGATGGGAGTATTTAAATTTTATCTTCTTACATTAACACGGGCATTTTACATTTTTGTAAATAAACATCCATTTCATTTAAGTTATTGCTTCATCAGCATATAACTGGATAAACTAATTTCCAGTAATTTTCTTTATTTTTTTTCCTCATTTGTTGAGATTTTTTTCCCTTTTTGACTCTAGTATGGTATTCCTTTTTCATTTGAAAAATCAGATCAGGATATTCACATCTAATTTTATGCTTCAAAAATAACTAGTTTTATTCATTTATTCGCTTATGTTTTTGCGTTGTTTTGTTAATCTTTTCTTTGATTTTTAGAATTTCCATTTTGGTATTAGACTCATCATTTTTAAAGCTACTTTGCCTTTCTGTGCTTCCTTCTAAGTTTTCTTTTGTTCTCTGCTGTGCATCAAAATTTTTTTTCTCTCTCTCACCCCACTGTGCCCTGGAGAAGGCTACCATTAGAAGCAAGTATGTGTGTGTATGTGCATGTAAAATCATACTGTACATACTTCTGTTTATCAGTTCTATCTCTGGAGGTGGATAGCATCTTCCTTCACAGGTTCTTTGTAGTTTTTCAGTATTTATGATACTCAAGATGAACTAATTATTCAAAGTTGTTCTTATAACAGTACTTCTGTTGTTATGTATAATGTTCTCTTGGTTCTGCTCATTTCACTTTTCATTATTTCATGTAAGTCTTTCCATTTTTTTTTAAATCAACGAGCTCATCATTTCTTGTAGCATAGTAGTATCCCATCATAATCACATACCACAACTTTTTTAGCCATTCCACAATTGAAGGGGATCTTCTTAATTTCTAGTTCTTTGCCACCACAAAGAAAGCTGCTGTAAATATTTTTGAACATATAAGTTCTTTTTCTTTTCCCCTAATCATCTTGGGAAACAAACCTAATAGTGGTATTTCTGGGACAAAGGGTATACATTATTTTATAACTCTTTGGGCATGACTCCAGATTGCTTTTCAAAATGATTGGATCAGTTCACAGTTCCACCAGCAGTGAATTAGTGTCCCAATTTTTCCACATCCGCTCCAACATTTGTCACTTTCCCCCTTTATCATTTTAGCCAATATGACAGGTATAAGATGATATCTCAAAGTTGTTTTAATTTGCATTTCTCCAATAGTGATTTAAAGCATTTTTTCATATGACTATATATAGTTTTGATTTCTTCATCACAAAACTGCCTGTTCATATCCTTTGACCATTTATCAATTGGGGAATGAACTTTTATCATTATGCTTTATATCTCTTGTTTTATTTCTTTTAGGTACTCTTGTAGTTCTTCTGACCAGGACAGTCTCCTCTCTGAAGCTGCCCTTGAATTTCTTATGGAGTTAATCTCTTCTTCTGCATTTACACCTTGAACTTATCTCAGACCAAGTTATTTCTTTATTGTGTTTGGTGTTTTCTTTTGTTTACTCAAATTCCCAACCTCAGTTACTGGATTGAAGGTTTGTTCTTTGGTCAGACAACACTCGCTTCCTGATGAAATGGGCAATCTTTGTTTGGCCTTAGATGTGGTGGCTAAGATTAGGTCTCACCTTCTACAGGAGTTTTCTGGCCTTGTCTATACTGTGGTTTAGGCCTATGCTACCTGGGTTCTAGCTCAGAATTCCACTTTTCTATAAAGGCAACCAGTATCTTTTTAGTAACTCTAGTTCACTGGGAATGTAGTAGAGAGGGACACCATGAACCAGGTACCACAGCAATTGAGAGAGTTGGAAAGATGACTTTGACTTCAATAGATGGCAAGTACAAGGGTGAGAAGAGGTGGTAGAGGAATTTTTAAATGGTTAATCAATAGTTAAATGTCAAAATAGGGAAACTGTTATAAGTTAAGGTTGAATCATTCAGCTTAGTAGCTTTGCTATCACTTTTGGCATTTTTATGTGATGGAAAACTTGGATCCAGTTTTAATAGTTATTCGTACTCTCTTTGAAAGAAATAGACTACAAAATTAAGGCAAATTTTTATATTCTTAATGAACTTTCATGAAGCTTGCTTGTAGGCAATCTAAATAACATTTATTTAGTTGGTGAGAAAGATGTTACTACTTTTGAACTTATGATATTTAATTAACTAGAACAAAGAAAGTTCTCAAAAGATGCAAATGGATCTGATATTTATTTTTCAAAAATATTTAACATAAGGAAATAGCCTCATGCCAGATGCAATTAATTATATTGATTTGGAAACATTTCATTTTCAGAACTTATTTCCCTTCTGGTTTTTCTTTCCATCTGGGGATGACCAATAATAAACAAATGAGTATTACCTAAAGATAAAACTTTATTTAAAGAGAGTAATTAATTTGACAAGCACTCAGGTAAATGCTCAAATTTAAATATTTGTATTAGAATAAAACTAACAACATGTAAGGATAGAGCTCTATTGCAATGAATATGATCTCTCTTTGCCTGTAAATTCTAGTTATCTCACAGTTCACCAAGCTTGTTACCACACCGATTTCACCAATAAGAGTAGTTCATGTGATGTAAATATATATGTAGATTTACATCTACCATGAATGAGATGGAAGTTTTTCAATAGAGAAGCACTATGGTATAGTGGAAATAGCATGAGTTAGAAATGAGTTTGGAGAATTTAGATCTTCAAGGGACCTTATAGGTCACTCAATCCAACTCCTTCATTTTATAGAGGAGAAAACTGTGGTTGTTGTTGTTTGTCCTTCGTTCTCAAAGAGGACCAATGACATCAAGAGGGTAATGTCTTGACTGGCAAGTGAATTGGATTCAAGTGGAGGGGGGGCTGTGTAAAGTCATCATCAGCCTCACTCTTTAGAGGAGAAAACTATGGCCTGGAGAAATGAAGTGACCTTGCTAAACTTCCCACAGTTCATAAGTAGAAGAGATAAGATTTGAACCCGGGTACTTCAACAGCAAACCCAGTGACCTTAGTATACTCTACATTGCTTCTTTGGGTTCTAATCTTAACTCTAACTTTAATTAGCTATCAAATTTTATATAAGTCCTTACCTTTGGGAGACTTTTTTAATCTGAAAAATTATGAGGCTAGACTAAACAATGTCTGAAGTCCCTTCCAGCTCTAAAATTCTCTGATTATAAAATGCAAGAAAATTTTATGAGTTCATCTAAAATTCTGTGACATTAATCACTTCCTCTTGGTAATTTGTTTACTTGTACTTCTCCTGGTAGTCTGTGGATCCAATAAGATTTTAAAATCAAAATACCTTAAATTTTAAAACCTTAATTTAACCTCCCACAGTACAGAGAAATGTAACCTAGATAATTCATTTGGGTTGGGGCTTTGTATAACTTTTCAAAATGAAAACTAACCCACTGGGGTTTGGTGCATGGTGTGAGGATCAAGTGAAGTATGCTTGTAGTTGACCCAGCCTAAAATAGTGGGCTCTGTGATATACTCACCAACCAGGACAGGGAGTATCCTCTGAGCAGAAGTTCCAGAGATGAAAGGAGTAAGTCCTCTGGGACATGTTCTCTGATCCAGGTCCCAGGGAAGCTGGAGAGGAGAAGACTGGGGAGTAAAATGAGGTCAGATATATGATTTTGGAAGAGTATACTGGCAGCTACGTGGAGGTTGGTAGATAACAAGCATCTTGAAGATAGTAGTTTTTTGTCTTTGTTCTTTCTATCTCCAGTACCATGTACATAGTAGATGCTTTTTTGTTGTTCAGTCATTTCAGTCTGACACTTTGTGACCCCATTTGGGGTTTTCTTGGCAAAGATACTGGAAAGATTTGCTATTTCCTTCTCCAGCCCATTTTGACAGATGAGGAAACTGAGGCAAATGGTTAAATTATTTATCCAGGGTCACACAGTTAATAAGTAGTGTCTGTGGCTGGATTTGATGTTCCTGATTACAGTCCTGGCACTATATCCACTGCAGTGCCACCTAGCTGCTCCCAGTAGATGCTAAGTAAATGTTATTTAATTGTATTGAATGGCTTGGAGAGGGAAAGACTGGAAATAGGGAGATAAATTAGAAGACTATTGAAGAAGTAGGGCCTAAATTAATGTAGTAACTATGAATACAGAGAAGCGTAAAAATACAAGGGATGTTATAGAGGTAAAATTGATAAAACTTGGCAGCTGACTAGATGTAAGGGTGAGGGAGAGGGATGACTCAGGGCTGCCAACCTGGGTGATGAGAAAAGTGATGGTATTCCCAATAGAAACAAGCAAGACTGGAGGAGGAGTGGGTTTAGAGGGGGAGAAATACTGTCTAAACACATACCTCCCTTTCATACTTGTGAGTAGATTTTTTTGTACCCAGTTGTAAGACTTTACATTTATCCCTAATGAATTTCATCTTGTTAGATAAAGCCCATGCTGTAGGTCGAGGGTCAGTAAACTATGACCCAGTAGCAAAATCCTGATGCCTCTTTTTGAATACAGCTAAGAATGGATTTTACATTTATAAATAAAGTGTTGAAAAATTATTCTTATCTGGAGGGCCATACAGAAACAGCAGCTGCATGTCTCAAGGTACAGTTTTGTCAACCCCTGCTCTAGGTTGTCAACATCTTTTTGCATCCTGATTTTTCCATTCAGCATTAGCTGTGCTTCCCAGATTTTTGTCAACTGCAAATTTGTTGAGCATGACATCTATTCCTTTATTAAATCCATTAATAAAGTTTTTAAACAACTAAGAGCAAATGAACTATGCTGAAGATCTCCTGCCAAGTTATCATTGAACCATGAATGACTACTCTTTGAGTCTGGCCATTAAACCAGTATTATTGTCTAATCTGTCTTTAATATGAATATCAAGTTAATATTAAAAGTCATACTATAAAAAGTAGAAGAGAAACTCATCACAGCTACAGGCAGGAGATATATTTTTAACCAAACAAGCAGCAGAAGCAATTACAAAAGATAAAATAGATAACTTTGACTATATGAAACTGAAAAGCTTCTGCACAGACAAAATTAAGGTACCTAAGATAAGAAGGGAAGTAATTGTTGTTGTTGTTGTTGTTGTTGTTTTGTTTTGTTTTTAGGCAATTGGGGTTAAGTGACTTGCCTAGGGTCACACAGCTAGTAAGTGTCAAGTGTTTGGTCTGAGGCCGGATTTGAACTCAGGTCGTCCTGACTTCAGAGCTGGTGCTCTAACCGCTGCGCCACCTAGCTGCCCCCAAGAAGGGAAGTAATTGAATGGGAAAAATCTTTGTATCAAATTTCTCTGATAAGGATTTGATCTTTCTCTCATATAAAGTCTTTCTCTCTCTCTCCATACATGCATACATACATACATACATACATATATACATATACATACATACATATATACATATACATGCATGCATACATACATACACACACACACACACACACACATATATACACACCATTCCTCAACAGATAAAATTGGAGTAGCTAGTTGGCACAGTGGATAGAATACATGACCTGGATTCAGGAAGATTCCTTTTCCTGAATTAAAACCTGGCCTCAGATACTTACTAGATGTGTAACCCTCAGCAAATCCCTTAACCTTGTTTGTCTCAGTTTCCTCATTTGTAAAATTAGCTGGAGAAGGAAATGGCAAACCACTTCAATATCTTTGCCAAGAAAACCCCAAATGGGGCACAAACTGAAAAATGACTGAACAACAACAACAACAAAGTAGATAAATGGTCAAAGGATATGAAAAAGACAGTTCTCAAAAGAATTGCAAAGTATTTACAGTCAGATGAAAGAATATTCCAAATCACTAATAATAGTAGAAATACAAATCAGAACAACCCTGAGGTTTCACCTCACACACTTCAATGGGCAAAAAATGACCAAAAAATAGCAATAGTCAATTTTGGAGAGGTTGTGGAATGGTAGATACACTAATACATTGTTGGTGGAGCTGTGAAATGGTGCAGCCCTTTTGGAAAATAATATGGAATTATACAAATGAAGTCACTGAAATGTCGCTATATCCTTTGAACCAGACTCTCTTACTAGGTTTATACTCCAAGAAATTCATCAGTAAGAGCAAACACCAAAATATCTACAATAGCACTCTTTTGTGATAGCAAAGACTTGGAAACAAAGTAGATGCCCATCAGTTTGGGAATGGCTGAACAAATGGTCGTACATGAATGTAATGGGATATTACTGTGCTATAATAAATTATATATATATATATATATATATATATATGTATATATATGTATGTATATATGAATGTAGGGAAACCTGGAAAAATCTACATGAACTAATGCAGAGTGAATTTAACAAAGATAAGAACACAACATACACAATGACTTCAACAATGTAAATGGAAAGAACAACCATATACCAGCATGTATCTGGAAAAATGGGCCCCTCCCATCACAAGTATTTTATGCCTTTGTAACAGGCTTATGATCACTTTCCCAAACTCCTCATCTATTTCCTCTTTTTGTCCAGGTGGTCTTTAATATACTCCAGTGATAAAGTTATTTCTCTTTTTCTGTCCACTGATCTTCACCCAAATGTTTCCACTATCCTTTCTCCCTACAGTTCCTAGATTTTCTCACGTGAATATACTTTCTTAATATGTGGTACTACTCCACACCACTTTAACCTGTGCTTTTTCTTCTGAGTATCATACTCACTTAGGGTTTATCCCAGTCATACATTTTATCCCACCAAGTTTCAGACAGGTCAAGTTTTCCTCCTTTTACGAGAAGCTCAAGTTCCTCTGTCATAACCTCTATGAGCCTCATTTTCCTAATCTGCAAAATGGGCATTATGATATTTGTACTACCTTCCCCATCCCAGGGCTATTATAAGTCTCAAATGAGATATGTGTGTTCTCCTGTCATATTTGAATCCTCCTGTCATATATTTTCTCTGTCTTTTGGGGGTAATCTATTCATCTTTTAAGTGGAGCACCAGGTACCTGGAATATTTTTGGAACTCTCTGTGTAATCAGGTGAAGAGAATGGTAGCTTGTAGAAAGGGTAGACTTCTTCACCTTACCTTCTTACTTTCTAATCAAAGCACATTCATATGTATAACCTGAGTCACAGAGACCATTGTCATGGAACTCTCTCCTCAGTAAGAGAGATAGTGTTCTGGGCCTGCATGAGAGTCAGGGCAGATTTGGGGGGAGGTGGGAGAGAGGAGAGCTCTTCAGTATCTTTAAATCTCGATACTTTCTTTGAGTCTCTTTGGGCTCTGTAGTTGCTTTGGGATCTTCTAGAAGGCTTCTAGCTTCAAGAGAGAAGATGGAAGATGTCAATCCCACTTCAGGTTGGTAAAGGAAAAGGTTCTGGGAAGACGCTGGCATGAGAGAAGCTGGCAGTCTCTATCTTGTCCCTAACCCCAGCTTGCTATGCTAGAGACTTTGAGAAACTCCCCTTTGGGTGAGATATGGGACTGACTCACTCCTACTTGGAGAACTCCTTCATTTTGTATTGGCTGGTATATAGTCTCCTAGGTATACTTTCTCTGATTTGTTTGTTATTAAATTGAATAAATGGTTTTCTTTGCTAATTGCTATTTGTATTCACTGTAGAATTGATATTTGAAGGGAAGAGAATCAAGTCTTGGATATAAAATAAAGCTTGAGGTCCTTCCTTCCCTCCATTAAATGAACAGTGAGCAGTAGTTAGCTTGAACCTTGACATCCCTTAGTTTAACAGAATTTAAAAGGAGCAGATAGATATAATTCTAGTCTGGTATCCCCTGTCTCTGAGGAGAGCAGAATGGTCAGCCTCTGGCCCCAACTTCCTATTTCCCCTCCTGGCAGTAATTAAAGTTTCCTTTGGAGAAGGGGGGGGAAGGAAGGAGGGAAAGGGAGGGGAAAAGAGACTAGGGATGTCTATTCTGCCTCCCTCTGGGCCACACCAAGATACTCCCATGCTACATGTTGATGGACAACCCTAGCAACATATGCATTATCTCATATTCACCTCCCAACATCCCTAGGATGATAAATAGGTAGCTTGTACTAATATTCTGATCTTTGTAAAGCTGAGAAAAGTGGAACTCATAGAGGTTATGATACAGTAAATAGTGGGGCTGAAATTTGAACCCAGGTTTTTTAATCCAAGGCAAAATGGGTTCGAATTGCCTTCCAAGGATCACACTCACACTACAATGTGACTGCTCAGAGAATCTGGCATTTCTGATGACTCTAATTTCTTGTTAACACTCTTTTTTCTGACATTAAAAAATACTGTACAGGCTCACGAAGGAAAAAATGAACAAGCTAATGAGATGGAAACTGCTTTATAGCAGGGTATGGACAAGATAAAGTTACAACTTCTGGGAAATAATGCCAACCTCCAAACCTGTGCGGAGAAAATAAAACAAACCGCTAATGTGCACAGCAGACTTGCAAGGGATAATTGAGCACTTCACACTAGAATTGAGCTGTTAGAAAATCAGAGGAAATTCTTTAGTACTCACTTGCTGAGGGTGCCAAAAGGAACTGAACAGAAAGGTATGTCACTCATCTTTAAGGAATGACCTGCACAGGTATTGTGTTTGAAGTAGATGACTTTTTTTTTTTCTGGAAGCAGAGGTAACTAAAATCATGGCTAATAGGCAACTCTGTTCAAATGTAGATCATGAATCATTGTCATCATCTTCAAAAATGTTAGTGGTCAAAGCTTTGCCAAAGCCTGGATACTTTGAGGAGCTACTCCATCAGGATATCAAGACAAATCACATGAAGTCACAAGTGCAGCATCTTAAGAAACCTTTCCTTTCCTTATCCTAGTAATATTTTAGACAAATGACCAGGTTGCAGAGGGTGCTTGGGAGATGAGTCCAGCAGCATGGTGTAGTGAAAAGCCTGCTGGATTTGGAGTCAGAAGACCTAAAGAGGACTTCATATCCCAGCTCCACCACTTACTAATTGAGTGGCTTTGGGCAAATCCCTTCTGCTTTCAGGACCTCAGTTTCCTCATCTGTAAAATAGGAATAATAATACTTGTACTACCTTTCTCAGTGGGTGTTCTGAGGAAAGTGGTTTAAAACCTTCAAGTACTATATAAATGTGAACCATAATTAACCTCTCTAAGCTTCATTTTCTTTATTTGTAAAATAAAGATCCTGGACTAAGTCACCTCTATAGTCCCTTATGCCTTTAAGTCTATGATCCAGAATGTATTGATTTCTGTTTTGACCGACCTGATTTTCTATTAATTGACTCCTTCTTATAAAATTTTATAATCTGTGACTATAAGGTAAGAACACCAGTTTTTTTGAGTGACTTATTAATAGCATTGTAGACAGTTTCCCAAGAAGAGTCCCAACATGGGTTGAGTAATGACTGCACCATTGCGATCAACATCTAACTCTGAGGATCAGCGCTCACTTAGCCGTATGTGCTAGGTATCATGTGCCTGTGCATCAGTCTTTCATAGCTAATTTTGCTGTTTGAGTGTTATAAAAGGAGAACTTCCAAAGACTTGGTCCATATTACTTAGGTGCCTTCTTGCTCTTTGTTTTCTCTTCTCCTTAGGGTGGTAGCCTTGGGAATTATTTTTCCATTTCAGATTGCAGTTAAAGGTTGTTACTGAGCAGTAGGGTAGAATTTTGTGGGGCACCATGTGTAACCCTAGATGACTATTGTTAGCCTTGTCTACACAGAATCACACAATCTCAGAACTGGGAGGGACCTTAGAGGCCATCTGATAATAAACTTACTTGAGCAAAATGAAGACCTTTAGTGTCTTTCTCCCAGACAGCCTTTTTCACATCTGGATATTTCTGTTAAAAAAGGGTGGTTTGGTTTTTTGTTTTTTGTTTTTTTTGCTTTGTTCTGGTCTATTTTTACTTGAGACAGAAACCTGCGACTTTCATCTGTTTTTCCTCTTTTTGTTCTCTGGGGCCAAGTCAGTGAATCTAATCCCTCCTTCACATGACTGCCCTTCAAATACTTGAAGACAGTTCTTGTGTCTCCCCTCCTTCTCTTCTCATGTCTTCTGCAGGTTAAACATCCCTAAACATTCTTGCACCCCAACATTGTCTACAGTTACCTCCTGATTCTTGTTGCCCTACATTGGATGTGCTCCAGCTTGTCAAGATCCTTCCTAAAATGTGGCTCCCAGAACTGAAAAAGGTGCTGCAGGTGTATTCTAATCAGGGCATGGTACAGCTTTATTTTACTTAGTCAAACAAGTTCCTCCTTATGGGACAGAAGCACGTTAAAAGTAATTCATTTTGTTGTTAGCTCCATCTTTTGAAAATGATAAAGTAGGCATCCTTCCACTAGAATTCTAATCGAATTCCTATTGTGTCATAAAAGTAATCCTATGCCAGCAGAGCCAGGCTTTGTCAGATACTATCAAGCTGGAAAGTGTTTGATTATGGATCTGGTAAGAGACTGTATGGTTTTTATTTAAGGACTAGTCCAGGAGTGGGGAACCTATGGCCTTGAGAATACACGTGGCCCTCTAGGTCCTCAAGAGCGGCCCTTTGACTGAATCCAAACTTCATAGAACAAAAGGATTTGTTCTATAAAACTTAGACTCAGTCAAAAGGCTGCACCCAAAGATCTAGAGGGCCACATGTGGCCTTGAGGCCACAGATTCCCACCCCTGGACTAGTTTAACTAAATTTTAGGAAGCTCTTCACTAGATTGGTGAGAAGGTGATGAATTTTTCATTCATAGCAACTTTTGAAGCTCATTTACTAAGCTGCCCATGGATCATAATCTGGCATCAAAGGAAGAGGTGCCCATGTCACCCAAAGCATAGATCCCTGAAGTATTAAAGTAAGAAAGGAGACAGGGACATCTTCTAGGATGGCAGAGCAAGTCAATGCCAGACCTAGAATTAGAATTTGTACTCCTATCCATTGCGTTTCTGAACCATTCATTGCAACACAGAAGCATGCTACCTTACAAGCTTGACACTGAATTAAATTCATCCCCAAGTGGAAAAGGGACAGCTGATAAGATGAACAATAGAATGGAAAATAACCAGAGAAATGTTTGCACCCAACTGGGTAAAGAACTCTTTGCACCTCTTAGCTAAATCGTTAATATCTGAAGGAACATTTGTGTTGAGCCCTCTTTCCCCCTATCCTAAAAGTTGGAGAAAGGGCTACTTTTCATGCCCATTTCTTACCTTATGTGATCTGCAGATTAATCAAAACCATTATCCAACTTCAAGGTTTAATTCTAAGCAGCTCCTTGGAGGATGAACAATTGTCTTCATTCTCGTCATTCTTAGGAGATTCAATAACTTAATTCAACTCATCAAGTATTTGTTAAACACCCACTCTCTGCAAGGCATTAGGCTAGGTGCTGGTGATACAATGACGCAAATGAAACAGTCCCTGAAACCAAGGAGTTTACATTCTATTATATTACAAGTATTTATATAATGCTTCAAGGTTTTTAAAGTGTTTTACGTAAATTATTTCATGTGATCCTCACAACAACCTGAGGAGGTAGAGGCTATTATTATCCCCATTTTACAGATGAGGAAACTGAGCCTGGGAGCAGTTAAGTGGCATGCCCAGGGTCACACAGCTAGTGAGTATCTGAGGCAGGATTTAAAGTCAGGTTTTCCTGACTCCAACCCTGGCTCTCAAAGAATACACAAAGTAACTTTGAGAGGGAAAGGTTACTAATAACTGGGGAAATAAGGAAAAGCCTTGTGTATATAAAGTGGCAACTGAGTTGTACTTGAAAGGAAGCTAGTGATTTTAGGAGGTGAAGGTGAGCAGGTCCATTTCAGAGATGAGTCAGAGTTGAGAAACAAAACACTTGAGCTGGAAGGAACTTAGAGCCTTTCAAATCCAGTGTCTTTACTTTATAGTTTATTAACTGAAGCCCATATGGGGAAAGAAATTTGCTCAAGTTTATATACACACATGTATGTATGTGTATATGCACATATGTATGTATATGTATTTATATGTATAAAAAGGAACTAATTTGCTATATTGTTTTCTGAGTCAGTGCTTCAAGCCTTAGAAAAGCCAATATAATCAATCACGCATAGTCTTGGGGAGATTCCAGTTTAAGTTGAAATAGATTAATTTTTAAAAAAAAATTAAAGCGATTGAATAAGATAATATACCTTCAGTGATCTAGGACCCAACAGATAAAAGAGCTTACTGTCCTTTCAAGGCAACCATTTTGCAATTTCCATTAAAAATATAACTGTCATACTAAAAAAGGTGAATTTAAAATAATGAAAATAAAATATACAATGAGTAATCATTTTTCTGAGAACACAGGTGTAAAATGAGTTCAGATATTGTTTGACCTGAAATACACAATAATAAAACATTTTGTTTTGTACTAGTGGCAGTTTCAATCTTAGCACTTCAAATCCAAGCTGACACATTTGTAGGCAGTGGAATTGACTAAGATATAAGGGATGTGTGGTGACTGTAATTGCCTTTCTGATAGTGCTAAGTGATGAAAGCTGTACTCCAGTAACGTGGAGCAAGCAATGTCTCATTTCTGTGTAAATCAGATTTCTGCGAGTGGGAGGGAGTCAGTGAAAACATCTGCCTCATTTAGTCTGGTTTTGCCTCCATTATGGGTGCCCAGTTCTGTGGAGTTATCCAACCATGTAACATGGGGTACATATAAAAATACCTCCTAGTCACCAACATCCTTTTGATTTCATATGTCAAAGCTCTGATTTTTTGGTGTACCTATTTTTGAGATTTTCTTAAAATTGATGTAACATACTTTGGAAAATATGCATTCTCCCCTCCCTCTACCACCCCCCTCATTTCCCCCCACACACACACACACACACACACACACACACACACACACACACACTGGAAAGGCCTTTGCCATTGAATCAGAAATGTCCTGCATTATACAAGGCACCAAAGAATTGTTCACCTGTCTAGACCTGAACTTTTAGTGGAAACTCAGCATCCATGATATAATTCTATGGCAGTACAAGCAGAATTATGCATATTCCTGGGTTTATGTCAATTACATCATTGCTGAAAGATCTGACAAAGTCACACTTGGAATGGTTTGGAAAGTGGGCCTCTGCTGCCAGGCTTGTAGATGGACTTTCCTTCTGTGATTAAAGAGGGCAAGTCTTCATTTCAAGGGACCTTTTAGAAAAACAGAAGAAGTACACAAAGATATTTGGAGCAACAGAGGGAAAAACAAATAGAAATGAATTTTCTTGCATTTCTGAGCGCACAGGATTAACTACTTCTTTAAACTACAAGATGGAAAAGGAGCTATAATAAGACCACTACCTCATCTTTTAATAAACATATGAGACAGGATTTTTTTAAAGTTACCTATCAAAGTATTTACTCTGATTTCACTAAAGTAGGTGGCTTGATTATTGATTAAGTGCTTGTTTATGCATAGAGTTGCACTAAGTTATCTGGCTTAATCAGCAAACTCTGCAGCTGGATCTTTGAAATATGAGATTGGATCAGCAAGGTATACCTTTTCACTAATAAAATATGCAGAAAAGGTAGCAAACTATGGATCTTGAGTATTAAACTTGGAGACTCAATCAGCATAAAAGTCTGATTATATAAGTGAGTGGCAAAACCAGTGAAGTGTTGCTGCCTGATCGGCACATTATGCAGCATTAGCGGGCGAGGGATGCAGCTCTGTCACCAGATTTCTCTGGAGCTCTGCAACACTGGTTCTGAAAGTCCAAACAAAGGCACCTGGCCTTTGGACATATGTGGGGTTCCAGGAGGAAGAGGCTCAAACTCTCTCCTTTCCTTTGTAGCTATTATTCAAAATTGCTGACGTTTGGTGAAATTGGCAAGGTTGCCTCCAAATATGCTTATGCTTAACTAGAATTTATATTATGAGACACTGGGGAGAAAATCTGTTCTAACTCCCTCTAAAAAATTTTTAGGGGAAATATTTTATTTTTTTTGCTAGAAAAATCTATGTTCCTTCATGATCTGAAGTCTGGCCTGCTGGTAAGAAAATGGAGGAGGGTCATGCCTGCATGCTACCCGGCCAGCAGTGGGGAGAGGGGTAGCCAAGGTTTGGGACAGCTGAGGCTGAGCAATCTCTCCTTCACTCTCCTAGAAGGTCGTCAGGCTCAGATTATATCTATTTACCAATATCTCTTGTTTAGCGATATAATAGATTCATAACAAAAGCTACTTCCCTAATTGTTTTTATGGGAGAGGGTAGCCCTTCTGTTACAGGTGCCAATTTTGACCCTCCCCACTAAACACTAATTATGCAAAAGATCATTGAAAGTACAGAATTCTTTCTGCCAATTGAGAATCACATCTCCTTCTTCATATATAGCACCACACAAAACTATTCAAGGCTGGGTTACATATGTACGGGTTACTTATATATGTCTCCCCCCTCCCTTGTTGTCAATGGCTCTCTGTCTCTCTGTGTATGTCTGTTACATATATAAGATTAATCTTTTGTTGCCCTCAAATTATCTACCATCTCCTCTGCCCAACTCCCAAAGTCTTTTCATTGGCTAAAATTCAGGAGACTATGGTCTGGAAAACTCTCTTTGAGAATATAAAAATAAAGTTGTGCAATCTTTGACAACCTTTTTGTGACAGTGTTCAGGGACAAAAAGAGAGTAAAACTTCTCATATCAAAGACCTTTGGATTTCTTAGCCTTCTAGGGTGGTACCTCTATCCCATGCTTGGTCCACCACAGTCTAACACACATGAACCATATAAGGGAACCATTCATGTTCCTCTACTATAAAGGTATTTCAGAGAACAAACCAGCCACAGTTGACATGTCTTACCAGCACAGTTTCACACAATAGCAATAGTTCACGTTTATATAGAACTTGAAAGTTTATAAAGCATGTTCTCCAAATACCCCTCCAAGGCAGACACTCCCCCTCCTCCTCTCTCCATTTTCACTGTTCCTCTCTCCTCCTCATTCTTCTCACTGTCTGTCTCTTCCTTCCTCAGCAATCCCTTCCCTTTATTCATATTCACCCCCTCCAAAAAAGTCCCTTCCCACTTTCTCTCTTCCTTTTCTTTATTTCTTTCCCCACCCAACCCAGTGGTTTCTTCCCCACCCATCTCTGTCCCTCCAAGAGGAATCTTTACCTCCCTTTCCTATCCCCAGTGGTTCTATCTCTGTGTTTCTCCTTCAGTCCTCACTGGTTTCTTCCTTTTATGAATCTCTCTTACCTTCCCAGTTGTCCCTTTCCTTTGTCTCTCTTCCACCCTTCCCCCATATCATCAGTTGTTCCTTCTGTCACCATCTAATCCCTCTCCAATGTTTCCTTCCTTTTCTCTCTAATATCGCTTCAACAGAACTGATCCCTTCTTCTTTCTCTAACTCCCTACCATCGCCAGTGGTTAGTTCCCTCTTTCTCTTCCTCCCTCCTCCCCAATGATCTCTTCCCTTTGTCTCTCCCCTATTCCCCAATGATGCCTTCCATTTGTTTTTTTCTCTCACTGCCCCAATCACCTCTTCTGTTTCACCTTCTCTTCTTCCATTTTCTGATCCTTGCCTCCCTCTCCCCCCATCAGTAATCCCTTCTCTTTATTCCTCTCCCCACTCCTGCCCCTGCCAATGGTCCTCTCTCTCTCTCTTTCTCTGTCTCTGTCTCTGTCTCTCTCTCCCTTTCTCTCTCTTTTTTCTCTCTCTTCCCCCCTCTCCCCCCTCTCCCTCTCTCTTCCCCTTATTTCTTTTTCCCATACTCCTTAATGTTCCCTTCCTCATCTATGTTCTTTCACTAATGGTCTCTTCCTTCTGTCTCTCTTCCTCTTCTTCTCCTCCCCTATCCCTCATAGTCCCATTCCTCTTTCCTTCTTCCTCCCCTTCGCATCCCCAGTGATCCTTTCTTTCTGTCTCATCCCTCTCCATTTTCAATGGTATCTTCCCATTATGACTCTTTCCTATCTCCCAGTGGCCCTCCCCCTTCTCTCTCTCCCTTCATCATATCTCCAATGGCTCCTTCCCTCTATGACCATCTTCTCCCTGTTCAGTAGTCTTTTCCTTTTGTCTCTCTTTTCTCTCATGTCACTTGAAGTAACCTGGGAAGCTTTCCAATTTTCTAGCAGTTTTAATCAAATCGAGAGTTCTTTCCTAAGTAATTTCTGTTTTTCCAATTTATTCAACACTGTATTGTTGATTTCCATTTTTTCTGATTCTTATTCTTCTACCCTGTTCCACTGTTCTACCTCTCTATTTATTAAAAAATATAGATATGCAGATACATTTTAAATTAGCAAAAACCACCCTCTCTCTCCCTTTTACCCTAACCCCACTCCCAGTTGACAATAGAGAAAAACAATACCCCTGTTGCTAAGCTTTATAGTCAAGCAAAACAAATTTCTGCATGGTCACGTACAAAAACATATATATTTCATTCTGTATTCTCCTTGAGACTTCTAGCGTATGGGTAGCGTATCATCATTAGTCTTCTGGAATATGGTTGGTCATTATACTGATTGAAGTACCTCGTTCTTTCAAAGTTGTTTATCTTTATTTTTGTCAGTGCATAAATTGTTCTCCTAGTTCTGTTCACTTCACTGCATCAATTTACACAAGTCTTCCCATTTTTCTCTGAAACTAGCTTCTTCATAATTTCTTACAGCATGATAGTATTATATAACATTACACACACACACACACACACACACACACACACTGTAATTTGTTGTTACTCTCCCAACAGGTGGGCAGCCCCCTCAGATTCCCATTCTTTGCTATCACAAAAAAAGCTCCAAATGTTTTTGTACATCCTTAGTTAGAGTTTGTTTTGCCTCAAATAAATCTCTCCCTTAATCTACTCTCCATCTTATTTCTCCTATTGCTTCTCCCCTTTCCTTCTTGTTTGCCTGTTTAGTGAAATGTATTTCTATACCTGTGTGTGTATGTGTGTTTTTTCTCCCTTTGACCAGTTCAGATGGGAATAAGGCTCAAATATCAGCTGCTCCCCCTACTCCTTCCTTGTTTGTATAGAATTCTACTTTGGCATCCCAATTATGTGAGATAATTTTCTTTGACCTTCCTCTTCCTCCCCCACCTCAGTGTATTTTGCTTCTCTCTCTTTCCATTCTTCTTTTAAGATCATCAAGACAACAGAGTCATTCTTTGAACCTGTCTAATTGGACTTTCTCTGTGAACCCTGATGATGATTGGGTTCAGAAGGGACAGGTATATCATCTCTCCATATTTAACTGTAAACATTTTATCTCTGTTTAGTCCCTTCTGATTGTTCATTCATGTTTACGTTGATATATTTATCTTAACTTTTGTGTTTGAACTTCAAAGTTTTTCCATTGCTCTGGTCTTTTGATTAAGAATGCTTGGAAGTCCTCTCTTTCATTAAAGGTCCATAATCCTTATTTTGCTGGATAAGTTTTTCTTGGTTGTAAGCATATATCCTTTGCCTTCTAGAATACTGTGTTCCAAGCTTTCTGGTCCTGTATCTGGTGGTTGCTAAATCATGTGCAGCCCTACCTGTGGCTCCTTGATATTGGAATTCTTTGTTTCTGGCTATTTGCATTTTTTTTCTTTGACCTGAAAGCTCTGGATTTTGACTATGATGTTTCTGGGAGTTTTGGTTTTGGATTTTTGTTTCAAGAGGTGACTGGTGAATTCTTTCCATTTCTACTTTGCCCTCTAATAATAAAAGATTTGGGAAGTACTTTGCTATGATTCCTTGAAATATGATATTGAGGCTCTTTTTTTTGGTCAAGGCATTCAGGTGGTCCAATAATTCTTAATTTTTTTTTTCTCCTTGATCAATTTTCTATATTTTTTTCTATGAGATACTTTATACATGTTCTTTTTTTAGTCTTTTGACTTTGTTTCAATATCCCTAGTTGTCTCTGATAGTTACTGACTTCTATTTAATTCATTCTAATTTTTAGGAAATTTGTTGTTCTGTCAAGGTTTACAAGTCTTGCAGTTTGTGTTATAGGTTTTGTTTTTTTGTTTTTTCTTGGAAATGATCAGTGGGTCCTTTTGATTGGTACTTTGTTTTCTGTGTTCAGGAGTCCCGGACAGTTTTCTTATATTAGTTCTTACATTACGGTATTTGGATTTTTTGACTTTTTGTGTTCTTCTGGGAGACCTATAATCCTTAAGTTGTCTCTATGCATTGATCTGTCTTTGAGATCAATGTGTTTTGCTTGCATAGAAGTAATTTTTTTAATGCTATCACTTTCTGCTCCTCTTCTTCCAGATAAGTACTTCGGTTCTGTGTGTTTGTGTTCCCAGCCTGTTGTTCCCTCATTTATTTCTTTGGAGAGACTTGCTGTCATAGATTCAAGTTTTTCTATTCTGCTAATTATTTCTTCTGTGCAGCCTATAAATTCTATTTTCGTTATTCTTTATTTTTCTCTTAAGCCCTCTAGTGACATGGTCATTGATCAGGTAGCAGACCGCGATTGTTGAAAAAGAGTCCTCTTTTCATCAGTTTCTTTCCAGAGCCTCTACAAAATGACTATCAAGCAGGTCACAAACTAGCTGGTCGGTTGATCCAAGTACCTTGCCAGTGCTGCCTAGAGGTACATGCATTTTCTGTGGCCAATTTCAACCAATTTCCTCAGTGATGGAGCAGCTATGTGTAATGTCAAAGAAAACAAGGAGTGGCAGTATACAAGAATTGGGCACCACAGGAGTTACTCATACTGCCCACAGCCTGGCATTTTCTAGCAACGGTGCTTATACTGTTAGCACTAGATAAGGTGGAGTATGAACATGACTTCTCCTTCTAAGATGAAATCATTTATAGACTGAGGGTTTCAGGTATCCCAAGAAGCACTGGATGTTTCCTTTGGGCATTTAACTTGCCTTGTGGATTTTTTGAGTCCAGTATCTAATCCTGGATTTCTCTTCTTATCCAGTGCTGAGATATTAGATGAAAATACCATGAGTAATTGAAGGATCCCATCCACTCACTGTTGCAGTGGGGAATTGAAATCAGGAGAACAGAGTTCACATGCTGGTTCCCAGATTTATAAGCTGTGTGGCCATGAATAAGTCGCTTAATCTTCCTCAATTTCTTTATCTGTAGAATGGGATAATTGTACTTGCATTTCCTAAGTCATAAAGGTGGTGAAAGAAAAGTGTTCTTCAAACCATGTAGTGCTATTAAAATGTCAGTATCCTGATGGTATTCTGCACTCTACTCCAGTGTATATTCATTCAGGGAATATGAAATAAGTATTTTTAAAATTAACTCAAACAAAGTATGAGTCTTGGGCTGGTTTTAGTTCATATAAAATAGTTTTTGCATAAAAGCATGATGACAAGTATGTCAGAAGTTGCACACCTGCCAGTGCATTATACAAGATTTCTCCAAAGTCGTAGGGCAGCTTTAAACTTTATGAAGTTTTTGGGACGTGCAGTATATTTTGATCTTGAGGCTAAAACCAAATGTGAAGCAAGTATCGATATATTTTACAAGTTTAAACATGTTCTCTTTCTTGTGACCTTGTTAAAAAATGTGCTTGTTTTGTTATTGTTCAGTTGTGTCTGACTCTTCATGACCCCATGTGGGGTTTTCTTGGCAAAGATCATGGAGTGGTTTGTCATTTCCTTCTCCAGCTCATTTTACAGATGAGGAAATTGAGGCAAACAGAGTGAAGTAACTTACCTAGGATCACACAGCTAGTAAGTGTCTGAGATTGGATTTGAACTCAGGAAGAGGAGTCTTCCTGACTCCAAGCCTGGCACTCTATTCACTGTAGCGCCACCTAGCTGCCCTGTTTGTTTGTTTGTTTTTTCACTCTACCACCAAATCCTTTCAACAGTGAACAGATAGAAATCAGTAGTCAGTTTTAGTCTCATGATGTGATAATGTCAAGTATATTCATTCTGTACTTGAAATTTAATTCTTTTGTGCATTTTATGCCATACCAGATAGTTAACCATTATGAGATGTAAGATAACATATTTTCTCTGGTCTTCCTGTGCTCCTAAAGAAATTTAAAATAAATACTTTCATAATTAGCAATTTTAAAATGTATTTCATTAAATAAACATTTTTGGTAAAAATACACACACACCACCACACATACGCACACACATACAGTCAGTGTTTTGTGTGTGTGCCTGTGTGTGCACTTTCCAAAGTCAAATATAAATGGCTTTTGGTTCATTTACTATTTCATGATATATATGTACTGCAAATAGTAGAATAGAAGATTAGACTGTATTTTTATTTTAATTCACTCAGTAAACATTTAATGATTGTCTCCTATGTGCAGAAGACTGCCTTAGGTGTTGTAGAGATAAAAAGAAAAAGTTGAATAAGACATGATTCCTGCTCTCAAGGAGTTTATAATGTTTCTGACTCCATTTTGATACAGGTTAAAATTAGTTTTCACCCTTAAACAATTTCAAAACTGATATAATCCTATAATTATTGAGTTAATAAATTATTTCTCCCATGAGACAGTGCCCACTGCAACCCTATTTGTTCATTTATGCACTCATTCTGTTCACTCAAAAATATTTGATTTTAATGCCTTGAAAGAGATCTGACAAGAATTAACAAGACAGAACTAGAGAAATGCTCCACTGAGGCTAACTGAACTGTCCTTTCCAATGCTAAGGCAAGGACAGTTAATTTGCCATGACTAATTGAAAAACATAAAAAACATTAATATGAAAAATGGAAGTATAATCCATGGGATAACAGGCAATGAAATAGTTTGCATAACTGATTATCATGTTCTTCCATTCAGGAATATTTCCCTCCTTTCCAGTATGTCCTATAAAACTAGTTAAAAAACAAACCAAACCAAACATTACAGAGGTCATAGGAAAAGCTGACTCAGGTTAATTAGGTTGAAGAGAAGCACTGGGATATGAAATATTCAGGAAAATGAGTCCCAGGTAATTCTCTTATCCATATGTCTGGGCACTTGTTTTCTTTTTAAAACATGTATTTTGATAGCTATGTATCAACATAATTGGTTTTCTTTGCAATCCTGTGCCTTTTATATTATTCATTTAAAACCATTATTCTGAGAAGATGTTCATAAGCCCTCAGCAGACAGCCAGAAGAATGAAGGTCCACAGAACACTGGATTGATCTCTGTGGAAAATATATGGCAGGACATTGACAGAAATCGTCCAGGATAAGAAGGCATGGATGGGTTGTGATATCTCTCATTGTTGGGAGCACCCACATTTAGATTCCTCTGACAAATAAAAAAGGTTAAGAACCCCTGCCTTGGAAGAATGGAAGATTGTGCCACCTATAGACCTTGACATTGAAGCTAAAGATGATAGGGTCATATATTTAGAATTGGAGGGGACCTTAAAATCATCTAGTCCAATCCCCTCACTTAACTGAGGGGAAAGTGAAGTAATTTGTTCGAGATTGTGCAGAGTGAGAAGCAGATGTGGGATTTGAACCCAGGTCTTCTGATGTCAGAATCACTGCTTTTTCTATTGCATCATGATTCTTCCCATGAAGTATTGATGATAAAAGAGATGAGGACAAAGAGTTCTGGACTTATCATCATAAAGATCCTAGTTCAAATCCTAACACTAACTTGCTGTGTGATCCTTGGCAGACTACTTCACCTTTCTGAGCCTCAGTTTCCACATCTGTAAAATGAGGATACTAATGATTGCAATGCAGACCATTCAGTGTGATTGTGAAGCTCAAATGAGAGAATGTATATAAGCATTGGAAAAATCTTGAAATGCAGTATAATTAACAGCTGTTATTAGCATTATTATTATTATTAAATGTTCATTATTATAGTTTTGAACAATACCTATGTTTTCATTTTGCCCATACTATCTTATCAAGATGACTCTACATTACACATGGTGTGGGGGGCTGTGTGTGTGTGTGTGTGTGTGTGTGTGTGAGAGAGAGAGAGAGAGAGAGAGAGAGAGAGAGAGAGAGAGACAATATTTGGGGGGGGGTTAAAATAGTTTGGTGGAAGTGTTAGACATTAATAAATTACTTTGTCAACACTGATGAACTTGGCCTTCAGAAGATTTATGGAAAATCCAAAATGCTGAATGCTTTGTTGAAACCCACAACTAAGTCAAATATAGAGGTGTCTATAGGACAGAATTAGTCTGCCTTAGGAAGCTGTTGTCCTATGGCCAGCTGATGGTGTAGTAGGTAGACACTTACTAGCTGTCTGACCCTGGGCAGATGACTTAACCTGTGTCTGCCTCAGTTTCCTTAACTCTAAAAAAGGAACAATAATAGCATCTACCTCCCAGTGTCTGGCACATAGTAAATAAATCCTTGTTTCCTTTCTCTGGTTATGCTAGCTCCCCACCAACTCAGACTAACTCAAAGGGTGGCTACTATTCCAGGTACAAAGGGTAATTTGTGGTTCCATACTCCTTAAACTATAGCTCACAAACCTTCCCTAGTAAGTATTCCTTTAATAACCAATAGACATAATTAACTCAAAGCAAAGGCATTTACTGAATGGCATAATAAGGATAATAATTGCAAACCCTTCTTCCCATAAATTTGGGGAACACTTTCCCACAAGTACATCCAGCATCAATGGGAAGAGGAGCCACATCCCTAGAATTCACTGGTAGTGAGGCGTACATGTAGGGAACACATATGATCAAGGCAGCTCACAGCCTCTAGAGTAGCCCCAGAGAGCTCTTAGGGTTTTCTCCTTACAATGTCCACCATGCTGCTTCTTGCTGGGTATGGTGTCTGTGCTTAGTAGATTGCTTTGATGCAGGGATAGGCTTGCTTTTCATAGGTAGAGCATTTCTATTGCATGGATCTATTTTCTGGCCTCCCTGGGTTTGTTTTTTGATGGCCAACTATATTGGTCTTCACTGCCTCCATCTTCAGCTGCAACCCTCAGCTGAGGTACTGGTATGCCCTTTTAGGAAGAGCAGGAATCCTTACTCAAAGACTGGTAAAAAGCCTTCCTGATTCAGTTCCCTTATAGTCTTGCCTCTGAAGTCTACCTCCCAGGTCATGTTTTTAGACTTAGCCTCTCCTTTCTGTGCCTCTTCCTGGCACAGAACTGGTCCCCTTGGGGAGAGACCTTATCCTATTTGTGGCAACTAGTCAGTAAATTTCCAAATGTTCATGTCACCAGGCTAGGAAATAACCAGGCAATGGATATTTGCCCCCAGATCATCAAACAGTTCTAGGGCTCCAAATTTTTGGCCCCAGTCTTTCTTGTTGCTCCATGCAAATGAATGGTTGGGGAAAATGTACTTGGACAAACTTTGCTCTGGGGTCAAGCTCATCTCTTTACTGACTGCTTAACTACTTTCCTGATCTTTTCATATGCAAAAATGAGCTACTCAGAACTTTGCATTCCTACATGAGGTCCAACAAGATTCACTCAAGTCTGAATTGAATTTACCTTTTACAAGATAGAAATTCAACCTGAATGGGACTTACCCTTGCATCTTTCTGTGTTACTTACGCTTTTCATCCTCCAAATTTGCAAAACTCTAAAGGTGGCACACCTTCATACTCTGTTTTTCTTGGTATAGAGAAAGAAATTTGATAGCAGTTACCTAGTAATATCATGTGGGACATAGACAATACCTGGTAGCCCTACTCCTGACAATCTGGGTGGTATATCTTTTAAAAAATGTTATTGATATCCTTTGACTTTACATCTCAGTCATTTCTGGAGAAAAAACCCTCCACCTATCCCCCAATTCCAGATTGAACCCTTGCTTTTGATGAAAAAAAGCAATTAGGCAAAAATATTTTATACGGTGACTGCTTCTGACAATGTAAACAATATTTTGCCACAGTAGTGCCCCACCTCTATTCTATAAGGAGGAAGATGTGTGCCATTATTTGTTTTCTAGGACCTTCATTGATTTTTCAGTTATACAGTGTTTGACTTCCTTTTAGTGACCTTTTCATTTGTATTATTATAGTCTTTGTACATTTTATTCCTTTAGTTCTGCTTATTTCAGTTGGCATCCATTCCCACATTTAGTGCACAATAACATTCCCTTGTATTCATATAATTAATTTTTTAAAATCATCCTTCCCCCAGTTGTTAGGCTCCCATTTGGTGTCTACTTCTTTACTAGTACACAGAGTGTTGCTATGAATATTTTGGCCTGTGTTAGACCTTTGTTTCTGTTTTTGACTTCTTTATGGTATGTGTGCAGTAGTGGGTTTGCTGGGTCAAAGGGTCTGGACACTTTTCTTACAAAATTTCAAAAACTTATTCAGAGTAGTTGAATCATTTCACAGCTCCACTGACAGAGTGTTAGCATGCCTGCCTTGTCATCACCTCTCCAGTATCAATTGTTCATATTTTTTTCATCTTTGCCAATTTGTTCATTGTGAGGTAACATCTCAGAGTTATTTTAATCTACATTTCTCTTACTATTAAAATCTTAGTGATTTTGTAGTATATTTTCAGAAAGAGAGCTGTGTTGCCCAGCTGGCCAGTTCCAGTTGGGTCCCCAGTGGGGCACCTCCTGTTTCTACTCACAGAGATTGTTGTTTGTCCTTTGTTCTCAAGGAGGGCCATGACATCAAAGAAGTGATGTCATGACATGCAAGTGAATTGGATTTAAGTGAGGGAGAGCTGTGCAAAGTCACTAGCCTCACTTTCTCCTCTGGAGCCACCTGGGTCCAGTGGTGAGATATAGATCATGACGACTGGAGGTGGCCCTGGATACAGTGAGAGACCTTGGCCTTTTTAAGCTAAGATCTTTAACAGGTCTCAGTTTGACTGAGGCAATGCACATTCGATGATCAAGGCTAATAGGTGTATGACGTTGCACAAGTCAAATAACATCTTAGAATCTAAATTTCCTCCAATCTAATATAGACACAATAATACCTCTTTCCTACATCACAGAGATTATTATGAAGATCAACTGAAATAATGTATGTGAAGTTATTTATAGCTAAAATGCATTTTGTAGATGTAGGTTATTTATTTATAAGTCATTCAAAGAAGCTGGACCAGTCAGCTCAGTTCAGTTTATCAAGGATTTATTAAGTGTCTGCCATGTGCAAGGCATTGTGCTATCTGGGTTTACAAAGATGGAAATGGAAAATCATCTTTGCCCTTAAGGAGCTTACCTTCTGCCACCTTACTAGACTCAGAGAGCAGGAGTAAGGGATCATACAAGTACAGCCCAAATGTTGAACTGATAACCACAGAATGTTAAAAGACGGGGATTTTAAACCTGGATTCTGTGAACTTGTATTTTTTAAAATTTTTAAAAATTTTAATAACTTGTATTTCTAAATACTTGGTTACCTTTGTACACCTATGTGTTTTGTTTTATGCATTTAAAAACCTTATTCTGAGAAAATGTCCATAGGTATCACCAGACTGCCAAAGGAATCCAGGACACAAAAAATGTTAAGAACCACTGGGCTAGAGGAAGGAAAGGAATACATCACTTTGAATTGATCCCCTGTGGAGAAAGTGTGGTGGGACATGGACAGGAATTACCCAAGATTAGAAGGTGTGGATGAGTTGTGATCCCATTATAATGAGTACCCACAACAATAAGATAATGGATCCTTTGAAGTATTGAAGTATAAACTGTTCAACTTTGACATCAGTTGGGGAAACACTAGGCCTTCTGGTGGAACTCATCATTTCTTTGGATCTTTGAATGGTTCAGATTAGTTCCTCTTGCAAGTAATCACTTTGGGAAAAGAGACTGCTAAGCAACTGAAGAGTGAAAAATAAGGAGAACCATCTTCAGTTACCCTAGTCCTTCAGGTGGTAGGGACTCAAAGGGAGCAGCCAGCACTAGGATTCCTTTGAGTTCTGTTCCCTTGCTACCCAGAGCAGAACCATGTCATATAAGAGGAGGTGAATTTACACTGGAGATTTGTTATCAAAGGAGAGGCATAGCATCACTTGCTAAGGTCAAGCAGGAGTTTCTTTTCTTCCCCAGCAGTATTTGGAAAAGATGGCTAATCAGTACTTAGCTTTCAGCTCCCTGAATCAGTATTTAAATATATCCTTCTTTATCACAGTTATGCTTTCAAGCTGGTGTTCTCAACTATTTGTAGAGTTTTGTGCAATTCCTAAACACCCCCTGCTTGTTGGGTATTTGCCAGTTTGAAAAATACATAACCCATGAGCTCCTTAGGATCATCTGTTTTAACAATGAAATGCTGCCAATATTTATTAGAGATTTAAAAGTTTAATGAATCATTCTGCCTCCATTTGCTATCATTTCACTTATTTCTTTCCATTTTTAATTGCAACACCCACTGCATAATTTGTGTGCATGACATTTTGCTGTTTTCCACAGAGGGTATCACATTTGGAAAGTAAAGGTTATATACCATTCAATGAAGCCGCCCAGTTCCAAACCCCGTTTCTGAGGCTGACAGGCAATGCCTCTTTCTGTTTGCCCTTCCCCTCTGAATTTCCATCCTTTCTTGCATTTGGGTTTGGGGACTACATCTGCTGTACTAGGCACAGATGTTTTTCTCATTCAGTTATATGCTTAATGGTGAAATGGATCCTTAGAGCAGATGCTGTCATGAGGGTGCTATCCTTTTCTCTCCTGACACATTTTCTACAGAAATAGCAGATATTATGACTTGCATGCTTTAAGCCTAACGAGAAAAATTCTGATATAACAAGCTCTTAAAAATAATAATCCTCGTCCTATTACCTGTGTGACCCAGTATGCCATCTGCAAAGCTCTGTGTTGGATTTCACTAGCTGTTCCCATTGATGGTTCAAGGGCTATTGGTCATTGCCTTATTGGTACAATATAGCCACTTTGGTGGCTCAGGACAAATATCTATGGATAAAAGAGAATGTTAAGAGAACCTTAGAGGAGCTTAGGGTTAGCCTGTGGGATAGGTTTCCTGTTGTCACTCTTGCTTTTAGGAACCCCCATGGAGTTCCTTCAGAGACTGGATAGCTGAAGATTGGCTATGTGGAGGTCATAGGTAGTTAATCTTGACATCTGGATGAGTTTTTATTGGAATATCAGCTATCTCAAATTCTGCTTGTAGCCTGACAATCTCATTTCCTCAACCTTTCTACCAATGTGTTTACATCATTTCTTTCAAAACAGAGCTCAAAACTTAGTTTTTTCCCATCACTTTCTTAAGTCTAGACAATGAATAAAGCAATACATCAGGATTTGAAGTATTTGCCAATTTCCGAAGTATAAATGCTCACATTGAAAACAATTGGCTCTTACAAGTGGGTCCAAGCTGGTTTTAGTAGACAGTTTATATGTGAGCGTGTTTATGCTTATATACATATATGTATACATGCACTCACACAAATACACCCCATATATACACATATAATATGTATATACACATACACACATACATACATACACACACATATATGTATCTGTGGCTTTATATATAGGCAATACAAGAATTTGTTTTGCTTGACTGTTTATTTGTCACAAAGGTTTTGGCTTTTCTTTTTTGGTTGTGGTAGAAGAGGAAGGGAGAGAAAATAGAGTTTTGTTAATTGAAAAAAAATAAAGTTAAAAATTTAACTTATTTATAGAAACATTCCTAGATTATTCATTCAAACATCTCCCTGATTAATCCCTTATTTTATCCTCCCCAAATTGTCATGTGTTAGTTTCATTCTACTGATAGGTTATTTTCTAATGGCTCTCAGTTCATTCTTTCTATATGTTTGTTTAGATAGTAAACTTGCTGAGGGAAGGGACTGCCATTTATTTTCTCCTTATTTTTACAGAATCATAGAATTTGAGACATGAAAGAAACTTTAGTGGCCTTTTACTTCACCACTACCCCCAAAAGAATCCCCTTTACAACATACAAAGATTTGACTATATCACCCCTTTATAGAAAAATATTTTTCCTTCCTAAGGTACATTAATTTTTTTTTATTTTAAATTTTTTCAATTTATTATTTATTTTAACTTTAAAAAAAAATTCTAATTTCTCTCCCTCATCCTCCCACCCCTCCCCCCACCCACTAAAAAGGCAAACAATATGATATCAATTATACATGTAAAATCATGCAAAACATATTTCTATATTGGCTATATCACAAGAAAGCAAGAAAAATAAAGAAAGTGAGAAACCTATGCTTCAGTTTGCATTCAGAGTTCATCAGATCGCTCTCTAGAGGTGGATAGCATTTTTTTCATCATAAGTCCTTTGTTTTTTTAAAATATTTTATTTTTCCCCCAATTATCTGTTAAAACAATTTTTTAAAAACTTTTTTTTTAAGTTTTGAGTTTCAAATTTTATCCCTCCCTTCATCCCTGCCTTTCCCCCTCCCTGAGATGGTAAACAATCCAATACAGTTTATATATATCATAAGTCCTTTGGAATTGTCTTAGATCACTGTATTGATCAGGAAAGCTAAGTCTTTCACAGTTGATCATCATTACAATTTTGTTGTTACTGTGTACAATGATCTCCTGGTTCTGCTCACTTCCCTTTGCTTCAGTTCATACAGGTCTTCCCATGTTTTGCTGAACCTATCCCCCTCATCATTTCTTATAACACAATATTACTCCACAACTATATACCACAACTTGTTCAGCCGTTCCCCATTTATGGGCATCTCCTCAATTTCCAAATCCTTGCTGCCTCAAAAAGTTGCTAAAAATATTTTTGTACATACAGATCAGGCCTGCACAACTTACGGCCTGTGGGCTGCAGGTTGTGCAGGCCTAATATAGATCCTTTCCCTTTTTCTTTGATCTCTTTGAAGTATAGACCTACTGGTGATATTTCTGGGTCAAAGTATATATACAATTTTATAGCCCTTTGGGCACAGTTTAAAATTGTTCTCTAGAATACTTAGACCAACAGTTCATTAGTGTGCCTATTTTACCTCATCCCCTCCAACATATGTCCTTTTTAATATGTGTGAAGTGGTACCTCAGAGTTCTTTCAATTTGCATTTCTCTAATCACTAGTGATTTAGGGCATTTTTTTCATATGACTATAGATGGCTTTGATTTCTTCTTTTGAAAACTGCTATTTCATATCCTTTGACCATTTATCAACTAGGTAATGGCTCTTATTTTTTATAAATTTGGCTCAGTTCATAGCCAAATGACACCTTTATCAGAGAAACTTGTTGCAAAAATTTTTTTCCCACTTTCCTGTTTTGGGCGGTCTGCTAGTTTTCAGTGCTTCCAAGATGATGTGATCCAGGGAAAGGTGTGGTCACTGCATTCCTGGTTTTTGCTCTGATCTTTATCTAGGAAGGGCACCTTCTTTCCTGCAGCTACAAATACTAGTGCACCACTTGGCCCTGGGACTGTGGCTGGCCAGATGCCCTGCTCCTTGTGATTGATCACAAATGCTCTTCTCTGCCCTGGAACCAAGATCTAGAACTGCAACGGGCAACAGAGTTGCCAGTCAGTGCCAGCTGTACCCAGTACTAGGAAAGGCTTCCCTGTTATCTCTTTCTGAACAGTTGTCTGACCCCCTTACCATCTCTGGGCTAAGAGCTCCTGAAGCTGCTTTTAGTGCTGTTGTCCTGATGCTGGTGTAGTTGTCGCATGTACTCTGCCCCACCCCCATGCTAGTGGCACAGCTCTTATACTGACCTCCTAGGTTGTCTTATGGTGGAAAAAATTTCTCACTCCAAGCTTTTTTTTGGCCCTGCCACTCCAAAATTTGATTTGAGGCATTATTTTAAAGTTGTTTGGAGTGGAATGTTGGGAAAGTTCACCTGAGTTGCTGCCTTTAATCTGCCATCTTGGCTCTGCTCCTCCCTTCAAATCTTCACTGGCTCCCTATTGCCTCTAGAATAGAATACAAAATCCTCAGGCTGTAATTTAAAGTCTTCTACAATATGGGTTCCTTATCAACCTTTCCAGAATTATGTCATATCATTCTCTTTTATATATTTCTCATACATGACATTCCATCTCCTGTATCTGCACTTCTGAACAAGTTTTTTCTTGCTCTCTGTCCTTTGTCATCTCCAGTTTCTAGTAGTTCTAGCTTTCTTCAAAGCACACCTCAGGTGCCATCTCTTTCTTGAGGTTTTTCCTCATCTTTCTAGTTATTAACATTGCCTCTTTAAATGATGTATTTACATAGCTGCATACATGTTAATTAGGATCATAGATTTAGAGCTAGAAGAGACCTTTGAGGTCATTGAGTCTAACATCCTCATTTTACAGATGAAGACATGGAAGTACAGAGAGGTTAAATGACTTGTTTAGCTACTGATGGTCTGAGGTAGGATTT
The DNA here is from genome assembly GCF_900497805.2 of Vombatus ursinus. Classification (NCBI taxonomy): domain Eukaryota; kingdom Metazoa; phylum Chordata; class Mammalia; order Diprotodontia; family Vombatidae; genus Vombatus; species Vombatus ursinus. Next base: position 1,157,571 of record NW_020954681.1, read on the forward strand.
GAATCCAAGTTGAGCACTGTACCTGTTCAGATGCTTCATTGTGGTTCCTTGAAGGCTACTGCCGTGGAGCACAAACTCTGGCAGATTTTCCCATTATTCATAGGCATCCAGTGCAGGCCTGGCAACAATCTGAGTGTGCATTCTGAGAACTAGCCTAGTTAAGCATGGAGAGAATCATCACTAGTAGACTGGACACTTAGTGATGAGTTCTTTGGCCAAAGCAACCCATGATACAAAGAAAAAAAATATAAAATGGAATGTACTGAAAGTGACAGCGTGAAAGTTACAGAAAAAGAGGACAGAGAGTTCTAAGAATCATAGTTTTTGGGCCATCTCTAAGCTTTGTCTTTGCCCTTGCTATTCTAAATGTAAAATAACTATCTCGTGACTAATGAGTGTACATACTATTGGAGAAACTAAATTGTATTAATGTTGACAATCTCGCTTAAATAAAATCAGAAAATTAGAAGAAAGTTATTGCTAAATGGAAGGGTGATTTCACCTGGGAGAAGCAAATAAAGGTATTAATTTTATTTAAATGTTAATTTTATCACATACTCAAGGAACCAAGAAATATGATTTTGTAGAACACCTGGTTAGCTCATATTGCAGTGCCCATGATAGATATTTCTGAAAAGAACACCATAAAGCAATTGTAGCTTATGTATTGATATCTATGCAAAGGATGAAAAGGTAAAAGAAACTCTATGAAGAACTTAATAAGAGCCACAAAATTAAGTCAACATATTCTTGAATTTCAGTACAAAAATAGAAAAACATATTTTAGAAACATATATTAGAAAACATAGTTCAAGAAAAAAGGGATGGGATGCTAAAGATTCACAGAAGCCTACTGCCTATAGATCTTGAATACATTCGTTGAGAGTATAATCAGAAAATGCTGAATGTAGAATTGAACAGCATAATAAAATGAAATTGATTATATTTTAAATGACAATCAATGACTTGTTGCTGATGTAAGAGTCATTCTTTAATCAGTTATCTGTATATAGTCTTACCACAAACTTGTCAGAGCAAAGATCAAAATAATGCAAATGTAGAAGAAATTAAAAATGACAAAGGAACGTTAAAATCTGCCAATTTAAAAAAAAGTGTATGTACTCTTGTAATTCAGTTAATTTTTCCTTTCTAAATTTAATATTGGAAGATATAAGTTTAATATTGATATTGGTATGTTGTTTGTGATTCCTTTCAGCATAATGTAGTTTCTTTGTTTATCTTATGTTGTGAATGTATGTTTCTGCTCTGTCTGATACCATGCTTTCATTTCCTGCTTTTTTTAGATTCACCTGATGCATGGTAAATTTCATTCTAGCTACCCATTTTTATTCTCTATATATCTTTCTTTTTAAAATGTTTCGTGTAAGCAACAGATTGAGAGATTTTCTTTTTTTATCTAATCTATTTCCCCTTTTCATTTTATTTGATTGTTTAATCCATTTACATTTACAGTTATGAGTTTTATGTTTATAAATTCCCTCCATTTGTCTCTAATATTTTTTCTAAGTTAGGATTTTCTCCTCTTCCTCTATGAACACAGTACTTTGACTCTTCTGTTATTTTTGCTTAGTCTACTTTAAGCTAACTATATTAACACTGCCTCTCTTCCCCTCACCCTCAAGCCCCAATTCTTCTCCTTTGTTACCCTCTTCCCTAGTTTTGGAATTTTATTTATTAACCTTTTTTTCTTTTATCTTTGAATCTAGTTATTTAGTTATTCTCCTCTTTGTTTCTGTTTTAGTTACGTAGTTACATAAGATCCTCCTTCCTCTCCTTCCCTTAAACTTGTTTTATTGGTTAGTTCTTTTTTTAAAAATTTTACTTTTTCTGTCTTTTGATAAAGGATTTCTTTCTTTCATTCTCTTATTTATCTTCTCTTTCTGTCTATTCTAGACTTTGATTCATGACTCTTATATTAATTTAGTCCTTATTTATTAATTCTTCATGGAATCTAAGCTTCTAAGGTAATTATCTTGGGTCCCCCCCCCCTTTTTTTAGCTGTGTGTTGTTGTTGTTGGTGTTTTTTTGTGTGAGGCAGTTGGGGTTAAGTGACTTGCCCAGAATCACACGGCTAGGAAGTATTGTGGCCTGATTTGAACTCAGGTCCTCCTGACTCCAGTGCCAGTGCTGTATCCATTGTGTCACCTAGCTGCCTCTGAGTTCCCTTTTTAAAATATTTTCTTTGTTATTGCCTTATACATCTTGTGTCCCCCCTGCCGCCCCTCCTTCCCTTTTTTGTGTTGTTGTTTCTCACTCTTAGAAATTCCAGTTCCTTTAGGTGATGAGAAGATATTACCTCATGGTAGGAATTTTCTTATGTCTCTTATTGTGCAGTTCATTTTTGATCTTTACCCTTCCCACTGTCATTTTCCCCCATGTGCTATAAAATATCTTCTTTGGGGCCATACCCTCCTACTCTTGTGGGAATTGACTTCAGGAACTCTGATTTTCATTCTCCTGGGGTAGGCTGAGTAGTCTCTTGAAACACCACATCACTGCAGACCCTTTGTAAGGTCCCGTTCTCCCATTCATCAGTGATACCTGCTCCCATCACTTAAAACAAGATTTTCCTTTCTTTTTTCCCTTTTTCATTCCCTCCCTTTGCCTCTTCTCCCATTTCCCAGTAGGCTCTATTCTTCCTGAGAGACTACAAGAGTTATTTTTCCTTTACTGTTAACCTTTGATTTGATTAAAGTGTATCATATGGTCCTTTATATTTTCTTCTGCTGCTCTCCCCTTTTTATGTGCCCTCCACTCTATAAGTTAGTCCCACAAAACATTGATTCCTGTCTGGATATTGTGAGTTTAATATATGATATTTCAAGCCTATTTCTCTCCCATCAATTCTGTTTGAGTTTCTCTTTTACTCTTGTCTCCTTGTGTACCTAGAAATCTCTTAATGGTCTATCTGTTATTATTTTGTTGTAGTTGCCCTTGGTTGCTATATTTGTTTACTTTTATTTCAGTTTGGGGGAATGTTTGAAAAGCAAATAATTTGCTCAGGTCTGTTTTTCTTTCTAGGAATGTTTTTTATTGAACATGCATCTTTTTTTTTCATTAATGTTTATTATTATTATTGTGTTTCTGTATCTTGTGCTGCTTTGCCCTTTGGAACACATTATTCCATTTCCTCCTCTGGTTTCTGGTGAGTCTAGAATCATCTTGTATTATTTGAAATTCCTTTCTTTTTTACTTAAAGGTCTTCTCCTGGTCACTTGCAGAATTTGTTGTCACTGGAATTATTAAATTATTAAAAATAAAAATTATTAAATGTAAACTCTTGGACTTTACATCATAGTTCCCTCTCCCTCAGCTGTAGGTGATATGTGCGTTGTTTCAACTGATGCTTTTTTTCTTTCTTCAGAGTCTCTGGGAAGTTTCCTTATATTATTTCTTGAATTATGGAGTTTCTTTAAAAAAAAAACTTGTATTCTTCTGGTAGACTTATAAACCTTAAATTGGCTCTGTGTATCCCATCTTCACGATCGGTATATTTTACTTTTATGGAGATCATGGTTTTGTTCAACATTATTTTTTTCTTCTCTGCTTGTCTTCTTCCAGATCATCCTTTTGTGTATTTGAATTCCTAATCAGTTATTCTCTTTTGTTTCTTTCAAGTTTTTCTATTCTGTTGGTCATTTTTTGCTGTACAGACCATCAATTCTGCTTTCGCAATTCTTATTGCTTTTTAAAACCATTCAGGAACATCTTGCTAGGATTCCATGTTCTCTTGGTATCTATAGGGTCTTCTGCCCCATCAAGTATTCATTCATTTTCCTTTCTTTTGCTGTCTTTACTCATAGATGTCTGACCTAATTTAGCTGATTGGGGGCAAAACCATAGTATACCTAGACCCTGTGCTCATTTTTTTTAACTCTATGACTCTTGAAGATAGTGGCAGGGACACTTGTCTCTTTTCCTCTGATTATAATGTTAGTCCTTTATTATCCTGCAGCCCCTCCTAATTGCTTAAATGTGGTTACCTTTCTAGTTTTTTCCTTCTGTTTTTTCTGACTTGTGTTTTTGTATTTCAAAACTTCTATTCAGCTCTGGTCTTTTAATCAGAAATACTTGAAAGTCCTCTATTCTTTTAAAGGTTCACTCCCTCTTCCCTGTAGGATTTATACTCATTTTGTTGGATAGATTATTCTTGGCTATAAAGATTTTATCCTTTTACTTTTAGAATATTATTTTCCAAGATATTTTCTTCTTTATAGGAGTTATAGTATGCTCTTTAGAGATCCTGACTATGCTTCCCTATTACTTGAACTTTTTCTTTCTGACATTTTGCGATATTTTTTAGCTGACTTGGATGCTCTAGTTTTTTGTTATAACATTCCCGAGAGTTTTCATTTGGGGATTTCTTTCACGAGCTGATTCACGGATTCATTCTATTTCACTTTGTCCTCTGGTTCTAACAAATCCTCACAGCTTTCTTTTATGATTTTTTGAAATATGATACAAGGTATCTGGGTTTGATGTTTGGCCATACTTTTTAGGAAGTTTGATGATTCTTAAATTTTCTTTCTTGTTTTTATATCCCAGGTCAGTTGTTTTTGATAGAGGATACCTTACATTTCTTTTTATTTTTTTTATCTTTAGACTTTGTTCTAGTATTTCTTGTTGTCTCATGTGTTTCTGTTTTCTATATTCTGTTTTTCAGTCTACTACTCGGGTACGATTTTGCAGTTTTTGTTCTAAGCTATTTATTTTCCTTCTAATATTTTCTTCTAGAATTCTTATTTCAATTCTAATTTAACTTTTATTTCTTCTTTCATTTTTTTTCTGGCCACTCTTATAGTCCTCATGCCAAGCTGTGTTTTTCCCCTCTGAAGCTCTGCTTGAACCTGTTGTGGAGTTGCTGTCTTCACCTGATTTTGTCTCTTGGATTTCTTTTAACTCATAATATTTCTTAATTGTGTTTGGTATTTTCTTCTGTTTATTTATATTTACAATATCAGTTCCTGAATTTAGACTTTTGGCCATAATTAGTTACTACCTTATCTTGTACTCTTGGGTGAGTTTAGTGGACCCTGTTTGGTCCAGTCCCCTCTGCATTCTGGATGACACTGCCTCTGTGGTTCATGAGGGGGTGGCTATTTCTAGTTCCACCCCTACCTCTACCCCACAATCTGCTTCAGCCCCTAGCTTCTGTCTCATTCTGATGGTGTTCCAGTGTGGCAACTGACTTTAACTTGTCTTTGCCTCCTTTTCTTTGCACCCTCCCAAATCAGTATTTGGTTCTCTTCCCTTCTGTGTCCCTGACAGGACCCAGTTAAATGCTGGAGACTCTACTAGTCCCAGGCCTCCTATAAGTCACCCTAATATGTGCCCAGATGCTGTAGCTTCTAGTGCTCTAAGAAGCACATAGCTGGGAATTTTCTTCCTATGAAATGACCTCTGAGGTATGACTCTTTCCATAGTTTCTGTTCTGACAGATCTCTCTGGTCTCAGGACCAATTGTCTGTTCTCATGCTGACTTCTGATACCCTGGAACACCTAATTTAGAGTGTGTTTATTGGAGTTCAGGTTAGCTTCCCTAGGGAGACCACTCTATAGTCTTCTGGTAATTTTTTTTAACAGTCCTGGACTGGATGAAGCAACTTATTTTTGTTTCTCTTTGGTATTATCATTCTATATGACTCCCTTTTATATGTTTGCTGAAGTATATATGGTAGAGATAGGCTCCATTGTGCCCTCTTATGTCATCAAATTAAGGGGAAATTATGTAGATGATATTTTTTATGTGTTTGATAGTAGAAAAGATAAGAGATATAAGAGGAGAATTTGAGGGAAAGGTGGAGTCAAATGACCATTTTTTGTCTTTCTTTTTTTCTTTTTTCTTTATTTTTTATATAAATAGTATTTTATTTTCCCCCAATTACATGTCAAGAAAAAAATTTAGCATTCATTTTGAGTTTGAGATTTTGAATTCCAAATTTTTCTCCCTCCCTCCCCTCCCCTCTACTGAAAATGGTAGATAATTTGATAGAGTTCGTACATGTGCTATCATGTAAAACATATTATCATGTTTGTCACACTTGTGGAAGAAAAAACAGATCAAAAGGAAATAAAACCATTAAAAAAGAATAAAGTAAGTGGAAAAAATATGCTTTGATCTGCATTCTGAGTCCATCAGTTCTATATCTGGATGTGGATAGCATTTTCCTTCATAAGTCCTTTGTACTTGTCTTAGATCATTGTGTTGCTGAGGGGAGCTGTCATTCATAGTTGATCATCACGTGATGTTGCTGATACTACGTACAATGTTTTTCTAGTTCTGCTCATTTCACTTTGCATCAGTTTATACGAGTTTTTCCAGGTTCTTCTGAAATCTGCCTGTTCATCATTTCTTATTGCACAATAGTATTCTATCACATTCATATACAATGACTTGTTCAGACATTCCCCAACAGATAGGCATCCCCCCAGTTTTCAATATTTTGCCACCAAGAAAAGGGCTGCTCTAAATATTTTTGCACATGTAGATCCCTTTTCCCTTTTTATGGTCTATTTTAGATACAGACCTTGTAGTGTTATTGCTGGATCAAAGGGTATGCACAGTTTGGTTGCCGTTTGGGCATAGTTCCAAATTTTTCTCCAGAGCGGTTGTATCAGTTCATACCTCCACCTACAGTGCATTGATGTCCCAATTTTCCCACACCCTCTCCAATATTTGTCATTTTCCTTTTTTGCCATATTAGCTAATCTGATTGGTGTGAGGTGGTTTTTCAGAGTTGTTTTAATTTGCATTTCTCTAATTAAAAGTGATTTGGAGTACTTCTTCATATGCCTATAGATAGCTTTGATTTCATCATCTGAAAACTGCCTGTTCATATCCTTTGACCTTTTGTCAGTTACGGAATGGCTTATGTTCTCATAAATTTGATTCAGTTCTCTATATATGAAGTGACCTCTTTTAAGAAGAGGAGGGCACATTTGTAGGCAACAGGGAAGCATTCAGTGGATAAGGAAAGATCAAAAACAAAAGGAGATGGAGAAATTATGGAAGGAAAAGGTGGATGACAAGGGGGGGGTGAGATCAAGAGCTGAAGTAGAAAGGATGGCCTTGGCAGGGAGAAGAGCTGTCTGTTCCTCAGAACCTGGAATTAAAGAGGAGAAAATGAGAGGTGATATTGAGTGGTTTTTAGGCATGACATAGGGGATATGAGGGAATTTAGGACAAATTACCTCTATTTCCTTGATAAAGGCAAGGTCCTCTAAGTAGACACAATTGGAGGAAGAAGAGTATATGGGATGGAAAAGAGAAGAAAAAGTTTGGAACACCTGCTGAGGGCAATAGGCAGAAAAGCAGGGAAAAATGAAAGGTGGTACATTAGTAAGGATCTAGTTGAAGTGATATAGCATAAATTAGTGAACCCAGTCACCACAGCTGGATGACTTTCTTTAGAAGTGTTCAGTGCCTTGCTCTGAATGACTATCACTCTATTCCAGGATTGCCTTAGTGTTCTTTAAAATGTCAAAGAGGAGGTTGAATGGACATCTGTTAGGGATGCTATGCAGGGTGCTCATGCTTTCAGTGGGCTATTGTGCTAGTTGCTCCCATCATACTCTGAGCTTCTATGTTCCAACCTCCGATTTTATCAGTGTGTGGAATTCCCAGTGTGCAAACTCTCCATCACTACAGTGTGGCAATTCATCTGTAATTTAGAATTGTCTGGGGCACAGAGAGGTCAGGTGGCTTGCCTCTGATCACATGGGTAGTATGTGTCAGAGGCAGGACTTATGGGAGCTAGGCCTCCCTGAGTATAAGATAAGCCCGCTGTTCTCTATACCATGATGCCTCTCATTTCTTTAAATTAAAAAGAAAACACAGAAATAATCACTATAAAATGGATTGCCATTGGTATGAATTTTCACAGCTGCTAAAGGCTTTTAAAATGCCCCCTGTTTATTAGCAGTGGTTCTGGGATCTGAGTGACTGAACAAGGTTACAGTAGGCCAAGGCATGCTGCCAAAACCCATAGTGGGTGTGAAAAATCATACTCCTGACAGGCCATTTCCAAGGGATTATTCCTGATGGGGGAAAAGGGGGTAGGGCAAGGCCTTGTGGCTCATTGACTTTAGCTTTCTCCAGGGTCTTCTTTGGCTCAGAGTCACAGGAGTTATTTTCATCTCGTTTTTAGCTCATTCTTCTAAATCTTTTTAGCAAGTACTGTCATTGCCCTTCCTGCTCAAGTTTAAGTCAGGCCCAGGTACAAGACACCCATGGTCTTTTACCAACAAAAAATGGTGTTTGCGAAGCTGAGTTTCTTCTAAGACCAACCTAAAGATTTGGGACCATGATTAGCTTAGGATACTTTAGGCCATTCTATAGTAGACCTGAACCAAAGAATTAACTCTAGTAACACTAGACCTGGTTTCTTATGAACCCACTTGTGCAGAATAAAAAAAAATCAAACCAAGGAAAAAGGCCACCTGTCACCATTGCCTCACCAACTTACATCACATGCCCTGATATACTTTATTGTAGAAAAAAATTGGAAGGCAAAGAGCCTCTCAAAGTCATCACACTGAATGGTACTACTTAGTTATATGACTTACTACTAAAAGAGTTACTGTGAGGGAGAGGTAGAATGGTGCAGATTTGCTCACATAAAGAAGGTATGCAAAGAAGAACTTTTATAGTGCAGGGGAAAATGGGGATGGGGTTTGAACCTCAGTCTCATCAGAAGTGGTTCAAAGAGGGATGGATATATATATATATACACTCAGCTGAGTGTAGAAATCTATGCCACCAATAGGAGGAGATAGGAGGGGAAGGGGATATGGGTGGGAGAGGATAATGAAGGGAAGGGGGCATTTGGGGAGGCAGTAATCAGAAGCAAGACAGAATTTTGAGGAGGAACAGAAGAAAAAGACAGAGAGAAGGATTAACAGAAGAAAAAGAGATAGAGGGAAATGTTAAGTTGGTGATTATGACTGTGAATGTGAATGGCATGAGCCAACCCATAGAATGGAAGTGGAAAACAGAATGCATTGGAAACCAGAATCCAATAATACCAGAGTACAAGAGACACACTTGGGACTGAAGGACACACAGAGAATTGAAATGAAGGGCTAGAGCAGAGTCTATTATGCTTCAGCTAATGTGAAGAGGGAAGGGGTGGCAATCATGATCACAGACAAAGCAAAAACAAAATTAAACCTATTTGAAAAATATAATCAGGGAGACTACATTTTGCTAGGATGTATCATACACAATGAAGTAATATTAAACATTTTTTTTACTGTGATAAAGGCCTCATTTCTCAAATATATACTGAATACAGAACTGAGTCAACTTTATAAAAATAAGAGCCATTCCCCAACTGATAAATGGTCAAAGGATATGAACAGGCAGTTTTCAGAAGAAGAAATCAAAGCTATCTACAGTCATATGAAAAGTGCTCTAAATCACTATTGATTAGAGAAAGACAAATTCAAATAGTACTAAGGTACCACCTCACACCTATCAGAAATGACAAATGCTGGGGGGAATGAGAGAAAATAGGTACATTAATGAACTTTGGTGGAGTATTGAACTGGTCCAACCATTCTGGAGAACGATCTGGAACTATGCCCCAAGGACGATAGAACTGTGCATATCCTTTGATTCAGCAATAGCACTACTAGGTTTGTACCCCAAAGAGATCAAAGAAAAAGGAAAAGGATATATTTGTATGAAAATATTTATAGCATCTCTTTTTGTTGTGTCAAAGAATTAGACATTGAGGGGATGCCCATCAATTGGAAAATGGCTGAACAACGTGTGGCATATGATTGTAATACGAGACATTGTGCTATAAGAAATGACAACGGAGGTAGTTTCAGGGGGGAAAACGGCAAGACCTCTGTGAACTGATGCAAAGTGAAGTGAGAAGAACTGGGAAATTATTGTGTATAATAACAGCAATATTGTAACAATGATCAAATGTGAAAGACTTGGCTACTCTGATCAAGACAATGATCCAAGACAGTTCCAAAGGACTCATGATGAAAAAATGCTATCCACCTTCAGAGAGAGAATTGATGAACTCTGTGTGCAAATGGAAGTATAATTTTCTTGCTTTTTTTTCCTTCATCTTTCTTTCTGTTGGTTTTTTTTGGTGATATAGCTAATATGGAAATATGTTTTGTATGATTTCACATGTATTATTGATATCATATTATTTGCCTTCTCAGTGGGTAGGGGAGGGTTGGGAGGAAGGGAAAGAATCTGGAACTCAAAATTTAAAAAGAAAAGAATGTTAAAAATATGTAAGTAATATATATATATATATATAATTTTAAAAAAAGAAAAAAGAGAGATAGTGTGGTACAGTGGCTAGAATATTGAACTTGGAATCTAGAAGACCTGGGATAAATCCTGCCTCTCTTATTTACTAGCTATGTGACCATAGACAAGTCACTCAACTTCTATAAGCCTCAGTATCCTCCTTTGTCAAATGGACATAATAATAGCCTGTACTTTAAGGGGTTTTGGGGAGGATCAAATGAGATAATGTATGTAAACTGCTTTGAAAACCTTAAAGGCTTATAGAAATGTTATCCATCACTTCTTTATTAATTCTACATATAATTAGAAAGCTCATAATTGAATAATCTTTATGTCACTTGGGACAGTCCTATGTAGCGGCTATAACCTTACAAGATGCAGCCTGCCCCAAATGTCTTCTCTACCACCTTCCTATGTTGTTATCCAGCCTTCCCTGGTCCCAAAACTCACTTTGAAATTCAAAGAATAATGGACTGTTAAAGCTGGAAGGAAACAGAAATCATTTATTCCAATCCCCTTATTTTATAGAGGAAGATACTGAGGCTGAGAGAGGGAAAGGAATTTGCTGAAGGTCACATGGAAAGTCATTGAGAGGAAGAGGTTCTATGTTCTGTGCCTTCCAAGCAAATTTCCTAGGCTATACCGTCTCTTATTTGTTATTCTTTAGAGTTAGACAGTTGAAATGAACATAATATCTAGTGTAGTGACTGACACACAGTATAAATGCTTCATGAATGGTTGTTGATTAATGGATTGATTACCTGCCAGAAAAGAAAGGACAGAAGGACCCTGGATGAGAAAAAGCCTTCTCTATAGACTTCTTCTCTGAAGCCTTTCCTGGCAGCTATAGCCTAGATCCTTTTTGTCTGTACGATGCAAAAATAACACATAATGGTACAGACAAAAATTGAGCTCAGAGAAGGATCTAGGCTGTGGCTGCCAAGAAAGCCTGCCGAGGCTAAGCCAAGACTCTCCAATGAACCACAGTGCCTCATGACAATGAGAGCAAGTCTACCATAGCAGATTAATACAACTTGTGGGCATGTTTGTTACAACTCCCAGAACTTGACATGAATTTTGCCCAGGGGAAAAACAGGCCTCTTGAATTTAACATTAGCTATGTCAAGTGGACCAGGAAGCAGAAACATCTGAAGTAGATGCCCATGCATTTTTGTAAGGGAAATCTTGTCCGAGTAAACCGAAGCAAACATGTCCATGCAGGCGCTTAGGTCTTGTTATCCAGGAGCTTAGATTTCTTTTTTGGTGGCTGGGTGGGGAGGGGGTGATATGTTTATGGGGAGTGGCGTATGGAACTTAATGAAGGCCAGTAGAATAGAAGCTGTCAAAGACCTGTCAAGCTAAATCCAAGGGAAGATTTTCAAAGCTAACCATATTTGAAAATGTAAGCTTTCCTTTCTGGAGGCAGAAAACAGCTATATCCCTTAAACCATTCACTGTTTCGTTAGAAATCCCAAATTGGTTAGCCCATAAAAGATGATTCCTGTTGCACTTCTAAGTCTGTGTCTAAATGGACTGGCTTCTTTAAAGTGGATGTGTTTCATCCTTGTTTAGAATAGATCAGTAACAGCCAAATTAGAACTTCTCTTTGGAAACATTTTACTCCATGGCTGGGGATCTGGAAAATATTTTCTTTCTTTGAAAAAAAAAATAAAAGAAAGAGAGAGTGAGAGAGATACTTTTGCTTTGTCAAAAACCTGACTCTGTTACGGAGAGTTATTTATATAAAGACTAATGAAATGTTCTGCTACTAATCAATGGTGATAGATACAGAGCATTTTAATGTCTTCTGGCTTTATAGATTATGCTAATGTCCATCTGCCCATAATTGATAATTTGTTCTTCAGTCCCAGGAAAATAAACAGAATTGTGCAGTTAAATAGAAAAGGCAACTCTTTGTGATAGAGGTTTGAACAATTCTCTTTTCTCCTCTCTAATGTCTTTCATCAGTTGGAAGTTACTTAGTAAAAGTAGAATTTCATAATGCTAATACCAGTACCAAATTGCAAATGTTGACTTGGAAGGGACTATATGTATGTGTTGATATCATCCTGAAGGCCTCTAAATGACAGTGGGAAGACAAAATTTATAACCAAGAACTTCTAATAACATGGTCTAGTGAACTTGATTTAAATACATGTCAGGGAAAATCCCAACAGTTTGGTTCCTGAGAAAGTATTGAAAATGAAGATTGAATAACAGTTAAATTAGAAAATTTATTTAAATTAGAATTATTATTATTAGAATAAATTAGAATATTAGGCCAACTATCAGGATTCCTATTCATCTGTATTTCTGAAGTCTGCAATCAAATCTTCCTTTAAATAGGGTTGTGTTTATTATGCTTGCATTGGTCACCAAGCATTTATAGAGTGCTTATTGTATACTAATTTATGCAAAGTTTGTTGTTGTTGTTGCTGTTCAGTAGTTTCAGTCGTGTCCAACTCTTCATGACCCCATTTGGAGTTTTCTTGGCAAAGATTCTGGAGGGGTTTGCCATTTTCTTCCCCAGCTCATTTTGCAGATGAGTAAACCGAAGCAAACAGGGTTAAGTGACTTGCCCAGTGTCACATAGTTAGTAAGTGTCTGAAGGCTGGATTTGAACTCAGGTCTTCCTGACTGCAGACCCAGCACTTTATCCACTGCTCCACCTAGCTGCAAGGTTACCTAAAGAATTAGGAGGTCTTTGCCCTTGAGGAGGTGATGGTTTTACATTCAGGAATTTTTAGAAGCCAAGTTGAATGCTCTTTCTATTACATTCCCTCTGGACTGGGGGTCAGGAGAGAGCTGAGCTTGGAGTTAGAAGACCTGGTAATGAATTCCACCTTCAACATTGGCTGGCTGTGTTACCATGGATAAGTTATTTCATATTTCTGGGGCTGTTTACTCACCTGTAAAATGGGGATAATGGTACTCTGTCATGTTATAGGGTTACTATAAGAAACATGTTGTATAAACCTTACAGTGTCATAGAGATGTGAACTACTATTGTTACTAATGCAATATGTAGTAGAGCATGAGCAGAGCTGACCTCGTGATTCTCTGCATACATAGCCCAAGGCCCCCTAAATCCTGTGGGCTCCCAAAGATCACATCCCATCCTGGGTGCTGGTCCAAGAAGGAGCATTTTCTCTTTTGGCTCATTATGCCTCCTGGAGTTTTCTCTAGGAAATCTTCAAATATAATTTAGGTACAGCTTTGTCTAGGCTTCCCCAAATGTGGATAAAAGGGTCTCCACCTCTCATATAAGCAGTCATAGAAACAGATGCGACTGAGGTAGAAAAGCCTTTATTCACTCAATCCACTGAAAATGTCTAAGATGCCCAGGAACTCACAGGATCTTCTGAGCAGATACTGAAAACACATAGGCAGTAGGCTCCCCCAGAAGACAATCATATTTTAGGGCTACCAAACAAGCAGCATTCCTTCCCATCCTACATGTACTGTCTGAATCATTCATGGTAATGGAAGGAGGTGCTGAGGTCTCGAAGTCAAGGGTCAGGATTCGCTTTAGTGCTGTCCTAACCTCGGAGGTCACTTAGACAATCTTCTTCTTCCCTCAAAAAGTATTATATTCAGAGTTCACTTTCTATGGAGACTGTTCTCTAAAGTCTCTGATTTGGGATTTCGTAGATATGAGGTTATCCATAAGGCAATGGCCAAGGCTGGCTCTACAAAGAATCTCCCTTCTCTTGCTAGAAAGTTCAGTTTTGAGATCATGATGCATAGTAACTTGAATTGTCCTCTCTTTCACACAGGAGTTTGTGGTTCAGGAGCACTGTTCATGAAGTCCCCTCAGCCTGAGTGGGCACACACACTTTGCTGCGACTGCTGCCATTCATGTACTTACACAAAAAATCAATCAGTGTTCCAGCTGCTGCTGTCTCTTGAGCTTGGAAAGTTTCCTCTTAGGCTCTGTCCTCTCAGGCTGTGGGCAAACACGTGCCTTCCTCAGCAATGTGCTTCTGTTGCGTTTTGTCATCAGTGTTTCCTTGGGGTAGAAAAGGATTTCTTCCTTTCCTGCAATACTCCAATACTCCAGAAGAGAAGCAATGCAGGGAGTTAGCCATCCTTTTCAGCTTTCCTCTTAGAAAACAAAACTACATCAGAGAAGGTTAACTAGTACCTTAGGACCTTAGCACAGTGTGATGGCTTTCATCTCTATCAGGAGACAAGCAGAAGAAGAGCACTGGTTATACCAAGACCACAAGTTTTGAGTTGGAGCTGCCATAGAGATATAGTATTCCTTCTACTTACAAGAGGACAAACTTTTCACTAAGGGAGCCCACTGGGTTTTGATTGGATTCCTTTTCTCTTGATGACTTGAATTGTGCTTGTTCTGGTGCCTAATGGGGATCTATTTTTGCTACTTTTGGAAAAACTAGAAGCATTAGAGCAGAGGTGGGGAACCTGCAGCCTTCAGGCCACATGTGCCCTTCTAGATCCTTAAGTGTAAGCCTTTTGACTGAATCCAAATTTTACAGAACAAGGAACCTGTAGCCTTCTAGGTCCTGAAGTGCAGCCTTTTGACTGAATCCAAATCCAAACTAAGTTTGTTCTGTAAAATTTGGATTTAGTCAAAAGGCTTACACTTAAGGATCTAGAAGGTCACATATGGCCTGAGGGCCACAGGTTCCCCACCCCAGCATTAGAGCATGAGAGGAGGCTAAGGAGAGCAATCCTTTCTATTCTTCCATTTGGTTGCCTTTTATATGTAGCCTTTATTTTCTCGAATTTCTTTTAACCTTCTGTGGCAGGAGACCCTCTTCTGGAATTCCTTTCTGTTGGAACCCAAAGAGAGCCTGCAGCTCCTGTACTTAACTAAAGGGACTGAGGCAATGGGCAGTGGAAGGCTGGCATAGTAATAAGGGACATTTATATAGCACTTAAGAGTTTTCAGAGTGCAGCAGCCCCCTGAGGAAGCTACCAAAGCTATGGTTATCTCTATTTTATAGATGAGCAAACTGAGACTCAGAGAGGTCAAGAGTCTTACCCGTGGTTCCACAGATAATGAGTGGCAGAGGTGGAAGATGAACAAAGGTCTTCCTGACTCTAAGTCCCACACTCCAGTTACTATACTACTTTGCCTTTAGCAAGAGAGAGCTAGTTTGAAACAACAATAGGGACTTCTGATTTGGAAACCATGTCTTTTCGACTGTGCTGATGTCCACAAATCAGAAGACCATCTGGTTCCCAGACTTAGAAGAGGACTTCGACCTATTCATACATTAATTTTTACATTACATTCATTTCTGGTTATAATGCCCCTCCTCTGCCACCACCCCTCTCCCCTCCATCCAGTGAGTCTTCCCTGGTAATTCAGAGGGCACCTCTCTTTCAAAGGTGGGTTGTGTGTACTCTGACTCCTAGCTTAGTAAGTCAATAATAGGGGATTGCCTGAATGAACTTTTGAGCCTCTGTCTTAGGTTGTCCTGGTCTTTTGACTCTAATGACTCTAATGACTGTATGAGCTTTTGACTTCTACTTGGAGGCACAGCCACGTCATTTGCAGTGATGCCTTACAAATGACTAGAGTGAAGGAAACCAAATGAATGATCACCACAGTTGCTTTATTCCCTCTTTCTGTCACAGCTCACCTCTCTGCTCGCCCAAAGAATTTTGGGACAAAAGCTCCTAAGAGTTGATCACACCAAAGGATTTTCTTGGGAAGAGCATTGTTTGGAATGAATAATGTACCTTGAACCATAACACACTTAAAGAGTCCATGCCAACCACCCAAGGTATTATATGCCAATTCTGAAAATGTACCAAGACTGGTAGCCTTCCCTGTGCTTATTTGTTATGCCTTTTCTCTTGCTAGCAGGAGTTGAGCTCTGACACAATAGCTCTTCCTAACAGCTGGTTAAGGATAAATATTTCTGCCTTCTTTGACATCTTTTTTTGTCTTCTTATAAGTCAGACTGTTTTATAGATGGTCCAGACATTATTAAACTGTTGGCTTCCCTATTAGAGGATGCAGCAAAAAGGAAAAGTTGCTGCAAACTAGTGCGGTGCTGGACTGCACTTCAAAAATATTGGAATCAGTTGGGACGGCACCTTCCCATATATCCCTGTCAGAATCTATTGACTGAATTGTCTGAATATCAGGCACTAGAAAATATGATAGCTTATGTGGCTGAATTAAAGATGGAGAGGAAATGGATTTTCAAAACATTTTTAAATAACAAAAATGTTATTTCTACACTAGGAGTTGGCAGCCTTTAAAAGATAATATGCCAGAACTCCATTTAGAGGTATATAGAAATTGATTGCCACATAATGAGGAAGTTTAGAGATGACACCAGGTGCACCCCCAAGCCTCAGGCTCATGAAGAAATAATAATGATGGTGAAATGATAATAATATCTTCCTTGATTCCTCCTAGCTGCTAGTATCTCCCTGCTTCCCACCAATTACCTTGTATTTACTTGCCATATACTTACATGTATATATGTCATATTCCCAATGGAATATAAGCTACTTTAAGCCTGGGATGGTTGCATTTTTTTGTCTTGATATCCTCAGCACCTAGCACAATGCCTGGCACCCATGTGGCACTTAATAAGTGCTTGTTCACTGGCACCTGATGCTTATGTTACTCAAAAATTTGCAAAGCACTTTGTATACATTATCTCCTTTGCTCCTAATAGCAATCCTGTGATGTTATTTCCTTAGTTTTACAGATAAGAAAATTGAAGCTTAGTGAGTTTAAGTATATACGGGTCCTTTTCGTCTTTCTTTGATCTTTTTGGATAGGGGGCCAAATAGTGGTATTGCTGGGTCAAAGGTTACACATAATTTAGTGACTTTGGGGACATATCTGCAAATTGCTTTCCAGAATGGCTAAACAAATTCATAGTTCTACCAAGAATACATTAGTGTAAATGTTTTCCCACAACTTCTCCAGCAAATGTCATTTTCTTCTTTTGTTGTCTTTTGCCAGTAAGATGACTAAGAGGTAGAACCTCAGAGTTGTTTTAATTTATCTACTCTAATTTGGAGCATTTTGGATAGCTTGGATTTTGTCCTTTGAAAATGGCCTCTTTATCTTTTTTGACCATGTATCTTCTTGAGAATGGTTCTTATTCTCATCTGTTTGAATTAGTTATTAATACATGTTAAATATGAGAACTTTATCACAGAAACTGGTTGCAAAGATGCTTTTCCCAATTAAACTGTTTCTTTTTTCATTTTAGCTGCATTGGCTTTGTGCAAAACTTTTTAAATGTATTTAATCAAAAGTGTCCATTTCATATTCTGTGACCCTCTCTGTACCTTGTTTGTTCATGAATATTTACCGATTTGATAGTTACAAAAGGCATTTTCTTCCTTGTTCCCTTAATTTCTCTATGAGTTAATATTTTATATCTAGGTCATCTATTTGGAACTTATTTTGGTTTGTGGCGTGAGATGTTGGTCTCAATCTAATTTCTGTTAGATTTTTTCCAGTTTTCCTAGAAGTCTTTATTGAATAGTGAGTCTTTACCACAATAGTTGAATTATTTAGATTTATTGAACATTATGACTCTTTTCTTCAGAGGTCCATTGTTGAATAGAATTTTGTTGCATTATGATTGGTAAAAGACACTTAATATAGAATCTGCTTTTCTACATTTGTTTCTGAGGATTTCCTGCCCTAATTCATGGTCAGGTTTTGCAAAAGTGCCATACAGTCCTGAGAAAATATAAAGTCTTTTCTGTTCTCATTCAAGAATCACTAAACATCTGTCATATCTAACGTTTCTCAAATTCTCTAAAAATTCTTAATTTCTTTCTTGTTTATCTTCTTTGTTAGATTTGTCTAGGTCTGAAAGGGGTCACTGAGGTGCTATACTATTATAGTTTAATTGCCTATTTCTCCCTGCAATTCAATTAACTTTTTCTTATTTAATTTTTTTTCAATTAACATGCATATTTTCTCTCTCTCCTTTCTCTCCACCCCAGCTTGAAAAAAGGAGGAAAAAAAAACCCTTGTAATGAATATGCATAGTTAAACAAAACAAATTCTCACAGAAGAAATAATAAAAATGTGTCTCATTCTGTATATTTAGTCCATGTCCTCTCTGGCTAGAAGGAGATGGCGTTTTTTGTCACTGCTCCTCTGAAATTGTAGTAGGTCATTTCATTGACCAGAGTTAAGTCTTTCCAAGTTGTCTGTCTTTACAATATTGTTATTACATATTTTGTCTTCATGATTCTACTCATTCCCCTCCGTATCAGTTCATGCGAGTCTTTTTGGAAACCACACCATTCATCATTTCTTTAAGGACAATAGTATTCTATTATGTTAATATACCACAATTTATTTAACCATCCCTAATGATAGGTACCCTCTTAGTTTCTAGTTCTTCGTTACCATAGAAAGAGATGCTATAAATATTTTTGTATATTACATGATGTCCCAGAAGTCTTAGTCAATTTCAAATTATTAAAGCTCTATAAACTGCACTAAGACTTTTGGACTCTCTGAATAAGACTTTTGCCTCTTTTTTTAAAATCTTTTTCGATAAAGGCCTCCTATTGGTATCACTGGGTCAAAGACTATTCACAGTTGTTTTTTTTTTCCCTATTACAAACATGTATAGTCAATGAAAACAAATTTCCATATTGGCTATGATAAAAAAAAATTGTCTCATTCTATATTCTGAGTCCTTCACCTCTATATCTAGAACCTGAAAAGACCTTAGCTTAAAAGAGCCAAGGTGTCCCACTGCATCCTGGGCCATCTCCAGTAGTCCTGATCAATATCTGGCCACTGGACCTAGATGGTTCTGGAGGAGAAAGTGAGGCTGGTGACTTTGCACAACCTTCCCTCACTCAAATCAAAGTCAACTGCAAGTCATATCATCATCTCCTTGATACCATGGTCCTCTTCGAGAACAAAGGACAAACCACACAACCACAGGAGGTGAATAGTATGTTTCATCATTAGTCCTCTGGAATCCTGGCTGGTCATTATTCTGATAAGAGGTCAGCACAATACTGTTCCATCACATGTATGTACCATAACATGTTTATCCATTCTTTAATTTATGAATGCCACCTCAGTTTCCCATTCTTTGCCACCTCAAAAAGATCTATAAATATTTCTGATTATCCTTAGAGTTTGTTTTATGTAGAACTAATATTTCACTTAATGTACCTTTCCTCTAATTTTCTCCTTTTCCCCTTCCCCCTATTTCCCTGTTGAAATGTAATTATACACCCAACTGTGTGTGTATTCTTCCTTTTTTTGACCAGTTCAGATAAGAATGAGTTTCAAGTGTCAGAAGCTCCCCTCCCCTCCTCCTAGTTTATTTAGATTTCTACTTGTGCACTCTGATTGCATGTGACAATTTCCTTTAATCTTCCACCCCACCTCCCAACTCCAGCGTCCAATTTATTTCTCTTCCCTCTCCATTCTTTTCTTAAGTCCATCAAGATCTTAAGAACCAATCCTAGGCCTTGTCTTATTGAATCTCCTCCATAAAACCTGATGATGATAAGTTTCAGAGGGAACACATATATTATCTCCCTTTATTTGAACATAAGGAGTTTTTCTTTATTAAGTCTTTTATCATTGTTCATTTATGTGTACCTTTAATATTTCTCTTCACTTCTATGTTTGAACTTCAAAGTTTCTCTGCAGTGCTGGTCTTTTCATCGAGGATGCTTGGAAGTTCTATATTTCATTAAAGGTCTATTTTTTTCCCTTGTTGCTTATACTTAGCTTTTCTGGGTAAGTTATTCTTGACTGTAAACCCATATCTTTCTTCTAGAATATCATATTCCAAGTTCTCTGCTTCTTTATAGTCTTAAATTGTTTGTGATCCTGACTGTGACTCCTCAGTACTTGAATTCATTCTTTCTAGCTGCTTGAAGTATTCTTTTTGGCTTGGAAGCTCTGGATTTTGGCACACTCTATCCACTGTGGTCAATTTCAGAAAAAAAGGAGTTTGTTTTCTTAAATTCAGTACTCAATTCTGTTCCCAGGGCAGCTAAGTAGTGCAGTGGATAGAGTGCCAGCCAGTCCTGGAGTTAAGAAGACCCATCTTCCTGAGTTCAAATCTTGTCTTAGACACTTACTAGCTATGTGACCCTGGGCAAGTCATTTCACCCAGTTTGCCTCATTTGTAAAATGAACTGGAGAAGGAAATGGCAAACCACTCCAGTATCTCTGCCAAGAAAACCCCAAATGGGGTCACAAGGAGTTGGATATGAGGGAAACAACTCAACAACAGTGATGTCTACTCCTACTAGTAACAAATATTTTTCCTTCTGATAAATGTAGCTTCCATTTTCTATCATGCTTTCAGTTTATATGTATGAGATAATTTTACCTCTACAGCAACCGTATAAGGTAGGAACTGTGTATATTTTAATCTCCATGTCATAGTTAAGGAAATTGAGGCCTCAAAGAGTTAAATGACTTGCCTAAGATCTCAAGGTCCTTAAGTGGTGAAGCCCAGGATTCCTATTCAGGTCTTTTGACTGAATATGAAGCCCAGGATTCATATTCAGGTGAGTGCTTTTTTCCATTAGGGATTATTCCTCAGGGATTCCTATCCAGGTCACTTACCTCAGTCATCATCCCTAGCACATTCTTAAATCCTACTAAAGTGGAAAATGAGCAAATTATTCCTAACAAGGGAAAAAGATTTGATAATCATGTACCTACTAAAATCCAGTTGGTCTAATAAGGGATGAAGTGATGGCCATTTTTTAAGCAGATGAGGGACTTTTGAAAAATCAGACCACTCTTTGGCTAAAAAATCAGATGTGGATACTAGAGGTAAGAATTTGCTAATGATTAAGCCTTTGTCATTCTTTGCTTCCCCTGCCCCTAGGTTCTTAAGGCAATCTATTTAACTCAGAAGAATGAAGAACTATCAAAGGTAGAAAAATATTGAAAACTTTGGTAGACTGTACGAGTTTAGAGCATTAGAAAGAAAACACTGCATTGTACTCACCTGAATGTTGCTGTTTTTCCCCACCTCTGATTCCAGACCATATTGGTCTTCTGTATCTATTTGAAGAGTTTAAAACGAGAGGTGGAAACATCCCACGTTAATGGTGCAGTCAAACGTCTTAGGGTATTAGTTGAGACAGCCAAGCCCGAGTGTGAGCTGAAAGAAATCCACACGAGAATGCACAAGAAGAAGTTGGAGAAAACAGATTGATCTTGACAGTCAGTGGCATTCTGAGCGAAGCAGTTCATTCCAGGATATTTGGAGAAGACAGGCAACTTTGGGCAACTGTCTGTCATTTGAATGTTTTTCAAAGATGTAAGGAGAAAGGGAGTTTCACAGAACCCTTGTCAGGCCACTCACTAATAGAATTATTAGATAAAAGATGTTGTACAAACCACTGCTTGGGAGGACACACTGAGCCAGAGCTGGCATTTAGCTGGCTAGGATGTTGTCTAGTTTGAGACCTGCACAGATAGGAGTAGGAATCCTTCCATGTTTTCCCTTGGCCAAATAATTCCATTTCTCTTTATTGTGTTTGCCCTATCTTCCAGAGGAAAATAAAGATGATTCAGAGGTTATAATATAATAGCTTCATATATTGCTGCTGGTGAATCAATGAACTTACAAGAATTTGACTAATGTGTCCCTCATTGTGTTAGTTGCTATAGGAGTATGGAGAAGAACTATATAGCAGTGGAAAGTTCACCGAATTGGGAGGCAGCAGATGTGGATGAGTCCTAGCTGTACCATTTATTAGTTGTGTGACTTTGGGCAAACCATTTGACATGCTTGAGTTTCAGTTTCCTCATCTGTGAAATTGGAATAATAATATTTGCATTACCTACCTTGACAGGTTGTTATGAGGTCTGAATGGGACAGTGTCTATGGAAGCACCCTGTAACCCGGTAGCACTATACAAATATTAGTGAAGAATTATTGTAGCCCATCTTTGGAGCATCAAAGGGCATAGAGACTTAGTGGCCTGTAATGTTCATGTGGACATAAGAATCCTTTGATTTCTGGTTCTTGTAGACTTGAAGGGATTTCTATGTGGGCTTTTCAGACTACACATAGACAGAAAAGTAGGGAAGGAGGATGAAGTGAACTTCTCTTGTTTAGGGAGAACGAGGTAGGCATGTTGCTCTCTAAGGCCAAAAGCAGGAGAGTGCAAAGTAGGAACTAAAATCTCTTTGAAAAAATGAGCATGGATATAGGGAGATGAGAGCAAGAAGAGATTCATAACAGGAGTGGAATGGTGCCAACTGGAGGGGGCAGACAGAGAGTAGGTGAGCCCAGCAGAGACATACAGGACCTAACTGGGCTGAACTAGTAGCTTCAGTTAGTGAGAGCATGTGGAGTAGATTTTCTTTTATTCTTAAGAGGCCCTGTCCACAAGAGAGCTTGTTTCTGGGTTCACATAGATCTAGATTTATCCTGGAATGGGTCCTGACCACAATAAGTCAGGGCGCCATGTTTTTCTTGCTCTCCAGATCATTGCCCTCACCCCAGACTAACTTGAGGGAAATCTCTAAAACAAAATTTAGGTATGGCTCATATCTATGGCCTTCTCAAAATAGAGATAACATGATCCTTTCTCGAAAAAGTGCTCAATGTACAATATGACTATCCTTTACAGTATATCAGTTGATTTCTTCTACCACAGAAACTGTTTAAGATATTAAAGACTCACTAAGAAACATAGAAGCAACACATTTCAAATAGACAATTAAATTTGTCAAAATCCCCTTGAAAGGGTGAAGGGTCTTTGTAGGACTGCTCCTCAGATATTTCATGTTAATCTTTGTTCTTCATTGCCTAAACAATTCACAAAGTCCAGATCTCTGGGTCAGCTGGGCATGACTTTCTTTATTCCTGCAGCCATAGGATGATTCTGGCAGTGATATTCTCCTCTGAGAAGTGGTGTTATGGATATCATTTCTCAGGACCTCACAGTCTCACAGGGTAGTAACCAAGGCTGAAAATGTCTTTTTCTCAGGATTGATTGCCATGAGCCAATGCTCAGAAAAGGAAGCAGAAAGGGTGCCAGAGATTTGAGGGCAAGGTTTGGATCTGCCTAGGCATACACAGGCTGATAGCCATTGCCATATGTTTTTCAACTAAGTCCCTATTGCTTCTAGAGGGACAGGAGTAGGGGAGAGAGAGGGAAATATTAGTGGAAGTCTAAAGGAAAGAAGGTGATGGAAGATTCACAGAAGACAAAGGCCTAAAAGAGAGAGTGCCATTTCCACAACCTTTATAGACCATCTAGGAGAGATGTTCCTCCACAATGAATCTTAGTCACTGGTCATCTTTGATAGCCTTCAGTCATGGAGACAAATCAGGAGCTATTATGTCTTCCCAGCAAAGTACATGCCCTTCACCAAGGAGTAAGAGCACATATCCAGCACATATCTAGGTACTCTTTTCTTTTTTTCTTTTTTAAAAATAATTAATTAATTAAATTTTAGTTTTTAATATTCATTTCCATAACATTTTGAGTTTTAAATTTTCTCCCCCTCTTTTTCCTCTCCCCTCCCCAAGATGGCATGCAATCTGATATAGGCTCTAGTTATATATTCATATTAAGCATATTTTCCCATTAGTCATGATGTAAAGAAGAATTAGAACTGATTGGAGGAACCATCAGAATGAAGCAATAAAACAAAACAACAAAAGAATAGGAGAGCAAACAGTATGCTTCCATATGCATTCAGATTTCATAGTTTTTTTCTCTGGATATAGATAGCATTTTCCATCAGGAGTCTTTTGGAGTTGGCTTAGATCCTTGCATTGCTGAGAAAAGCCAAGTCTATCAAAGTCAGTCATCACACAATGTGGCTGTTACTGTGTATAATGTTCTCCTGGTTCTGCTCATTTCACTCAACATCAGTTCATATATGTCTTTTCAGGTTTTTCAGAAGTCTGTCTGCTCATCATTTCTTATACCACAATAGTATTCCATTACAGTCATATACCACAACTTGTTCAGCCATTCCCCAATTGATGGGCATCTCTCAATTTCCAATTCGTGGCCACCACAAAAAAGAGCTGCTATGAATATTTTTGTACATGTGAGTCCTCTTCCCATTTTTATGATCTCTTTGGGATACAAACCTATAAGTGGTATTGCTGCATCAAAGGGTACGCACAATTTTATAGCCCTTTGGACATAGTTCCAAATTGCTCTCCAAAATGGTTGGATCAGTTCACAACTCCACCAACAATGCATTAGTGTTCCAATTTTCCCACATCTCCTCCAACATTTATCATTGTCCTGTTTTGTCATGTTGGCCAATCTGATAGGTGTGATGTGGAAGGTACCCTTTTCTGATAAAGGTTCATACCCTTTAATTTCATAAAGTGAATGGAGGAGCATCTCAAATGATCATGGTTTGCCCTGATCAACCCACTGCCACATAAGTTGTTTCATATATCACATAGTCCTTGCTCCCAAGCAGTTTTCAGTCTAGCTGAGGAGACACAAACGAGATAAATGGAAATATCAGAGGGCACTTTAGTGTAGTAGAAAGAGCAATTAACATAGTGTCAGAGGACCTGGGATCTAATCATGGCCATGCTACTTCCTAGCTTGGTGACCTTCGCCAAGTCACTTAACTTCTCTCTATTCAATTCTCTCATCATTAAAATGAAAGGGGCTTTAGACTAGTCAACCTCTAAAGTCCATCCAAACTATGAAACTATGATTCTAATACTGATTATAAGCATAATAGGACTTGTAGAAGAAAAAGATCAGAGTAGGATGGAGTAGTTCACAAATGCCTAATGAAGGAGGAGAGGCTTGAAATAGTCCTTAAAGCTGGGCCATCATCAATTAATAAGAATTTATTAACCATCTGTTGTCTGCCAGACACTGTACATGATACTGGGGATAACAGGATCAAAGAGAAACGGTCTCTGCCCTTAAGGAGCTTATAATTTGTTAGTGGAGTCAACATATACTCATGGGTAAAAGCGGAATAGAAGCAAGGTAATTTGGGGTGGGAGAGGGCACTAGCTAATAATAATAATCATGATAACAACTACCTTATATAGCACTACTATGTGCCAGGTACTGTGCTAAGTGCTTTTCAATTATTATCTCATTTGGTCCTCACAACAACCCTGTGAGATAGGTGCTATTATTATCCTCATTTTATAGATGGAAACTGAGGCAGTAACTTGCCCAGGGTCACACAGTTAGTAAAATATCTGAAGCTGGATTTGAATTCAGGTCTTCCTGACTCCAGGTCCAGGGCTCTATCCACTGTGTCACCTAGCAACTGTTTTTGTATATTGAGGTCAACACTGATGTAGACAGTCAGATTTCACTGAAAAGTCCCAATTAAAAAAAGATCTGACCTGCAAATCCTATATTGTTTCTGTGTTTTTCTCCTCTGCAAGTAGTTGTCAATTGTAGAAAATTATATTTTGATGCCTTCATGATGAATATAAAATTATCAAATGCTGTCTCATTTCAGACCAGACCCGAAATTGAAATCCAAGTTTTCAGAATTATAAGACAGAGTAAGAGGAGCAGACAATAAACTTCATCTCTGAGATGGATCCATTTAGGGTTTTATAACATAGGGAAGACTGTACTCTTTAGGAACTATATGGGCACTCCTTCAATGCACAACTTTAAACCACTTCAAGCAGAAGGCCTATAAACATCCTTTATTAAGCTATAAGCTTAAGAAAAGATTATATGACTTTTTCGATAGAGAATGATAAGTGATAATGTTCATCATCCAATTAAAATGTAACTTTTAAGCAGAGTTTACCCAACGTCCCAGTAAAGTGTTCAGAACCTGAAACGGTTGTGTAAAACTAAATGCACCCTCTTCCTTTTCCCACACCCTGCAACCTGCTTATTTTCCTAACTGCTGTATTACTATCAAGAACATCCTCATTTATTTTCTCAGTCACCCAGGCTTGATACCTCGGTCATTTTTGAAACTTTTTTATCTTTTGCTCCTATGTCCAGTCACTCACCAAATCCTGTTTCTACATCCATTATATTACTTATATCAGTTTGTCCCCTTTTCTCTATTCCTCTGGACTATTTGTGGCTTCCTAACTGGCTCCCCTACTTGCAGGTTCTCCTCCCTCTAAAGCATCCGGCCAGATTAAAATTCCTAATGCAGAGGAATCATATCTTGTTGCTGTTCTGTTGTAAAGCCTTCAATGAATTCTGATTGTCTACCAAATAAAGTTCTAACTACTTAATATGTAAATCCAGGCCCTTTATTCTCTTGGCTCTAATCTACTTTTCTAAATTTATTTCTTCATGTAGTCTGTGTTCAAGCCCAACCAGAAAGCTTACTTTTCCCTACTTTCCCACGTCCTGGCTGTCTTTGCAGTCTTCTGCCTTGGAATAATGCCTTCTTCTTTATCTTTGGCTTGGACTCTAACTTCGATATGAACCTACAGTGAGATCCTTCAGTACAGATAGCCAGAAAGCTAATGTGGTCCTATTAGACTGCATTAAGAAAGGTCTCTCACCTAGGAATAAAGAAGGGATAGAATTAGGATAGTGAAGAGCTTCCAGATCAAATGACAATGAGGTGAAAGAACTGAGGATGTTTAGCCAGAAGAAAACTAGCACTTGATGAGGCAAGGGGAGAGGGGACAGAAGATGGGGGTAGGGTACGAGTGGGGCAGAAATGGTACCTGTCTTTAAAAGACTGTCATGGGGAGGAAGGATTAGGTATGTTCTGTCCTCTCCAGAGGTGAGAATTAGGAGCAATGAAGAGAAGTGGAAAGAAAGCAAATTTAGATTTGCTGTAAGGCAAAACTTTCTAAAAATGAGAGTTATCCCAAGGTAGAATGAGCTGCTAGGGGCCTTAGTATGTTATCCCTCATTGGAGCTCTTCAAGCAAAGGATACATGACCAATTATGGTGACCTTGTAAAAGGAATTTCTGTTTAGGCATGAGTTGAACTAGATGTCCACTACAGATCTTTGCACCTCTGAAATTCTTTGCCATCTTGTCTATGTGAACTGTTCATCTTTCGGGATCTAAATCTGCTGCCTCTTGCAAGAAGCCTTCCCTAATTATCTTATCCAGAGAGGAATTTTGGTTCCTCAGCATTGTTAGTGCTTTATGTTTTTCTTATGCATTTGCCACATTTGAACATTATACTACTTCCCCTAAATGTCTCAGCTCTTTCACCAGACTATAAGCTTAACGAGGGCTTGTTGTTAAGTAATTTTTTAGTTGTGTCCAACTCCTCATGACTCCATTTGGAGTTTTCTTGGCAGAGATACTGGAG
This sequence comes from Vombatus ursinus, assembly GCF_900497805.2. Classification (NCBI taxonomy): domain Eukaryota; kingdom Metazoa; phylum Chordata; class Mammalia; order Diprotodontia; family Vombatidae; genus Vombatus; species Vombatus ursinus. The sequence goes on from NW_020954681.1 coordinate 1,185,110, forward strand.
TACTTTGCCATTTCCTTCTACAGCTCATTTTACAGATGAGGAAACTGAGGCAGACAGGGTTAAGTGGCTTGCCCAGGGTCACACAGTTACTTAAATGTCTGAGGCCAGATTTGAACTCAAGAAAATGAGTCTTCCTGACTCAAAGCCCAGCACTCTATCCACTGCAGCGCCACCTAGCTGTTAATGAGGGCTGGGAACCCCGAATTATTCATTGCTGTATTTATCCCTCACAGTATCTTGCATACAGCAAGTACTTGGCAAATATTTGTTGAGATGATGACTTGAAGCTTAGTGCTTTGAATCCCTCACATCAAGACATCTGGGTTCAGTACAACAAAATATTTATTAAGTGGCTACTGTATGCAAGGCAGTATGCTGGACACTGAGGCTATAAATACAAGAGTGAGAGGTAAGAAAAAGGATAAGGACTGAGAAAAAGCCATTGAATTTCTCAATAAAGAGATGGTTATGGATCTTGGAGAGAATAGTTTTAGTGCATTGGAATGGGAGACAGATTGCAAAGGCTTAAGAAATGAGTTGGAGGTGAGAGACTAGAGCATTTCACTCTTGGATAACTAATGCTGGGCGGTGATTTTTGTTTCCTATTCCACATGATGGACTTTCAAATACTTGAAGATATCCCAGTCTTTTCTTCACAGAAACCTGGGCTCTGAAGTTGTCCTGCTCCAGAAAGAAGAGAGACTGTTTGGAGAAGAGCCCACCCACCTCACCTCATACTCTTTTATTCCTAATTGACTAATTTTTAAGCTTAGCATTACTGTTTGGATGACCCAGCATCTCACCTCATTTTGATGTACTAACAGGAATACTTCCTCAGAAGTACCTGTGAAATATCAGGTTAGAATCGAATGTTTTCAGTTAGAACTCTCTCTTGGATGTCCTAATCACCTTAAACACTTCTTCCTGCTTTTGATCAGATTGCTTGACATAACAGGTCCCAGAGCAGCAGAAGTAACACACGTTTTGGCTTAGAATTGTTTGTCAGAAGTGTTTTCTCTGAGTGTTGTGTTGTCAAGGGTAGGCAGTTTCATTAATTAATTAAAAGTTAACAGTAATGCAAACTTTAATTCCACCCTCAATTTAGCCATTCGATTTTCCCTGTAAGTCTAGAGAACTGCTTTTGGCAGGGTATTATTTATCATCTGTAAAATGAGCTAGAGGAAAAAAAAAGGCAAATCACGCCAGTAATTTTGTCAAGAAAACCCCAGAGAAGTCACAAGAAGTTAGAAATGACTGAAATTATAGAACAACAACAGAATTTCCAGAACCATATCACATAATGGTGGGGAGAGTAGGCATTCTTGCTTCATTCCCTTATTTATTAGGAAAGGCTTTAGTGTATCCTCATTGTATATGATACTCATTACTGGTTTTAGATAGATGCTTTTTATGATATTAAAAGAAAGTCTCTTTATGCCTATGCTATGTAGGGTTGTACTTTGTCAAAGACTTTTTCTGCATCTGTTGAGATGATTGTGTGGTTTTGAATGTTTTGGTTTTTAATATGACTAATTTTATTGATTGTTTTCCTAAAGTTGAACCATCTTTGTATCCCTGGTATAAATCCTATTTGATCATCATAAATGATTTCTTGGATAAATCACTGTAGTCTGAAAGGATTTTGTCTAAAGTTTTTGAATCAATGTTCATTGATGATATTGATCAATAGTTTTCTTTCTGTGTTTTATCGTTCCCTAGTTTAGATTTTAGGACTATATTTGTCTCATAAAAGGATTTCAGTAGCTTTCTTTCTGATTTTTTTTTTTTAGGCAATTGGGATTAAGTGACTTGTACAGGGTCACACAGCTAGTAAGTGTCAGGTGTTTGGTCTGAAGCCATATTTGAACTCAGGTCCTCCTGACTTCAGGGCCAGTGCACTATCCACTATGCCACCTAGCTGCCCTTCTTTCTGAATTTTTGAGAATAATTTGTGAGGTATGGGTACTAACTATTCTTTAAAAGTTTGATAATTCTCCTGTGGATCCATCAGGACTAGGAATTTTCTTTTCTTTGGTAGCTCCTTTAGAACTTGATTTATTTTCTTTTCTGAAATTGAATGATTTTAAGATCTCTTTCTGGTCTTCTAATAGCTTTTATAATTTATATTTTTGAAGGTATTCCTCTATTTCTTTTGTGATCTTGGTTTGGATAGTATATAATTGTCCATAGTATGTTCTGATTATTCTTTTTATTTTTTTTACTGTGATTTCACCTTGCTCATTTGCCATTTTATAGATTTGATTTTCTGCTCTTTTTTTGTAATCAGATTAGCTAAGGATTCATTAATGTTATTAGATTTTTTTCAAAGAACAAGCTTTTAGTTTTAGTTATCATTTCCACTTGATTTTTTGTTTCCAAATTATTTATTTCTCCTTTAATTTTAATATCTCCTCTTTAATGGGTTTATGTTGATTTTCTAATATAAAATGCATATTCAGCTTATTAATCTTCTCTTTTTCTATTTTGTTAATGTATGATCATATGGATATGATTTCCCCCTCAGGAATACTTTAGCTGCATCACAAATATATTAGAATGTTGTTTTATTATTATCATTTTCTTTTACACAGTTATTTTTCTATGATTTGTTCTTTGACCCACTCATTATTTAAGATTTCATTGTTAGGTCTCCATATGGATCTGAGTCTTTTGTTTGTGGTCCCAGAACCAATGTTGAGTTGTCTTGCACTACGGTCTATAAAAGATATATTAAGTGTTTCTTCATTTTTACATTTGCTAGCAATATTTCTGTGCCCTGGTACACAGTCAGCTTTTGTAAAAGGTCCATGTCATGCAGAGAAATGTGTATGTCTATGTATAGATATATGTGTGTGTATATATATATATATGTATATATGTGTATATATGTATATATATCCTTTTGCTATCTCATTTAAAAGATGCCATAAATCTTGTAGTTCTAGTTTCTCCAGAAATTTATTAAGTTCATATTTACCCTTTTGTTTATCTTTCTGTTAGCCTTATCCAAAATTGATAGAGGGATTTTTTTTTTGCTGTTGTTTTCTTTCATTTCTTTGGTGAGGCTTTCCATTGCAAATTCCAGTTTTTCTATTCCATTCGTTATTTTTGCTGTGTAGGATATAAGTTTTGCTCTCATAATTCTCCTTTCTCTTTTAAAACATTCAGGAGTTTCCATGTCATGAGAATAATAAGATAGTGGACCAGACATTTTCTCTGATCCCCATAACTTCTCAAACTTCCTCAATACTGAAAATAAACCATCTTCAGCTATTTCCATGGTCTAGAACACCAAGAATCCAAAACAAAGTAAAAAAAAATCTATAACCCATGAACAGAGGTTCACTGACCCAGACCTCACTCAGTACTCCTGTCATTCACCTCCCAGGCTAGTGCTAGGCTACACTAGCCGATCCAAGAACACAACACAGACTTACATCAAAACCTACCCCTACACCCTGGTCCCCTCTTCCTCTTTCTTTTTAAAAAATATTTTATTTTTTTAAATTACATAAAAATTATTTTTAACATTTGTTTTTTTTAATTTTGAGTTCTAAATTATCTCCCTCCCATCCACTCTCCTTGAAACAGCAAGCAATTTGATGTATTATATATTTACAGTCATGCAAAACATTTCTATAATAGTCATGCTGTGAAAGAAAACACAGACAAAAAATAAAGTAAAAAATAGTGTGCTTTGATCTACATTCAGACTCCATCAGCTTTTTCTCTGAAGGTGGATAGAGTTTTTCATCACAAGTCTTTCAAAATTGTCTTGAGTCTTTGTATTACTAAGGATAGCTAAATTATTCACAGTTGATCATCATATAATATTGCTGTTACTGTGTACAGTAGTCTCCTGGTTTTGCTCACTTCGCTTTCTTATCAGTTCATGTAAGTCTTTCCAGGTTTTTCTGAAAGCATCCTGCTCGTCATTTCTCTTTTTTCTCTGTTTATCATTCTTATAGCACAATAGTATTCCATCAAAATCATATACCACAACTTGTTCAGCCATTCCTCAATTAATGGACATCCCCTCGATCTCTAATTCTTTGCTACCACAAAAAGAGTTGCTATAAATATTTTTTTTTTACATATAGGTACTTACTCCCTTTTTTTATCCCTTTGGGATACAGACCTAGTAGTGGTATTGCTGGATCAAAGGGTATGCATAGTTTTATAGCCCGTTGGGCATAATTGCAAATTGTTCTCCAGAATGATTGGACTAGTTCACAATTCCACCAACAATACATTAGTGTCCCAGTTTTCTCACATCCCCTCCAACATTTGTCATTTTCCTTTTCTGTCATATTAGCCAATCTAATAGTTGTAAGGCAGTACCTCAGTGTTATTTCAATGTGCATTCCTCTAATCAATAGTGATTTAAAACATTTTTTCGTATGACTATAGATGGCTTTGATTTCTTCATCTGAAAACTGCCTGTTCATCTCCTTTGACCATTTATCAGTTGTGGAATGACGTGTATTCTTATAAATTTGACTCAGTTCTCTATATATTTTAGAAATGAGACCTTTATCAGAGACACTTGCTATACAATTTCCCCCCCTGCTTTCTGCTTTCCTTCTAATCTGGATGCATTGGTTTTGTGCAAAACTTTTTTAATTTAATGTGATCAAAATTATCCATTTTATATCCCATATACTCTATATCTCTTGTTGGGTCATAAATTCTTCCTTTATCCGTAGGTCTGACAGGTCAACTATTCCATGCTCCCTTAATTTGCATATGGTATCACTCTTTATGTCTAAATCACGAACCTGTTTTGACCTTATCTTGGTATATAGTATGAGATGTTGGTCTATACCTAGTTTCTGCCATACTAATTTCCAGTTGTCCCAGCAGGTTTTGTTAAATAGTGAGTTCTTGTCCAAAAGCTGGGATCTTTGTGTTTATCAAATACTAGATTACTATGGTTATTATCTACTGTGTATTGTGTACACAATGTATCCCACTGATCCACCATTCTAACTCTTAGCCAGTACCAGATTATTTTGGTCACTACCACTTTATAATATAGTTTTAGATCTGGTACAGTTAGTCCACCTTCCTTCATGTTTTTTTCCCATTAATTCCCTTGATATTCTTGACCTTTTGTTCTTCCAGATGAATTTTGTTATGACTTCTTTTCTAGCTCTATAAAATAATTTTTGGTAGTTTGATATAGTAATGAATAAGTAAATGAATTTAGGTAAAATTGTCATTTTTATTACATCGGGTTGGCCTACTCATGAGCAATTAATTTTTTGCCAGTGTTTAGATCTGACTTTATTTGTGTGAAAAGTTTTTGTAATTGTGTTCATATAGTTCATGGATTTGTCTTGGCACATAGACTCCCAAGTATTTTATGTTGTCTATAATAATTTTAAATGGATTTTCTCTTTCTATCTCTTGCTTCTGGACTTTGTTGGTAATATATAGAAATGCTGGTAATTTGTGTGGGTTTATTTTATGTCCTGCAACTTTGCTGAAGTTGTTAATTATTTCCACTAGTTTTTTAGTTGATTCTTTAGGATTCCCTTGGTATAACATCATGTCATCTGCAAATGCTTGGTACATAATAAACACTTAATAAATCTTTCCTTCCTTCCTTCCTTCTCCAATGAGAATGGGGAAAAGGTGGGAGGGAGAAAAAAATATTTTTGTTAATTAAATTTTGGAGAGCAATTTGGAACTATGCCCAAAGGGCTACAAAAATGTGCATACCCTTTGACCCAGCTCATCCACTTTTTGTGTCCACCTTCACTCATCTCTCACCTGTGGCTCCAAGAAGCTCTAGCATGAGCAGCAGTCACACCCTGGTCAAACAGTTACGGCAGATGGGCTAAACCAGGTTGAGGGTAACTGACAGGCCTCAAATCTGTTGATGAGTTAGAGGGATGTCTCTTCCAAGCTTGTGAAGAGTTTCCATGGTGGAAAGGATGAAAACAATTTGTTCCAATGGTCATGAAGGTGACTGAAACAGGTGCTATGGAGTATTAGAGCTTGGTCAGACATCGAAGATGCCAGCAAACTCTGTGGCAAATAACTCTGTGGTAGTAAAGTCAGTGAGAAAAGAAACTCCTGAAGCAGTGACATAGGGTGTATGGTGTTTTCAGCCAGCAGGGAAACTCCTGAGCCTCTTCCTCCTAGTTAGCCTTCCTTCCCCCCTCACTAGTGTGAAGTCAAAGACTAAGACCCAAGGGCAGAAAAAAGTTTGGCATGTTTTTTGCCTTCACTGGCATCTGAGTGAACAAGAGAGGGTCACACTAGGCACCCTTGCTGGAAGCGATGAAGCACGTAAGAGGGCAAGAGGAGCTTTGATTGAGAGTAGTAGCTCCTGATGATAAGTGCTGGGAGCAGCCGGGCTTGCTGTGAGCCAGCTTTAGGTTGTTGGGGAGGTAGAGGAAGCCCCTTATTCAGAGAGAGGTAAGTGACTGGGAATTTACTGTTGTTTTTCTTTTGTTTTCATTAAGATGATCTTTCTTTTAGTAATGTGAACTGCATGCTTTGAAGTGAGGAGCTGGTATCAATATACATGGTGACATTTTCCCCAGAATCCTCTGTAGAGGCTATGAACTAGAGAATTGATTCCGTTTCTTCTCTAAGGGTGTGTGTGTGGGGGGGAGTTGATAATGCTTGTACTTTTTCCACTTATTTCTCCTATAATGCTTGGCAAATGAACTTGTACTCTAAGCAGAGGTTGCCCTTGCCTGCTTTCTCTCTTCATTTGACCTCCTTCTAGTGTCAACTGTCTTTTATCAATTGAATAAGCATTTATTAAGTGCATACTGTATGCCTGATCCTGTGCTAGGCCCTGGGGGAACAAAGACAAAAAACCAACCCAAAAAGTTCCCTTTAGGAATTCAGATTTCTCTAAGAAAAAGTGATAAATCAGATGCAGTATTTGGATTTTATGCATTTCCTGTTTTGAAATTCTCTCTGTCCAGCAACTGAGCTGATACCTGATTCCAAAAGAGCACCTATAACTGTAACTCAATGGTTCCCGTTCAGTGAGATTGCTCATTTCGCTTTCAGTAATGATTTCAGGTCTTGCTATATCTAGCACCTTCTGCCTTTCTTACTGAGGATAGCATTTGCAATACAAGTATGAGGTTCCCAAATATTCTGCAAACCTCTGGCATCGTTCAGTTCTTGACCTGTATTTTCCATAAGTTTTTGGCCAGCCTTCCCTGTAGTCATCTTTGCAATTAAGGCATCGAATACCAAGGTATCTGTCAACTTGTTTTGAAGGATCTTTTCAGGTTCTTCATAAGATTTCTGTACTTCATCCTCAAATGAAAAAAGATGTTGGCACATAAGTTCCAGTGTCTTCATGACCTCTCTTTCTTTTTGCTCATTGATATCACTGCTAGACAAGGTAACCAAATAAATCTTGAAATGATGTTTCTTTATGCCTTTGGGCTAAGTACAAAAGCAGCTCCACTCACTGCTTTATTTACCTCAGTGAAGAGAGCTAGGTAGTCAATCCTTTCATTAAGCCTTTTGTCTTCTGGTTTCTTTTATAGTGAGAAAATCATGATGGATATGATTAAGTTCTTCCAGCAGGATACTAACTCACTGGCCATGAGAAAAAAAAAATCTTCATTTGAAGTATAAACAATTAAACTGAAGTTTATGAATGGTCTAGTCTAATTGCATTTTTAATGCCTTTGTCATTTAATCAGTTTTAACTCTTTGTGATTCCATTTAAAGTTTTCTTGGCAGAGATATTGGAGTGCTTTGCCATGTCCTTCTCCAGCTCATTTTACGGATGTGGAAACTGGAGCAAACAGGGTGAAGTGACTTGCCCAGCTGGGGTCACGCAGCTAGTAAGTATCTGAGGCCAGATTTGACTTCAGGAAGATGAATCTTCCTGACTCAAGGCTTGGCATTCTATCCACTGCAGCGTCACCTAGCTTCCCATGCTTCCCCTTTACATCTCTCTTTTTGCAGCATTGCCGCTATCACCATAGGATCAAAAGGGGCTGCATAGAACTGAGGCTTCATTTGTGTTTTATTATTTTGGGAGGCACTATAACTGGCGTTCCAGCTAAGGTGAGGTGACGTGACGTGAGCTATTTCCAGTGATTAAATTTAAAGGGAAGCTGGGAAGCCATTGTAGTAGTCTAAACAAGAAGGCAAGGGAAGGCATGGTGGCTGTACTGTGCTAGTTGGTGTTGGGGTGAGGGTGGAACTGCACCCTAGCAAGCCAGTGACAGAATGGTGAGAGAGGACTTTGAGCATGGGACCCATGCTTTGGCTCTGCCTAGGGATGGGGAAGGAGGCCCAGGCCTGACCCAGTGAGACTTGGTGCTTATGGTGGTAGTCTGTACTGCCTAAGGGCCTTGCTCTGTGACTTTTGGCACAACTAATTCCCCCAGGACCCCAGAGTCTTCCTCTTTAAATGAAGTTGTACAACAGGATTGGGGTGATATTTTAATGAGATAGTGTATGTAAAGTTTTTTGCAAACCTTAAAGCACTTACATCTATGTCAGCTATCATCGTTACTGTTAATAAATATAGTATGGTAGAGTTCTTGCCTCGGAGACAGGAAGTCTGAGTTTGAGAGCTGCTTCTGCCGCTTACGGGACCTTTGACAAGTCTCCTCTGTTTACCTAGGTTTCCTCCTCTGTTAAATGAGGCTAAGAATTCCTCCTCCCTATGTCACAGTCAGATTGAGAGGATCAACTAACATAAAGTCTGGAAAAGCGTTTTGTAACTGTGGTGCAGTGGACAGAGCACTGGGCTTGGAACCAGACTCCTCTTCCTGAGTTCAAATCTGGCCTCAGAGGCTTCCTAGCTGTGTGACCCTGGGCAAGTCACTTCACCCTGCTTGCCTTAGTTTCCTCATCTATAAAATGAGTTGTAGCAGGAAATGGCAAAGCACTCCAGTATCTCTGCCAAGAATAACCCACATGGGGTCATGAAGAGTTGGACATAACTGAAATGACTCGACAATAACAACAAAAAATGTGAAGTCTTTTGTAAATGTAAGAGACTTTGGTTGGTCTTAAAGAATCAGATTCCAGGGCACACAAGTGAAATACATAAAGCGAACCTTTGGCCTGACCTCAGGGTGGGGGGAGGTGGGAGGGGCACGTAGGATAAACCCTACATTTGGATGGTTTAGTCCTATCATCTCCATGACAGCCAGTCTCATGGCTTGAGTCTCCAATCATCCCTACCCTAATCCCCTAACACTCTTTTTCTCCTTTCAAATTAACCTCTCCCCTTTTGAGATAGGCATAAGCCCCCCAGTGCAGTTATAACCTGACCATTACTACCCAGGTACCTACAGTCCCAGCTGCACTGGTGTCATTGAGAAAATTCCACACACCTCCATTATATCCATCCCTGCCCTCCAGATTATCTTATGTCCATGGCAACCTCCCCACATTGTGAATAATATCCCCACCTCTCCTATTTGGGAACTAGGGGGTGGGGCAGACTGAATTGTACAGGATGAGCAAGCATGGATAATTTGTGACCTGTCACAGATCTCATCATATTTTCTTTTCCCTTAAAACCCAGCCTTGTTCCAACCTTTTCTATTACAGTAGAGGGAATCGCCTTCCTTCCAGTTACCCCGATTTGCAGTCTTTTTGTCAATCTTCAGTTCCTCACTTTCCTTCACCCCACATAATCCTTTTTGTTGCCAAATCTTGTCATTTCTATGGCTCTCTGATGTGTCCTCTTCTCTCTTATGCAGCAGCTGCCTTAATTCTGTCCCTCATCACCTTTCTTAAACTATTGAAATAGCAACCTAATTGATTTTCTAATCTCTCCCTAGTACAATCCACCCCCACAAAGTCGTAGTGATTTTTAAAAGTGTAGATCTAGCCGTTGTTCCCCTGCTCTGTAAATTCCAGTGGCTCCCTATTGACTCTAGACTTAAATATTATTTCATCTTTATCTCATCCTTTGAAAAAATTGCAATTTGCCTGTATTTTAGAATGTACATAATCATTAGTACTATAGTATGAGTCTATATACATATATTGGGGATGGGCCTCAAAAATAACGAGTTCATTAAATTATATGGCAAGAGCTAGATAAGTATCCTCTAGGGCTGCAAATATCAGACAAGACTGGGGGGTCACAGTGGAACAAAGCACTGGAGTGGAGGAGTCTGGGAGAACACTAGAGTGGCAAAATGCTGCCAGAGGGAGGCAGCATACAGAAAATTTTATCTTGAGGAGAAAGCCAGAACAGTTCCAAGCTCAAAATATCTGAGAACTGGATGGAGATCAACAGTGTTGCAATATAAACTTGAGCTGTGCAAACGTATAGGCAGCCTCCAGGACCAGGTGAAGAATCATAAGAGCATATGGATTGGATGTTTCTTTTGTCTGTTGCAATCTAAAAGAAGAATAACCAAATGGAGAGCATGGGGATTCAGAAAGGGGTATAGGGAGACTAAGGGAGATTTAATCACGTAGTCAAATGCTACACCAAATCTGGAATTCTCCAAAGAGAACAAGGCAAGATGACCCCTAATGTACATGACTCCAGGAGCTCCCTCATTTCTCATTGTCCATATTCTACCTCCTTCGCTAATTCATTAACTCATACCTCAGTGTCTCAAACACGTGGACACATCTATCTTCATCTCCTCAAGATAGTAGGGGGCTGCAGGTTAGAGGCACTAAAGAATGAGAAGAGACATTCGGAGAAGACATTGAAAGGGGGGAAATGAATCCAGCTGCAAGAATCAGAGAAAGTTTGAGTGTTAATTAACCTCAAGGCAGACCTAAGTGCACACCCTCACTTAACTAGGAAGGGTAACTGAAGTCCAGAGAGGTGAAGAAAATGCCCCAGGATGGCACACTCATTCAGTGGCACAGGCAGGACTCCTGGGTTCCAGATTCAGGTAGAGCTTTGGCTTTTTCATGGCTGCCTTGACTCCCAGTCCAGTGTTCTTCCCACTACTTATTTCTGGCAATGGAGTGTTTGTTTTAACACCTTTTGATTTTTAAATTCTTGCCTGTCTCTATTTGTTATCTAGTCAGGAGAATCATAGGAATCATAAACATTGTGAATTGGTGCCTTATGTACAATAACCAGTATTTTGTGGAATATCTGATCAATATCACTTTCAATGCAAGTTTTCTTTTGTGTTTTTTTTTTCCTGTAATTGTTCTGGAGATATTGAAAAAACAACCTCAGATCACAGTGTTAAAATATAAACATAAAGCGTACATTTCAGAATGAAGCAAGTATTGTAATATAGGAATATACTCTTCAAATGTAGGAACAATAGACTCCCAAACAGGGGTAGAAGGGTTCTAAGAAGGGAAGAGGAGAATACATTTGCCTGGAGTCTTGCAAATCTAATCAAAAGAGCTTTAAACTGAAAAGAAACTGAGAGGGACAAAAGTGCCTTAGCATATTTGCCTAGTGAGATACCATGGAGAGTAATGATAACATAGAACAAAGAATAGCGATAAAAATATCCAGAAATTCATAAGAAACAAAATCCAAGAAAGGAACCAGCAATAATACCAGTTGCCTAAGATGTCTATATACAAATGCATAAAGTTTGGGCAACAAGAAAAATAAACTAGAGATCTTAATGCAAGGAAGCAATTTTGAGGCATCACTGGGATTTTTTTGTAAGGAGCTCATGAATATAATATGGCTCTGGAAGATGTGTTTTATTACTTTGTTAAAGGAAAAAAAATTTGAAGGGAAGGTATAGCAGTTTTATAAACTAAAAATATACTCACCGGGAGCCTAGAAACAGGAGGGAGGCAGGGATCATTTGTAGGTCAGTGGTGGCAGGAGAAGGGATATTGTCTTTGGACAGTATCATAAACCACAACCTGGGTAGAAAACTGAAATAGATTAGGACTTGGGAAATAGAAGATGAGCCCAGAACAGAGGTATGATATAGTGATGATGGCCAAGCTTCCCCTTGGGCTTCCAGGAACCTAATTCCTGGGAGTTTGGCTAGATGGGGCTAAGAGCATTCCACAGTATTCCCTGGAAGTTACAGGGCATTTCAGTTATCCAGACATCTGCCGGAGCTCTTCCTCAAATGAAATATTATTTGTAAAGTGCTTAGCACAGTGCCTGGAACATAGTAGATACTTAATAAATGCTGATTCCCTTCCACTTATTAATCAAAAGCAGAGCAGCTAATAATTTCTTGGCTTGAGTAAATGATAATTTGAAGTTTCGCAAGGTAGAAGACCCAGTGAAAGAAATTTTGGATTCAATTTTCTGTAACCAGGAAGATTTGGTGGCGGGGTAGCAATGATGGGAATCTTGGAGGGTTGAGGAGGTGAGTAGAAAGTAACCATTATATCTCAGAATTTGTGGTGTAGAGCATGAGAGATAATTTAAGTATAGTCTGGTGCTCAAAGAGTTTTTGAAAAGCAGATTTCAAAGGGTTAAGAGCAAGGAAAAATAGAATCTCATGCCATATGGAAGTAAACTTAGGAGCAACAGGAAACTTTTAAAGGTGAAATTCTGAAATCACAAAGGGAAATATTCTATAAATAAGAATTTTCTAGATTTAAGCAAAGCATTTGGCAAATGTCCTATACTGATGGGCTAGGTGATATACAATTAGGTGGGTTTAGCACTGATTTAATGGGCGTGCTCCAAGAGTGGTTTGATATCACCTGGGAAGGACTGCTGCACTAGAGTGCCTTAGGAATCTGTCCTTGGGTGTTGTGCTACTTAATTTTTTTTTGTCAATGACTTAGATAAAGACATAGATGACTAGCTTATCACCTTTGCAGGTATCGCAAAATATGGAAGCCTAGCCAATACATTGAGTGGCAAAATGAAGATCTAAAAATGATTGACAGGCTAGACTTTTAGGCTAAATTGAATAAGATGAAAATTTAGTAGGAAAAAATGTAAAGTACTGAGGTTAAAAAAGTCAAAAACACAAGACTGGAGAGATGAGTAGATTTTTTAAGGATCTGGATGTTGTTATGGATTGTAAGGTCAGTATGAGCCAACAGTGTGAGCATGTCCAGAGGGGAGCTCCCAGGAAAACACAGGAAGGATCTTGAGATCATGCCATATAAAAATTGGTTGAAAGGACTTGGGTTGCTTAGCCTAGAAAAGAGAAAACTTAGGGAAAGTTTGACAGTTCTCTTCCAGATGTTTGAAGAGCTGTCATGGTGAGTAGGGATTAGACTTGTTCTATTTGACTCAGAGGCCCAAACTAGAAGCAATGGTTGGGTTTTGCAATGAGACAGATTTTCACTCAATCTAAGGAAAAGCTTCCTACTGATTAGAGTTATCCAAAAGCACAGTGGGCCACCTAGAGAGTAGCATATTCTCCCCCTTTAAAGGGCTTTAAGCAGAACCCACACGGCCACTTGTTGGATATGTTGTAGTGGGGATTCTTTTGGGGGAGTAGATTGGACTGAATAGCCGCTGAGGTCCCATCTACCTTTGAAATTTTGACTGGAAGTTAGGCCCCCTAACTTGGGTCTAGGTTTTGTTCTGCCATCAACTTGCTTTGTGACTTTAAATTATTTGGCCTCTGTGGGCTTAAGCTTCCTTTTTGAAATGAGATGGTTGAGGTGACATCCTATGTCTCTACATAACTCCCACTTCCCTGGGAATATATCTGAGAAAAATATCTCACCTTCCTTGGTTCTTGGAATGAATATTTGAAGAAATTTAGCAGGTTTGGGTGACTAGACCCCCTGTAGACAACTGATATATGTATACAGTTGTGTCCCCCATTAGAAGTCATTCAACTAGCATTTATTAAGCACTTTCTATGTATCAGTCATTGGGCTAAATATTGGGGATTCAAAGAAAGGCAAAATGACAGTCCTCACTCTCAAGGAGCTCATTCTGATGGAGGAGACAACATAACAACTATGGCCAAGAAAGACTGTAAACCTCAACAGAACGTAAACTCCTCAAGGCCAGGGACAATTTTGCTTTTTAATCAATTAACAAGAAATGGTTTAGCACTTGTTATGTGCTTGTAACTGTGCTAGGTGCTGAGGATACAGAGGCAAAAATGAAACAATTCTTACCTTCAAGGAATTTACCTTCTGGCAGAGGAAAGAAGACATATACATATAGGCATACACAGAATGCAGAGCAAATAAAGTCAATGTAATTTGGAGGTGGCACTAACAGCTATGGCCTAATTGAAGGACACTTCAGCTAAACTCTGTCATTTTTTTTCTTTAAAAATGATTTATTTTCAGCATTCCTTTTTAAACATTTTGAGTTCCAAATTTTCTCCCTCCCTCACCCATCGAGAAGACAAGCAATATGATATCAATTATACATGTAAAGTCATGCAAAACATGCTTCCATAGAAGCCATTTTGCAAAAAAGTGGGGGGGGCAAGAAAAAGAAAGTGAAAAAGTTATGTTCAGCTAAACTTTGAAAGAAGCTAGGTACTCTGAGAGGCAGAAGTGAGGAGAAAGCTCATTTTAGGCAGAGGGGATAGCCTGTGCCAGGGCATGGAGACTAGAGATGGGGTGTTTGTGTAAGAATTAGTGGTAAGGTTAGTTTATTGTTAGCATAGAGTACATGAAGGGAAGGGGGTAATGTGTAGGGTGGAGCCACACTATGAAGAGTACCGGAGCTTGAATTTGGACTTTGCCAGCTGTGTGACTTTGGGCAAATTGCTTAACTTCTCTGGACCTAAGGTTCCTAATCTCTAAATGATTTAGACTAGATGACTTCTGAGGTTCATTGGATTCTAAATCTGTAATCCTGTGATCCAAAAAGAAAAGTGTGTAGTTGATCTCTGTGAGAATAGGGAGAAATTCGACTAAAGCAGCACGTCTTTAGTGGGTTGTGACAAACCCACAGTTTGAGAAGCACTGAAGGGGTCTCGAGTGGGGAAAAAAAAGTTTAAGAAGCACTGAGTTAGAATTTATTGAGCAGCATAGTGTCATGATCAGAACTTAACTTTAGGCTTCTCACGTGGACAATTATGTAGAGCAGCAGGGACAAACATGGAGCCTGTGGGTCACCTGTAACCCATAGTACTCCTGAACCAGATCAAAATGGAATTGTAAATCTAGTTTAACAAAATAAGATTACAATAAAACATAGATAATGTTAATATGTGATTTTCTAAGTCATTATGCCCCTACATGGGTCCCTATGTATGATTTAGTGGGCCTTATTACTATTTGAGTTTGATACTCTACTACTGGTGTGGAAGATGTATTGGAGAAGAGAGCAATTTTAAGCAGTGAGACCAGTCAGGAGGCTCTTGATTGCAGTAGTCCAGATGCGGAAT
This sequence comes from Vombatus ursinus, assembly GCF_900497805.2. Classification (NCBI taxonomy): domain Eukaryota; kingdom Metazoa; phylum Chordata; class Mammalia; order Diprotodontia; family Vombatidae; genus Vombatus; species Vombatus ursinus. Next base: position 1,200,352 of record NW_020954681.1, read on the forward strand.
TTTGAAACTTGAAGTAGGGGAGTGGGTATGTGAAGAGAGAGAAGATATTGGTATATAATGAGATATGAGAGGTGAATGAGAAGGAGGAGTTGAGGATAACTGGAAGGATGGCCCTGTCTGAAACAGGACAGTTAGGAATAGGCATGGGTTGTGTGAGGGAAGATAATGGGGGTAATTTTAGCTGTGTTGAGTTTAAGATGCCTGTGGGACATCAAGTATGAAATTTTAAATAGGCAGTTTATGATGTTAAGCTAGAACTCGGGAGAGAGACTAAGGCTGGATGTGTAAGTCTGGAGATCAGAGATGAAAATTGAATCTATAGGAGCTAGAGTGTCTTGTCCCTGAGAGTTGGTATAAAGTGAAATACTCGGGACAGAGCCTTAAGTACAGGCACGTTAAAGGGAGATGTGGATAGTGACGCACATAAGAAGACCTAGAAGCAGCCATACTGTTAGGCGAATAATCAAGAGATGATATCACTGTCTCATAAATCTGATTAGGAATGAATGTCCCAGAGGAGAGGGTAATCAATATGACCAGATGTTGTGGAGAGGTCAAGAGAGATGAAGCTTGAATAAAGGCCATTGGAGTTGGTAACTTTGGAAAGAGCAGTTTGAGTTGAGTTGGAGGTCAGATTGGAAGTAGACGAGAATTGAGTGGAGGAGAGGAAGTGGACAAAGAGTGTAGACAGTTTTTTAAGAGTTTGTCTGTGGAAGGGAAAAGAAATAAGGGACAGTAGCCTGAGAGTATGGGAGGGTCAGGTAGTAAGGGTTTTCTAATGATGGAGGATACTGAGGCATGTCTGTAGGTGACAAGAAAGACTCCAATACAGGAGAGACTGAAGGTTAGAGAAGTGTTAGGAGAAGAATGATTGGGTAGAGGGAGAGGCAATGGGCTGGAGGAGATGGTAGGTGAGGTGTTTGAGGTTGAAAGTAGAGGAGCTGATTTGGGCAAGGAGAAGGGCTACCTCTTCATTAGAGAGTGAAGTAAAAAAGGAGAAAATGGAAGATTGATATGGAGGAGTTTTGAGATGTGGGGAAGGGGAGAAGGGGGAGCTAATGGTAAATAGCCTTGATAGTCTCAGTAAAGAATGACATTTTCTATCCTCATCTCTTAGCACAGAGCTTGGCGTATGGTAACTAGTTGATAAATGCTTGTTGGTTGATTTTCTGGAAGAAAATCATTAACTTTTTGGATGTGAATTTGACTATCATTTAGTAAGACACCAACACACTCCAAAAGGTAAAGATTTCCTTCACCATCGAGTTGAACCCTCTTATTTCCATCTAAGTTACCTGGGCTAGCTTGATTGATACCACCTCTCCAAATGGGAGAGATCACCTAATATGTCATACATTTAGGGATATGTTCCAGAGGTGACTTAGTAAATAGAAACCATTTTACCTTCAAAAAGTTAACGATTTTCTTCTGGAGAATCAGTTGCTCACCACTCTCTCAGACTCATATTTTAGCAATAAATGAATAAAAAATGAAATAGCATGGGCAACTGGAAATTTATGAGACTAGATGATGAGGAAACAACAGTTTCTTAACAGTTTCTTGTAAGTAGTCTTGATCCTGAAGCGCACAGAGCTGCAGTGTGTAGATTAAGAATGGCTCTTATAATGAGCTTGATGGTTCTGTACACATGGCTGCTGATTTCAAAATGAGTTCAGAGCCAGAAGGAACTTTAAAGGTTGTCTAGTCCTACCCACTCATTTTACAGATGAGCAAGTGACTTGCCCAAGATCGCATGGCTGTTTAGCAACATAGCTGGCATTTGACCCCACATCCTTTGGCTCCAAATTCAGTGATGGTTTTTCCTACCTGAGTTTTATTTTCTGTATGTCAAAGAAACTATTAGTGAACAGAAAAGGCCAAGGGACCTGCAAAAGTAGCTCAGGGAAGAACAGGTTTGCCAAGAAGTAATAATTGTGGCGCTGATCTGACAGGCCATCAAAGTAGCTCAGAGAAATTCTGCACATGGTCCTCCTGATTCCCACTGGGATTACAGTCTCCCTCCAGGACTGCAGACTATTTCAAGGAGTTGTCTAAGCTTAAAATTGCCACCTCGCTTTGAGAGTATGAATTGATTCTTCACATCTTGCTTGTAGAGGTTTTCCCAGAGTTATCAACCAAAATGTTACACAAATGATTCTTTAAAACATAGGAATAATAGGTCCTTTAAAAATAGGTTTATTCACCATTATTACAATAACAGCATACATTTGAAGCAATAGTGTATGGATGTTTTCCTTCCCTTTATCATTTTTTTATTGAAAATGAGCATTTTATTTCAAAATGGTAACAATTAGATTGATAGGTACCAGAATATAAGAAAGGAGAATAAAAAAAAATTTAAATTCATTTCACCGTAATTTATTGTCCTTAACAAACATTGACAAGCTTTGTGCCATGCATTGAACATACAAAGACAACAACAAAACAAAACATTCTTTTATATATGTAGTTTCATTTGATCTTTACTACTATTACCATATGAGCTCAACACTATTACTTTCCTCATTTTCTAGATAAGGATACTTGGGCTAAGTTAAATGACTGGTCCAGAGTCACATAACTAGAAAGTATTTGAGTTTTTTGGTATGAATTTAACTGTCTATCTGGGGATACTTTTGTACTATATAAATGTTATTATTGTTGTGGTTGTTTTCCATATTCATAGAAAAGGCTAGAATAGAACAAAAATAAAACCTCTAATATTTTGATCTTAACTAATAGTACTAAAAATGAACAGATAAAACTTTTAAACAAGAATACTTGGATAATTTTACTAAAAGACTTAAATCTTAATGGAATATCATGTATTATTCTTATTGTTAAAAATACTTTGCATTTGTTTCAAATGACCTAAATTATTTTTATTTGAGGCTGATTTTAGAAATGTGTGGCTCTGCCTGAAGTAAACTCTTCTTTGAATCTTTATTTAAAAAATGCAGAGCTGCTGATAAAATGAAGAAGAAAGACAATTAGGAGAGTGAAAAGCTTAATGCTTAGGCTAGGTCTCTTTCTGGCAGTACCCTGATTGGATCTGTTTCTCCTATTTTAAATTAATCAATAGGCATTTATTAATTGCCTTTATGTACCAAGTACTATGCTGGGAACTGGGATTACAAGGATAAAAGCAAAATAGTCTTGCTCTCAAGTAGCTTATATTCTAATTGTGGAGACAAAATTATATTTACGTAGTGGTTTTTCTAATTAATTATTTATTTTTAGTTTTCAACATTTGCTTTTATGAGATTTTGAGTTCTAAATTTCCCTGCTTCCTTCCACTCCCCCTTCCTCAAGACAGCATGCAATCTAAAATAGGCTATATATGTATGACCATATTAAACATATTTCCACATTAGTCATGTTGTGAAAGAAGAATCAGAACAAAAGGGGGAAATCACGAGAAAGAAAAAACAAACAAAAAAAAACACAACAAAAACAACAAAACAAAACAAAACAGAAAATAGTATGCTTCAACCTGCATTCAGACTCCATAGTTCTTTTTCTCGATGTGGATAGCGAAATTTTCCATCACGAGTGTTTTAGGAATTGTCTTAGATCATTGATTTGCTCAGAAGAGCTAAGTCTAACAGAGTCAGCCATTGCACAACGTTGCTGTTGCTGTGTATGGTGTTCTCCTGGTTCTGCTCACTTCACTCACCATCAGTTCATGCAAGTCTTTCCAGGTTTTTCTGAAGTCTGCCTGTTCATCATTTCTTATAGCCCAATAGTATTCCATTGCATTCATATACCACAACTTGCTCAGCCATTCCCCAATGGATGGGCATCCCCTCAATTTCCAATTCTTTACTACCACAAAAAGAGCTGCTATAAATATTTTTATATATGTGAGTCCTTTTCCCTTTTGTATGATCTCTTTGGGATACAGACCTAGTAGTGGTATTGCTGGATCAAAGGGTACGCGCAGTTTTATATCCCTTTGGGCATAGTTCCAAATTGTTCTCCAGAATGGTTGGATCAGTTCACAACTCCACCAACAATGCATCAATGTTCCAATTTTCCTGCATCTTCTCCAACATTTATCATTTTCCTGTTTTGTCATATTAGCCAATCTGATAGGTGTGATGTGGTACCTCAGAGTTGTTTTGATTTGCATTTCTCTAATCAATAGTGATTTAGAGCATTTTTTCATATGACTATAGATGGCTTTGATTTCTTCATCTGAAAACTGCCTGTTCATATCGTTTGACCATTTGTCAGTTGGAGGATGACTTGTATTTTTATAGATTTGACTCAGTTCTCTATGTATTTTTGAAATGAGACCTTTATGAGACACTGGCTATAAAAATTGTTTCCCAGCTTTCTGCTTCCCTTCTAATCTTGGTTGCATTGGCTTTGTGCAAAAACTTTTTAATTTAATGTAATCAAAATTATCCATTTTGCATTTCATAATGTTCTCTATCTCTTGTTTAGTCATAAATTCTTCCCTTCTCCATAGATCTGACAGGTAAACTATTCCTTGCTGTCCTAATTTTCACCCTTTATGTCTAAATCATGGACCCATTTTGACCTTATCTTAGTATACAAGTATTTACATAGTTTTAAAGGTAGGATTGAAGCCAACCCATACCATTTTAGCTCTGATACTGTAACTAGGTAAGAACAAATCTTAATCAAATTTCTCTGTCAATGAATATCAGGCTAAGGGGAGTCTTTGGCAGGCACTTAATGGTGGCCAGATCAAACAACAGGCTTCTGCAGCTGCAGGTCCCTAAAGTGATCAATCACTATACCATTTTTGAACAGGAGGAGGAGGGGAAGAGAATAAGCACTTATTAAGAACCAACTATGTGCTAGGCACTGTGCTAAGTGCTTTACAGATATTATCGCATTTAATTCTCACAGTAACAATGGGAGGCAGGTGTTATTATTAACCCCATTTTATAGTAGAGGAAACTGAGGCAAACAAGGGTTAAGTGACTTGCCCAGGGTCACATACCTACTAAATGTCTGAGGCTAGGTTTGAACTTGGGTCTTCCTGACTCCTGGTTCAAGACTCTATCCACTTGTACCACCTAGCTGTCTCTGAATAGTAGTTGCTTCCCTCTTACTGGGTTCTACTTGCTGCTGAAGTGATGGCTAGGGTCATGCTATCAGCCTTTTTCCATACATGTCTATAATAAGTAGTCTCTTGCTAATAGGATGGGTAGGGCACAGAATTCAAGTCAGGTCAACAAACTTGTATTAAGTATTGACTATGTACCAGGCACTGTGCTAAGTGCTAGGAATATAAATACAAGAAAGAAAAGAATCCTTGCCTTCATGGAGCTTACATTCTAATGAGGGAAGACAGCACATTAAAGGGAGCTGAAAAGCAATGGGATGGAAGGGGGGAAGGTACCTAGAGGGTGTTAGTGGTGAAGTCAGGAGAATGAAGCACGACTGGTCTGAGCCCTTCTTCAAAATGAGGATTCTGGGAGAAACACACCAGTTGGAGAATGGGTCATAGGGGCAGTGGGAGAGAGCAACCAAAGCATGGTGGTGAAGTCTGGAAAGTGAAGCCTGCAGGGGTAGAGGGAGAAGGTAGCTGAAGAGTGACTTCTATTGTGAAATATGCTTGGCATAGTCAAAATATAGCTCATCCAGTTTCCTTGGATGTTCATGCCTTTCATGAAAAGGTTGTGATTGCCTGAGAGGTCCTGAGACATTACCTACTTCCTTAGCCCAATAGCCACCATCTATGAGGATTAGGTAATGGATGGCTTCAGTCACCAAAAGTGAGAGGTCTGCAACTGGATTTCGGTAGCTACAACATAGACTAGATCATTAAGATCTGGAAACTGGTCCTTCCAAGGGGAAGGTGAAACTTGGAATTTCTGGTCTTTATTCTCCTCTACATTTGGTCACTTCTTCAAGGGATGATTCTATTGCTTGTTGTATTTGTATTTGCCTTTGTTGTATTTGCCTTTCTATTCTTCCTTCATTGTCTCGATCTCTTACTGCAGTGGTGCTTACTTGTCCACAAGATTAAGGTTGTTCAGTAATGGTCCTAAAGCATTTTAAGTGGTAGCACATCCTGGAACAATGAGCTCAAACTCAAATAGAAGCTGATTCACATAGCATATCGACCTAGAAAGCCACAAATTAACATTATCTACATTTTATTGTATTTTTATTTATTTTATTAAACATTTTTCAATTATATTTTAATCTGTTTGGGGCATTCTTGGGCCACAAGTTTGACACCTCTGCTCTAGAAGAACTTTAGTATCTTACCACCAAGGGGTAGGGTAAAAAAGGAGCAATAGCCGCCATGTTAGTTAAGTTAGTTTTTTCACTCCTAAAAGGCAGGAACACTATACCTGAAACTTGATTGGTATGGAAGACTAAGGCTTAAATCATTGCTGTGGCTTCTTGGTTTCCCAGAACAGTGGTATCAATCTCAAACAGAAATAGGGACCAACTAAACTGTACATAAGGATCTCTGTGGGCTGCATAATTACTTAGAAAACCACATAGTAATATTATCTATATTTTATTGTATTTTGATTTATTTTTGTTAACTATTTCCCAATCATATTTTAGTTTGGTTTGGGGCTGCATTTGAGGGTATTGTGGGTCACATGTGGCCCCCAAGCCATGTGTTTGGCCTGATCATAAAAGGACAGCCCACAACAAGTCAGTGCCTTCAGGCTAGGCAAATATCCCACTGCCATGTGAGTCACCATACCTGACATACCCTGCTGACCAGACATGTTTTTTTTATGGAAACAAAGGGATGTGCATCTACCTGAACTAGTGTTGTAATCTTGCTTAATATCATTTCCAAAACACCTTTTTATTAACTGTTAGGTGACCTATCAGTGTTTTATTTTGTTTCAAACCTGGAACTGAAACACCAAATGGGCCTGGGTTACAACAGAGACTCTATCAGAAAAAGAAAATAAGGTTAGTCTGATGTGACCCTTTTCTTCAATCATTGCTGCTTTTGCTAGGTATAAAGTACACTGTCTCTTTAAGGCCCTTCCTTACATGGACCAATTAATGATGAAAAGGATAGAAAAAGTGTTGTGCAAAGGAGGAGATTTGTATGATTGTCAAGGGATCTAAAACATTATTATTGTGGATGAATATTTTGATACTTCATACCAGTAGAAAAAGAACTTTGTTTTAATATAAACTGCTAAAATACGTATATAAAGAAACAACTTTTAGTTGGGATTTTAAACAGTTTTGGTGAGAAAATGATCTGTGGTGTGGATTTAAGGACTTGGATCTCTTTCTTAACAATGTGGAGAGATGCCTTGCTTATGAGGGAAGAGTTTAATGTTTTAAAGAGGCAGAGAAATATCTTTTATTTATTAAAAGATAGAGAAATGTGAGTGTGAAGAAACACGGTTCCAAGGGCACCAAAGAAACAGACTCCCTTATTGGAAAATTAAGTGGAGAAATAAATGATAGGTACCTCAGCCAACTTACATATTCACGCTTTAAAACTAAAGAGGGTAAAACTAAGAAAAGGAAAAAATCCTAAAAATATTTGGAAACTGAGATGGTTGAAATAGGACTGGGATTTCATAAGAGAGATGTGTGAAAGTTGTGACTTTTTAAGTAAAAAATGAGCCACTGATTGGGCAGCTAGGTGGCACTGTAGTGAATAGAGTGCTGGGCCTGGAGTCAGAAAGACTCATCTTCCTAAATTCAAATCTGGCCTCAGACACTTACTAGCTATATGACCCTGGGCTAGTCACTCAACCCTGTTTACCTCACTTTCTTCATCTGTAAAATGAACTGGTGAAAGAAATGGCAAACCATTCCAGCATTTTTGCCAAGAAACCCCCAAATGAAGTAAAAAATGAAGTCACGAAGAGTTGGACATGATTGAAAATGACTGAACAATAACAAGTCATTAATGGGAGGCTCTCATTTAAGCCACTGAACTACATTTATGACAGTGAGAGGCGGAGTGTGTCTGTGTGCGCTAAAAAGCAAGTTGTTGAAATTGTGCCACTTAGAGGGAGTCAATGGAGAGAATACTTTAACTGAATAATTCCTAATTGGTTGAAAAGAATCGACATCACTGGCCAAGAGCTCCAGTGACATCTAATGCTGTTCAGTGGAAGCAGACATCAGGGCTTCTTTTTGCCCTCTGATACTTCCTCTGGTCTCAGAAGGAAGAACAGAGGCTTTGTGGAGCTGCTTTGGCGACCTTGTGTGAAGAGCTGTATTGCTATGACCTATGATTCTGATTGGACAGCAGAGCATCCTCTGAGTGCATAACTGGTTAGGCTGAGCTGTATGGCACAGGAATAGCTAATGACATATATGAGATGTGGAGGTAGAAAGAAAGATTTGACCACACATTGGAAATATGGGGCTAATGAGAACGCGGAGTCAAGGAAGAGTTCAAGTTTGTGATCCTGGGGTGGTAAAGAAGTTTGGAAGAGAAATGGATTTTGGGGGCAAAGAAGAGGTTTGGGGGAAGATAATGAATTCTAGGATTTCTAGTTGATTTGTACAGGATACGTGAGAGAGAAGGAAGAAGAATCAATCAGAAGACCAAAGAACGTGGGAGATTTGGTATATCGTTTTGCCACAGACACAGAGTGAATTCTGAAGGTTGAGCAGATTTAGGGCAACATGCAGGTCAAGATGTTATTTAAAAGACAGTGTTGTTCATTGGGAAAGAGGGCTGGTTTTGGAGTTATAGGGCCTGAGTTACCATCCTTGCCTACTTACTAGCCATTTGACCCTGGGCAAGTCACTCTGGGCTTTAGTTTCATCACCTGTGAAATGGGGATTGGATTAGATCAGAGATGTCAAAACAATAAATAATGTTCATATGTGGTTTTCTAAGTCAGTATGCAATGATGGGGATCCTTAGGTATACTTTAGGGGCCTCCATTTCTATTTGAGTTTGACACTACTGGACTCTAGGGGAGCTCTAAACTCTAAAACCCAACTCCCAACTCTAAAACCATGATTCTTTTAAGATGGGGATGTGGATCTAGATTTGAGGAGAGAAGTCATGACTGGAGATATATATTTGGGAGCCCTGTCAATAGAAGGAGTAGTGGTAACTGAACCATGGGTTGAATAATCTTCAATAACTCAGATTTCTGGAGTGTTTTAAAGGTGTCCTAGTGTCCTTTTGAGCATTGAATCCCAGCCTGCCTACTTGAAATTCTACCTGTATATTCCCTCCTGTTCATGCTTAGCTTCTGGTTGCTGACAGCAGCCTGCTTCCCTTCTGCTTCCTTCCTGTTCTCACTGCTAGTACTGATCCTCTGGACCTTAGATTCATCTCTGCCCTCTGCATTTGTGGCAATATCCTCCCCTCCCTTGTAGAAATTGATTGCTGAGCCTCAAACCCATGCTTAGTGAATTCTTATGCTAGTGAAGAAAGAGTGCACTACTTGGCATATTTAGAATCATGGAGCTGAGCATTTCACTGAAGCAACTGTTTCAAAGTTCATAGTTTCAGGAGAAAATCTGTGAGTTGGAAAAATTCAGAAAAATAAAGCATTGTCACTGTATAAACTGAATATATGGAAATATGGTAAAATGTGGGACCTAAAAGTGACCTTAGAGATTATCTTGTACTATTTCATTTTATCAAGGAAGAGACTGAAACCAAGAGAGGAGAGACTTGCCCCAGGTCCTACTGCTTATTGGGATCAAATCTGGTACTGGAAGATGCTGCAAGCTACTGTTCCTTCCACTAACCTGCTTAGCCTTAAGACTGGAATGGCAGAAGAGGGAATTCAGTCTTTAAAACAAAAGTAACAGGAGGTTTCCCTTTTGTTAAAAAAAAAAAAGTTATCTTAAATCTGACCATGTTTTGTGAAACGGTAACATTTTCTTATTTTAGCTTTAGAAAGTGCAGTGAGCAGTAACTATTGGGAATGAAAAACTCCTATGAAGCCCACAGACGATACTTGGCTTTGCATATCACTTCTGTGTCAAAGGTAGCATTAAAATATTCTGTACCTCTGATGTCTTCTTTGTGAGGATGTGGGTATATTGGAAAAGTAGCTCTGTGCCTTATAATTGGATGTACGTAATCAATAATGTGATTTCTCAAAGCTAGTTAATAAATTCAGTTGAGTAAAGCTTGAAGAGATTAAATGGAATCATTAGAAAGGAGCAAATGAACAGATGTGTTTAAAAGTATAAAACAGAACATGTTTGAGATACTCATCCCCCTTTGATTCTTAGACTATTTTGACTGTTTTAAAAGATAATTTTCTTCTTTTATGCCTTTTGTTCGTTGTCCAATTCAAAGTAAATGTGTTAAACCCCTTCTTTGTGTAAGGGGAAAGACAGGCTGTCATAGAGAAGTCAAGAAGTTGCTATTCAGTTGTGTCTGAGTCTTTGTGATCTCATTGATCATGGTACAATAAGGCTGTCCATGGGGTTTTCTTGGCAAAGATACTGGAGTAGTTTGCCAGTTCCTTCTCCAGTGGATTAAGGCAAACAGAGATTAAGTGACTAGCCCAGGGTTACACAGCTAATAAGCATCTGAGGTCAGATTTGAACTCAAGTCTTCTTGCCTCCAGACCCAGTGCTCTATCCACTGAGCCACCTCGCTGCCTTCAAGTCGAGGAGAACTGGCTCTGCATTCCTGGTAAATCCCACATGGTCGCAGTGTATGATCTTTGTGATATATTGATGGAATCTCCTCACTAGTATTTTATTTAAATTTTTTGCATCAATATTCATTAGGGAAATTGGTTTATAGTTTTCTTTCTCTGTTTTTGCTCTTCCTGGTTTAGGTATCAGCACCATATTAGTGTCATAAAAGGAATTTGGTAGGACTCCTTCTTTGCGTATTTTTCCCAAATAGCTTACGTTGCATTGGAATTGATTGTTCTTTAAATGTTTGGTAGAATTCACTTGTGGATCCATCTGATCCTGGGGATTTTTTCTTAGGGAGCTCATTTATGGCTTGTTCAATTTTTTTTTCTAAGACAAGGTTATTTTAAGTGTTCTATTTTGTCTTCTGTTAATCTGGGCAAATATTTTTGTAAATATTCATCCATTCCACTTAGATTGTGAGGCTTATTGACATATAATTGGGCAAAATAGCTCCTAATAATTGCTTTAATTTCATCTTCATTGGTGGTACATTCACCCTTCAATTTTTGCTGCTGGTAATTTGGTTTTCTTCTTTCTTTTTTTAAAATCAAATTAACCAATGGTTTTTTTTTTGTTTTCTTGTGTTTTTTTTTTCTCTCATAAAACCAGCATCTAGTTTCATTTATTAGTTCAGTAGGCTTTCTTTCTTTCTTTCCTTCTTTCTTTCTTTCTTTCTTTCTTTCTTTCTTTCTTTCTTTCTTTCTTTCTTTCTTTCTTTCTTTCTTTTTTTGGCAAGGCATTTGGGGTTAAGTGACTTGCCCAGGGTCACACAGCTAGTAAGTGTCAAGTGTCTGGTCTGAGACCAGATTTGAACTCAGGTCCTCCTGACTCCAGGGCTGGTGCTCTATCCACTGTGCCACCTAGCTGCCCCAATTTCTTACTTTCAATTGTATTACTCACTCCTTTGATTTTGTCACTGATAATCCTTGAGCAGGAGAATGACATGGTCAGACTTATGCTTTAGGAGCCTTGATTGGAGAAGAGAGAATAGAAGCCAATCAGGAAACTTTTCCAAAAGTTTAGTGATGAGGTGTTGAGGGCTTGAACTAGGATGATGACCATATGAGTCGAAAGAAGGGAGCCTGTGTATTCCATTGTTATTCACATGTTGTCAAGAGAACCGAAGGAGGGCCCCCCACATATTGGGTGGGCCTTCTGTAAATGGGAGTACATGAATAAGAATGGCATAGGCTGAGAAACTGTGGATCAGTCACAATCTGCACCACAGGAGAGAATATCTCTATTGATGAGATTAAAGATTCATTGAGGCAGCATGCAAAATTTCCTATTTCATGAAACTCCACTAAATTCCCAAATAATAGGCCACTGTCAATCATAAGTATGTGTTTAATACTTTAAAAACGTATTGCAAGTAAACTGGAAAAGGCCATAAATATTCCCCCAACCAACTTTAGTATACATGGGCGATAAACCCTTCAGGAGTTATACTCTTGAAGAGACTACTCAGAAAAACAGCCAGACCAGCCAGCCTTGGTTTTTGCTGACACAATACATCAGCTGCTGCTAAAATGGCTTTTGAATCCCTGGGGTAAATGGTTCTCTTTTGCTAATAGAGACCATCTGAATAGAGGGTCAGTCCCACTACTGTGTAATGGTTAAATGATGGCACAGTTAACATCAGGGATGAAAATGTTTTTTTCTTTTGTACGTGTGGATGTAGGTTTGTGAATCCTAGGGGGTACATTAAGTCATTATAGAGATTAGGATACGGTGGTAGATAAAGACTTTTAAACTTTCCCAAGATCCCACTGGTGACTCCACACCTGAGTTAAGATCATAATGTGGACCCCCTCCCTGAGCTCTTGCCTTTGTTTAAAAGACAAGCACGATAAACAGGATGTATAAATAGATGTAGCGTGAAGGAATAGTTGGGGCACACTCCTACCATGCTAAGAACCAGTCAAGTACTTTCTCAACTTCTGTGTCCCACAGCACAGGAAGATGGTTTACTTCTGTGCTCAATACTTGTGATTTTAGTTTAACAGACATGGTCAATGGATCCTAGGAATGGCCAAGACGATCTGAGACAGCTAACGCCAATGGGGGCACACGGAATATATGCAGGTATCAGAAAATTGCCTATGTAAATGCATCTGAGGTTCCATATATGAGGGTACTTCCTCAAATCATTCAGATTACACTGTATCCATGCTTGCCATACTCTGTGCCAGTCTTATCCATGTCCTTTGCAAAGGAGCCACCCAAACCACTGGGGGGATGTCCTCTAGCTCTCTGGATGTTGCCTGGGTACCAGAAAAGCACAGACACTGTCTATCAGTTATCCTAGTTAGGGGAAAGAAGGACAGAAGCATTTATATGGCATATGTTATCTGCCAGGCAGTGTGCTAAGTGTTTTTTACAAAAATTTCATCATTTGATCATCACATCCTTGTGAGGGAGATGTTATTATTATCCCCATTTTACAGTTGGGGAAACTGAGACAAGCAGAGCTTAAGTGACTTGACCAGGGTCACAGGCTAATAAGTGTCTGAAGTAAAATTTGAACTCGGTCTTCCTGACTCCTGACCCAGGGCTCTAGCCTCTATACCCTATACACTAGCTGCCTCTCAGCTTATAAGTAAGGTAATACAAGCACAAGTGCATGTTGGAAGTGTAATAGCTAGCAAAAGATTATAAATGTGACTCACATGGTTAGAAATAAGGAGGAGGTAAGATTCTTAGGGACTATCTTAGTGAAAGGTCTAATTACGGATGTGGGATTATTCTAGGCTTATTCTGTGGCCTGAGAGAATGTGTGGGGTTGAGGATAGGATCATAGCTTGAGAATTTCAGATTTGGAAGGGACCTTAAAGACACTTCAGTCCTGATACCCAGAGAATATTTAGTGCTTTTGTATGAACGGTAAATTAGTGAAGGAATTGAATAATCAGGCAGGAGGAAATTTCTCTGGCTTTTTTCTTTGTCAAAAGTTCTAGCTTGTGCTAAAACCTCAACATGCTACATGAATGGCTTTAACAACCTTGCTTAATATTTGAGTACTAAGGAGGTTTTTACTGTGTGGTTCCTGACTTCAAGGAACTTAAATTCTAAGCCAGCATGATGCAATTTCTGAATAAAACATAAACCTCACATGAGTAATCCTCTCTTGTGCTCTATCTTATTTTCGAAATGGCAGTGGACTGGCTTATGGGGTTAGTCCTTGATGCATTCTCAGATATTTCCTACCTAGTTTCAGTAAGGAAATCAAAATGCAAATGTCAGGGGAAATACTTCCTCATGATTTTTAAAAATAAGGTGAAATTTGAAAACTCAGAGAGAAACAGGCTTAGTGCTTAATTATGTTAATAGCTCATTGTCCTATCATTTTTTTTTTCCGGATTCAGATAATGTGCTACATCCAAGAGAATGTACAGTGAGAACTGGAATCTTTCTAGAGAATTCTGAATTGAAAGGATGAGGATATTGGAAGTCAGAGACAAGAATCCAGTCATAGAATTACATATTTCTGGCTTTTGATAGCTTTTAAAAGGTTGGAGGTTTAAAAATCTTTTTATTACCTTCAATTTTGGAGTATATTTTACAGTTCTTTGAGTTTTTTTACCTTAAAAAAGGTTACAGAACACGAGATGTGGGAAAATTGCACTCCCCAATGAGTGAGAAGTCTAAAGAGGCATGCTGGCAGAAAAAGCATAGAAATGTCACCCTCTGAAACATGACTTCTTACAAGTTGAATTTTATAAACATGGTTTTCTGCCCCCTAGAGAGGTTGAATAGCATTTAGCCAGAAGTCCACATGGTAGGATAATTACCCAATGTCCAAATCAAGCCTCACCAAACACACTTGTTCCTTTTAAAAGTCCGAGGAACCCGCTATGAAAAACAAGTATGAAAGCTGTTTCTTTGTAATGTACCCACTCAGATTTTATATCCAATGGAACTTCTCTAAACTCTTCTGTTCCAGTTTGTTTCACTTGATTCCTTGTTCTTCTATTTTCTTACTTGTTTACTCCTTCTCCTCTCTCTCCCAGTTCTTGTAGCCTTCATAAAGCCTTGCCACATTTGTTTTTCCTTTAGCATTGGGGTCTTAGGGTATATTGGTGTTTTTTCAACACCTGGTACAGTGTCTATTAACACCCATTTACATTTGTAAACACTGATCTCATTGGATCTTCACAAGAGCTCTGTGAGTCACATCAGATAGATATTATTATCATCGTTTTGCAGATGAGGAAAATGAGCCAGTTGAAATGACTTACCCAAAGTCATTGTGCTAGGCAGTAGCAGAGCCAGGATACTGATTCAAATCCTTTTACCTTTTCCCCTCTTACAGCCATCAGAAGAATGGAGATTCTTTGAAAGTTGGAATTATTTAGCCAGCTATCAAGTTGGTGATCAGATACTCCCTTTCTATAGGGATTTTGAGACTGATTTGAAGCATTAGATGAAATACACTATTGATGGCAGGAAAGTGTCTTTCATTAGAGCAAATTGGTGTTATTTATTAACTCCTTTACAAAGGTAACTTCTTGATGCATTTTTAAAATTTCTTACATCAATTATGTCTCATTTGAATGATAATATGGCCCTTTGGTGCTAATGGTTTTTATTAATTACAGTCTCTTCACCTAAGCCTCTTTGGTGATCTAGAATGAGTAAATGAAAATATTTTTCAATCATTCACTGTATGCCAGGCACTATTTTAAGGACTGGGGATATCAATACAAACAAACAAGTGTCCCCTCTTGGTTCTCTCTCCCAACTCCAATTTGAAGAGACCGTTTCAAAAATAATATGGAAGTGGTGACTCATTTCAGTCTACACAGGTAGTAAGTAGCATAGGTTAAAAACACTGAGGACAGTTAATAACACTGTTGAAATGTTTACTCATCCTTCTTGACCCCTCTGCAGTATTTAACACTGTTGATCACCTGTTCCTCTTGGATACTTTCCTCTCTGGATTTTTTATATTTAATTTTGTTTTTTTAAATTATAAAATATTTCTTTTTGCCTGCCTCCTCCCTCCTCCTCCCTGTAAAAAAGAGACAAAACCCATGTAACAAGCAGTCAAGTGAGCAAATTCCCACATTGGCAGTGTCCAAAAATGTGTGTCTTAGTCTGTGTATTTGTTTATCACCTCTCTATCAGGAGCTAGGTAGCAATCTTCTTCATGCTTAAACCTTTGAAAATTATTTAAAGTGTTGGTGTTTACAGTAAACATTGTTCTCCAGGTTTTACTCACTTCACTCTTTCTCAGCCTATATCCATCTTCCTAGCTTTCTCTAAAGCTGACTTTTTTCACTTCTTATAGCACAATAGCATTCTATTTCATTCAAATACTAGTTTGTTTAGCTATTCTACAGTTGGTGAGCATCCTCTTAGTTTTCAGTGCTTTGACACTACAAGAAAAGCTGCTACAAATATTTTGGTGCATATAGGACCTTTTCCTCTTTCTTTGATCTGCTAGCCTAGTAGTGATATTCCTGCGACTAGTAACTTTTTAGACATGGTTACAGATTTTTTTCCTGAATGGCTGGATCAATTCATAACTCTCCAACAATGCATTAATATGCTTCTTCCCCAAAGCTCCTCTAATAGTTGTCAATTTCCATTTTTTGACAACTTTGCCACTCTGATGGGTGTGAGGAGTAATCTCGGAGTTACTTTAATTTGCATTTTTCTAATTATTTGTGATTTGGAGCATTTTTTTCATATGACTATAGATTAGATTTCCTCCCTTGAGAACTGCCTGTTTGTATTCTTTGGCCACTTACCAATGACTATTATTCTTACAAATTTAAGTCAGTTTCCTATATATTGTTGAAATCAGACCTTTATCAGAGAAGATGGATATGAAGATTTTTTTTCCCATTTGACTACTTTCCTTCTATTCTTGTCTGCATTGAATTTGTTTGTACAAAGTCATTCACGTTTTCTGTATTTCTCTCCATCTTATTGTCTTATTTTTCCTCTGATTATTCCCTGCCCTCTTTGCTCACCTAGCTCAGAACTCTGGCTGCTGAGTCCATTACCTTGCCTATTCCTGTTCCACTGTTCCAGCCCTGGTCACTTGCCTATATAGGTTGAATTTATGATCTGCTCAAGGAGCTGCCATTCTGTTACAGGCCCTCATCATCTCATACCTGGGCTGTTATAATGACTTTTTAACTTGTCTCTCTGCCTCAGGTCTCTTTCTTATTCTTATCCATACTCCACTCAGCTGTCAAAGTAATTTCTCTGAAGTATAGGTCTGACCATGTTACCCCCCTCCCCATGTCTAATCAATGAACTGCAGTGGGTCCCTAACACTTACAGGATGAAATTTCAACTGGCATTTAAAGTTCTCTAGTCTGGCCCCTTTTGGCTTCTCATGCTTTACTCTGAACCTCCTCTATCATGCCCCCATTCTTTATCCTGAAGCTTCACTCCAGTCTTGGAATTCATACTGTGGAAGTACCCTGGCCGCTGTGAACTCTCCCTCTGACTGGATGGCTCTTCCTAGAACATGCATTTAAGGAGAGCACCTAGGCTAGCCATGTGCATTTTTCTCCAGGTTGTACTTTGGACTTCTACTATGCCCCCACATTGGGTTTCCTTGAATTTTCAGTTTCCTTTTAGGTGTTGCCTTCTGCCATTAAAATGTAAGCTCCTGGAGGGCAGGAACTATGTTTCTTTCTACTTGCATTTGTATTCCCAGCACTTAGCACAGTTTTTGGCTTGTTGTAAATGTTGAATAATGTGTAAATGTTGAATAATGTGTAATAAGTTGAGGGGCAGCTAGGTGGAGCAGTGGATAGAGCACCAGCCCTGGAGTCAGGAGGACCTGAGTTCAAATCCAGCCTCAGACACTTAACACTTACTAGCTGTGTGACCCTGGGCAAGTCACTTAACCCCATTGCCTAGCCAAAATAAATAAATAAAATAAATAAGTAAATACTAGTTGACTGACTGACTGTATGAACTCTGTGATAATGCGACACTGGTCCACTTGTAGTACTTTGAACAACATATCCTATCTCCTATCTTCCTTTGCCTTGATTGTCCTCCATGTATGGAATGTCCTGCCTCCTCCCCATTGCCTTTTAGATCCTCTGACTTGCTAAGGCTTTCCTTTCTCAGTATCCGTGCTATCTCCTCTTTATGTATTTTACTTATTGTCTCTCATGTTAGAATGTATGTTCCCTGAGGGCAAGGACTGTCTTTACCTTTCTTTGTATCGCCATCACTTAGCACAGCACCTGACACAGGGTAAGTGCTTATTAAATGCTTGTTGGTTATCCTTGCTTGTTGATATGTTTAATGGGGAGGGGGTAGGGAGTAAGGAGTAAGGGGAATCTACTTAATGTTATCTATTTAAAATGATGTTTAAATAGTTCATCTATTCCAGTTATCCTGAGATTTTTCCATGAAACTAGAGAGTGACTGGTCAGTACTGAACTGGGTAAGGATGAATCTGAATTCACTTGGTGCCAGAGGGTAGAACTAACTGAACCAAGGCGCATTTGGAGCCCTTTCCCCAGCACCCCAGCCTCCCTGCCTGTCAAGATCTCCCTCATTGCCAAATGGCAGAACCAACTAGGTGGGCCAGGAGAGTGCTAGAGGCAAGCAAGGACAAGGTCACAGGGACCCTTTTCTTCCACAAAGCCTGCCACTGTCCAGATTCTACCATAATCTCTTCCCAAGAGTAGTGGACCCAAGTCCCTATTGACTAGTTCCTGGCTACGAGGCATACATGACAAATCATAGCACTTCACTGAATGGAGAATCACTGATTATAATCCTTCAAGAAAGATGGAGAACCACTGGGGTTTACCATATGCTCCAGAACTGTGATCTGAAGAGCTTCCGGCTTCTCCCAGTACTCCTTAAGGACTCCAGGCCTTTACATGTGCCGTGCTGCCAAACCTTTGTATTTATGTGCTCTTTTCCAGTTAGAATGTGAGCTTCTTGAAATTAAGGATGGTTTTTCTTTTCTGCTTTATCTCCAGTGCTTAACGTGGAGCTTGGCACATAGCAAGGACAATATTTTTTATTCATTTCATTCATTCATTCACCTACCTATAGCATAAATATTGCTTTACATTTAATGGTACCTATTTATTTGACCTTTCTAAGCTTTAGGCACAGGTGATATGATAGGAGGCACAAGGAGATTGTGTATTGGAATTTCCTAGACTATTGGCCTCTTGGAAAAGCAGTGGTACATTGTAGATAAAGCATTGCATCATGATTCAAGAAGCCTTCAGAGCTTAAGTCTCGATTATAATACTAGGTATTTGGCAATGGTCCAATCACTTAACCTACATGTAAATGAGAAGATAAGGTCCTTGAGGGCAGGGACCATTTTCGACTTATATTCATTGGACCTAGCAGAGTGCTTAGTATGTAGAAGCACTTCAAAAATGCTTGTTGAGTGTTAGTGTTTTATCTTTCTGAACTTCAGGCAATTCTAAGAGCATAATTTATAGACCAGTTGCCATATGCCTTAGAGGACTGTCTTCCCATAGTGATAAAGTCATAATTCCTTGATGTATTGGTGTATCTGCCTATTAAAAGTGAATAGCAGATGGTGAATCTATTGTAGAAGGTTAAGCATTTCCCCTTCTAACCAGATAATAATTATATCTCACATTTATGTAATGTCTTAAGATTGGCAAAGTGCAGACTATGAAGTAAAGGACTGGAGGAAATCGGCATGCCCATTGTAGAAAGCTACGACTGGGAGTAAAAAAATAAAAACAAAAAAAGTCAAACGGAGGCTAAATGGTAGGGTATTCTTTGGACAACATTTTCCCAACACAAATATCTGAGCTTTTGAGTTCAGACTATGTGACCTTTGATTTTAGAAGAATTTGGCCTGAGGAATGAGTGTTTGTAATGTAGCAATGACTCATCTTGCAAGGAGCTAGGTTAGAAAACAATCTTTTGGTCCTGAAAATACAGATGATACTATTTTCCATTTCAGAATATGACAGAAACACAAATTATAGTAAATATATTGCATTTGTCCTTTTAAATATTCAAAAACTAATGACTAGTGCTGGTGAGTTAATTTCATAATGAGATCAGTCATTTAGTTTTTGAAAGAAAGTTGGTTGTCAAGGTCAAAATTTCAAAACATTTATGCTTCGCTGAAATCTATTGTTTACCACCTCTTTTGCCCTCTAATTGATATTCTGCATTTCTTAGCACAACACATTTTGGCAGCTCCTTTAAAATATATTTGGACTTTTGCTTTCTGATTTGCAAATGGGCCATTATTTTAATCTAGCCTTTCGAATAGATTGACTTTACTTGAAAATAGAAACCGAGGCACTAGAGAATGGTGCAGTCCAAACTGCAGAACATTGCTTTTATTTCTAGTCAGTCTGTTTCCCTTGGATATGTGATTAGTTTACCTACTGGTTACAAGTAATATAATCAATTTTTACTTCTGAATTAAATAAGGTAGCATTATTTAAGTTTAGTGTGATTCAGATTGGAGCCCTAGTATGACAAACATAATCTGGGATGTATAGATAAATTCATTGGCCCATCAGGTGGAAATTTACTATTGCCAAGGCTAATATGTATTCTTGGGGATAGATAGAATCCTTTTTGTGGAAAAGACCTCCAATGTGTCATCCTAAAGATATATTTTTCCTCCACTAAACTGTCATTTTAAAAGAAAAATTACTACTAATAAATGAGTCTCTTCCTAACCTTGAATGGCACTGAGGCTATCTGGGCCAAGTTTCTCTTGATATACTTTCCTGTCCCCTAAAAACCTCAGAAAAGTAAAAACCTAAAAAGATCTTTTCTTTACTTAAAATAAAAATTATAAATGAGCATACCTTTATTTTCTCTCCCTCCTACCCCCTCCCCCTTTGGGAAAAAAAAAAGAAAGAAAAAAAAACTTGTAACAAATAAGCAAAACAAATTTCTTCATTAACCATGTCCAAAAGGCTAAGTTTCATTCTGCTCCCTGAGTTTATCAGCTCTTGTCTGGAGGGTGGGTAGTGTGCTTCCTCATCAGTCTTCTGGAAGTGTGGCTGCTCATTGCATTGATCAGAGTTCTTAAGTCTTTCAAAGTTGTTTGTCTTTATCTTGTTATTAATGTACAAATTGTTCTCCTTGTGCTGCTCTCCTCACTTACCATCAGTTCATACAAATATTCTCAGCTTTCTCTGAATTGATCCCGTTCATCATTTCTTACATTACAGTAGTATTCCATCACATTTATATACTGTAATTTGTTCAGTCATTACCCAATTGATGGACATCCCTTTAGTTTTCAGTTTTTTGCCACCCCAAAAAGTTGCTATAAATATTTTTGTACACATGAGCACTTTTTCCTTTTATCTCTTCAAGGTGTGGTCTGAGTAGTGTTATCACTGGGTGAAAAGACACAGTTTAGTGACTTTTTGGTTATAGTTCTAACTTGCTTTATGAAATAGCTATACCATTTCAAGGTTCACAAATAGTCCATTACTGTCCCAATTTTTCTGAAGTCCCTTCAGTATTTGCCATTTTTATTTATTTTGGTTAATTTTACCAATCTGATGGGTGTGAAGTAGAATCTCAGAGTTGCTTTAATTTCTTTTTTTCTAAGTAATAGTGATTTGGAGAATTTTTTTTCATCTGGTTATTGATGGCTTGGATTTATTTCTTCCTTAGAAAATTGCCAGTTCATGTCCTCTGCCCAGTCATTAATTGTGGGGAATGGCTCTTATAAATTGGAATAATTTCTTTATATACATTGGAAATGAGACCATTGGCAGAGAAACTCTCTGCAGAGACTTGTTCCTAGTTAACTGTTTCCCTCTTATTTTAACTGCATTGATTTGATTTGTGCAAAAACTATTTTTTTTATTTTCTGTGGTCAAAATTTTCTATTTTGTCACTTATGACCCTCTCTATTCTTTGTTTAGTCGTGAACTCTTCCTCTATCCATAGATCTGAAAGGGAAAATTTCTTTCTTGATTTCTTTGTTTAGGATGTCTCATTTTATGTCTTAGTCATGTGTCTATTTGGAATTCTTCTTGGTATATGGTGTGAGATCAAGTTGATTTATACCCAATTTCTTGCCAGATTTCTTTCTAGCTTTTGTAGATTTTATTTTGGTCAAATAATGAATTCTTAACCCTAGTAGTTGGGGTCATTCGGTTTATCAACCACTAGATTACTAAGTGCCTTTGCTTCTGTATATTACATAACTGAACCGTTTCACAAATCTTTTGTCAACAACTTTTTGATTTAAAGACATATTTGTTCTTTCCCAGTGATTAATGGGAATTAACAATTTGGTTCATTTGCAATGTGTTTCTAGGTATTTTAAATTTAGAAACCTTAAAGCATTATCTAAATTCTGACTTATTATTACTGCTGTTATTATCATAAGTATTATCTTAAATATTCTTGAAGTTTTCTCACTCAACGTTCCCAAAGCCGTTGGTTCCTCCTCCCCCCCACTTCATTAGCGATTCGCCTGTCCCCAAGTACAGAGATAACGAGATAGTATACCTGCATTCTGTTCCAGTGGAACTCAGTGTTAGGACTAGTGGAGTAATGGAGAAGAATGGCTGAAAACTGCAATGCTGAAATTGCTGAATCATAACAAATTTATGTATTGGTTGTATTTTATTGTAGGTCACAGTTATTTTGTTCTAGATTATATTTAATAGGACACTAGTAGGACTTTTTCTTAAAGACAGTCTCAAGAAATTCTTTTAGACTCTGATTTTTTTGAAATAAAGTTTTGTCAGTCAACTCAACTCCATGTGTTTTGTTTTATACACTTATAAACAATTTTTTTTTTGGAATTAGGAATTCATTTTTTTCCCCATGGAAACAATGCTATAGGATAAAGAATAAATTGTGTTTAAGTTCTCAGACTATTCCAGCATGTTACTGTGGAGAGAGC
This sequence comes from Vombatus ursinus, assembly GCF_900497805.2. Lineage (NCBI taxonomy): Eukaryota > Metazoa > Chordata > Mammalia > Diprotodontia > Vombatidae > Vombatus > Vombatus ursinus. Next base: position 1,222,847 of record NW_020954681.1, read on the forward strand.
ATTGGATTTGTAGTTAAGAGAATCTGGATTTATGTTTCTCCTCTATTGTTTACTATCTGTGAGACCTTGGGCAAATCATTTTCCCTCTCTGTACCTCACTTTCCTTTTCTGAGGGTGTGGACCATATGACCTCTAAGATCAAGCTCTCAATATATAATCCCAAATCATAATGTAGCTTAAATGTAGTACTAATAATGATGAGAATGGAATCTGGACCCCAAAAAGGAAAAGCCCCTATGTGGCCAAATCTTTGGCATTAAGTCTGAGGGTATAATCCTATCAATTGGCCTCTCATTGTAGCCTACCCCAATCTCCCAATTCTGTTACCTAGCCCTCCATTGTCTATTACCTCCAGATGGTGCCCCCCCACCCCAGCCACTTACCACCCTAATCCTATCCAGACTTCATTCTCCCTTGGCCATGTGGTCTAGGTCCAAGGCATTCTGTTCACCCCAGCTTATTGGTCACTGCCATCCAGATCTTCCTGTGACCCCTCCTCCAGTCACCCCAAAACTACTTGGCCACTCCTAGATCCCTCCCACAGTCTTTCTGTATATAAGGTCCATCTTGTCTCCATTAAGGTGCTCAGATTCTCAAAATCTAACCAATAACTCACTAATGTTCAGACTCCGTAAGAGTCTGCCCAATATGAAGGATGTTCTAATAAACCTTGTCTTTGGCTGGAAGAAGGCTTTGGTTGAATTCATTTGGGTAGGACCCATGTGTTATGATTTAGGGGTCCCAGCACCCCTGAACCCCTAAACCTCAACAATAAGACATTTCAAGAAAGCATAGCCTCCATTTCCCATTATTGTATTTCTTGAAAGTGCATTATGATTTCCAACTCAGGACTGCAGAACACATTTGTGTCCCTTCTTCACCTCAATGGCTTTGGGAATTCTTCCCATATGTAGATGTGGAGACTTCCCTCAGTAAGTCACTCACATGGTATTCCAAACTAGGGTCTTACAAGTAGAGAAAGATGACATGACCCAGACTGAGAATCCTTTGTCATCTGTTGCATCTTGAATGTGTTTTCTCTGGAGTTGGTAAATTAAACTTATTTACCAACACTGCCAGCTTAGTCATTGGCTTGTGTATAGTAACTCAAGACAGCTTCACCTTGAAAAAATATATATTAAATGTCTTCTACATGTAGGGCACTGAGCCAGGCAATATAATGTAAATATAAAGACAAAAATGAAACGTGTCTTCTAGCAAGCAGGGGCAGAGATTGGATTCATCCTTCTGCAGGTGGTCATCTTTTCCAAGAAGCATTGGTATAGTTGTCAGGGTCACTCTCCCTACCCCTTACTGCCAGTCCTTTATAACCAAAGGATCTAGAATCTGTGATTTTGAGCCTGGACACATCCATTTCAGGATTGATGTCATGATTAGGAAATAAACAGAGAAGAGGCAGCCAAAGATTCAGCCTTGCCTAAGTAGGACATGGGCTTTAGTTGCTATGTGAGCCTGGCTGCATGGCTACCTTGGTGGGGGACAACCTATACTTCCTTTTACCTCTCATGGGAAGTAGCTTGAAACAGTCCTCCAAATGGAATGGGAAGATAAAGAGAGAGAGGGAGTCGCTCTTTTAAAGGTCCACAGAGTTATTGGCTCTTACAACTCAGTTGCTAATGAAGGAGTTGCTTTGTCATCTCAAGATCCAAGGGTCCTTCATCACTCAATCACTTTCATGGTTGGAATTGGGAAGGACAGCTTTGTACATATCATGATGATCCCTAGTTATACAAAGCAGTACAAAGTCATTTAAAGAGGCAGATAACTGGAACAAATGGAGGTAAGCTGGAGAATCTTGTGTATGAGCTCAGAATTCGAAGGAGGCTGGGGATGATAAGAGATAGAACTGAGAAAGGAATGCATTCCAGCTGTAGTGGAACACATAATAAAAGCATCTCAAAAGACATATGTCAAAGGTCTTGAAGGAAATGTTTAGACATTCAGTATTATTTATATGTTTCTTTCCCTTTGTTCAAAAGTCCTGGTGTGTGTGGAAGCTTTGTCTCTTGACATAGACAAGAAAATCCTTAAAATCAGTGATTATGTCTCCTCTTTTTTTTTTTTTTAGCATCCATATTGCCCAGCATCTTGTTCTATGTAACCAAACAAATGTTTGCTGACTGACCGAATGAGTGCTGGAATATTATTTCAGTTGTGGAATGGAAGTAATGCCTCAAAGGAAAAAGAGCAAGTTCATAGAGAACATAGCTATAATGGCATGTTTATGAATTTCGTCAGTACTTTGTCAATTCGGTGTGGTAATATTATGTAAGTGCATAGAGTGTTGGACTTAGAGTCAAAAAGATCTAGGCTCAAATACCATCTCAGGCACTTACTATCTTTGTGACCATGAGGACGTCACCTAACCTTTCTCAGCTTCAATTTCATCATCTGCAAAATGGACCTAATACTTGTAGCACTAAATTCATACAGTTAATATGAGGATCAAGAGAGATAATATGCATAAAGTGCTTTGCTAACTTTAAACAACTACATGAATGCTAGCTGGTATTTTAATCATCTCGGGATCATAGATTTGCCTCAAGTAGGGAAAAACTTACTGCCAGTATATTGTTTGTGGAGCTAATGAGTTCTCTCTCCCTAGTGGTCTTCAAAGAAAGGTTTTGAGGGATGTTGTAGAGAGAGGGTTCTTGGTCAGGTTGGCCTCTGAGGTGCCTTCTAACTGAGATCCTATGTGTAGTTGAGTAGTTCTTTGTTTTAGTTTGGATTTGGTGGAAAGGAAGAAGAATTAAGAGATAAATCAAGGAGAAAAATGCAAGATTCATTTCTATTTTTTTCTCCTCAAAGAGATTGATAGTTATTGAAATTTTCTCGTTTGTTTAAATAAAAAGGTTTGTGATTGTCATCACTCTCTACCTCCAAGTGCTTAGCTTCCTTCTCTGTTTGAGGCCTTTGGAGACAGGATTCTTTGGCTCCTTGAGTACTGTATCACCTCCAGCATTGGCTCCCTCTGCATTTACTTGCTCTAGTCTGGCTCTTATCCCCATCTTTGTTTTCTTTAGTGCTGTTTCCACACCTTGCGCGTCATACTGGGGACTGTGACGTTAGTGTCCAGATGTGGTGAGTTCAGTTTTATTCATGGAGAACTATTTGTTATTTAGCTTTTCTTTCACAGAACCTATTATAATTGGGTCCCTGATCCCAAACTAAATAATTTGGACCTCTTCTTCCACTGTCACACATAAATAGTTCTCTTCTTGAGGTTATTAATGACACATTTGACACTCTGATAAATACATTTACATACTACATGCATTTTCAGTTTAAACATATATGATGAGCTGATTAATTTATTGTAGTTCTCATTTTACATTTATATTCCAAAAGCAGGTTCTTTGGAGCAAACAAGTACTATTTCTGTCATTTTATAGAGGTTGTATATTCCATTTTTCTCACTGCTGAAAGGATCAAAAACATTTACCAGCTTGTGTCATATGCTTTGTGTAGCTGCCTGTGTTGGTTTGGTGCTTTTTCCCCACTTTATTTTCCATTAGGGACAGACTTGAAATGACACCATTCAGCCAGAGCTATCAGTAGGGTTTGTGCGCTGTATACTTACAGAGATCAGGCATGTTTAGCTTGTAAACAGTGAAATAAACTGTTTTCCCAGGTACTCACACATTTCCATACAGTAATTTGCTCCCCAAATTCTCAAACTGTTTGAACTTTCAAATTTGTCTTTTCTTAACCTTTTTTTTAAGAAGACGTTAGTTGAAATTATTATATACCAAATATCATATTTTCCATCAGTGAATTTAAGAGCTGGCCCCTGCTTCCACAGGAAAATAAAGTGCAGCAAGTTCCTATGAGTCCTTTAGCTGTTACTAAAAGGTGCCCAAAGTGACTGGTCATGGCCAGCACAGTACAATAGGATCACTGGATTTAGAAGCAGAGGTCCTGAGTTGAACGGCTCCATTTGTGATTTTACCTGTATGACCTTAGAAGGTCTCCCTACCTTTCTGGGCTTTAGCTCAGATTTGGAAAAGGGGATGGTTGGGCTAGGCTATGACTCCTAAGGCCACTTATAGATCTAAGTTTTTTATCCCTTCTCTAGGGTAACTTTCCTAAGAAAATCAAGGAATAGAAGTTGGCTTCCACGCAAGCCTAGGACATTTTCTGTACTGAGTACAACTTGAGTACTTGGGTTGGGATTTACTAAGTTGGTTAGAAAGATCCTTCTGGAGAGAAATGTGGACCAAGGATATTCCAGGGAGCAGAGAGAAAGGAAGAGAGAGACTTTGGAACAGAACACATGCAGGGAAAAGCCAGTTCATGTAAAAAAAAAAATCAGTGTTGTATTTCAACCAATTCGTTGTTTATTAGGTAGGTATACTGTGTCACTCTAAACATTTTCTTAGTCGATTAATGTCACCCTCTGTTTAGCAGCACACAAAACGATAGGTTGAGTGTGAAAGCCAAGTTATATTTATTTATGTCCTTTCTCTTCCTCAAAAAAAAAAAGAACCTTACATAATGAAAAAAAATTACATCAATCTGTTAAGCATGATAAAGTACATTGGGGAAATTATGTTTTTAAAAATTCAATAGAAATTTAAAAATAATTTACAATTAATCTCTTTTTTAATCCACTAATCCACTTCAATTCAACAGGCTTTTACTAAATGTTTACTATGTATAAAGCACCTGCCATGTTGGATGCTAGGTATACAATGACAAATCACAAATCACTCCCTATCTCTCAAGGACTTTTCGTTTTAATGGGGAAATAGAGCACAGCATATCCATGAGAGTTTGAAGGGGGAGAGGACTCTAACACCTGAAAGGATCAGGAAAGGTGAGAGGTTCTCAGAGGCCCAGGTGAGAAAGGAGGGCATTCTGGGCAGGAGAACAGCAAAGGCAACAGAGGCAGCACATGAAAAGCTGGATTTGAGGACCAGAAAATCTGCCAGTTTGGCTAGATCATAGAGGACCTGAAGTCGAATAATAGGAAATAAACCTTGAAGATAGGCTGAAGTTAGATTCTGAAAGAATTATAATCTTAAGCTTATGATTAGGCCAAGCTAAAGAGTTTCTCTTTTATCCTAGAGGCAGTAGATACTCCCTGATGATTCTTGGGCAGTTAAGTGACATGATCAGACTTGTGCTTTTGGAAAATTATTTTGGCAGCTCTGTGGAGGATGGAATGGAGAAGGGAGAGACTAGAAGCCAAGCCAAGAGTCCAATGAAGAGGTCTATGTAATAGTCCAAGTAAGAGACAGTAAAGGCCTGAATTAGGCTGGATGTATTGTGCATAGAGAGAAAGGAACTGATGCAGGTTATTGTGGGAACTGAATTTGACCAGACTTGGTAACTGATGGGGAGAAAGGGAAAGGGAAGAATTGAAGATGATTTTGAGGTTGCTGAGGGTGAATTTAAGTAGACTATTGGTAAAAAACAAACAAACAAACAAAAAAAAAAAAAAACCAAAAAAAACCAAAAAATAAACAGTTTGATTCACACGATGTCCATGTGATTTCAGTCATTTTGATCACAATCCATCTGTTTTATATTATATGACCTCCAACATGATTGAAGCTTTCTTCTGGGTCTTTTTGTTCTGTTATGGACACCAGTGCAGCACTGTCTTTCCTTTTGTGACACCTCTCTTTCTGTCTCTCCATGTATCTGATCTGTGGACAAGTCTTGTTAGTTGTACTTTCCCAACATCTCTATTATATGCCCTTTCTATCCTCTGATAGGGCTGCCACTTGAGTGCAGGTCCTAATCACCTCATATCTGGACTAGTGCAACAGCCTTCTGGTTGATCTTCTTGCCTCAAATCTCTCCCTATTCCCATCCATCTGCCACTCTGCTACCAAAGTGAACTTCTTAAACAATCTGATCTGACCTATCACCCCTCTCCTCCATTCAATAAACTCTCGTGGCTCTGTTACCTCTGGAATCGTCCATCAAATCCTCTGTTTGACTGTGAAAGCTCTTCATAAGCTTGCCCCTTCCTACCTTTCTGGTCTTCTTATACTTTCCTCTGGCCATCCTATCCTAAGACCCAATGACACTGGCCAGTTGACTATACCGCTCCCAAGATATTCTGTCTCCTGACTCCAGGCATTTTCATTGGCTAGCCCTCTTGCCTACAGTGTTTTATCACCTCATCTCTGCCACCTGACTTTCTTCGAATAGTGGCTAAAATGTCATGTTTTCATTTCAAATAGGAAATAATTAAAAGAGGGAAATTAAGAAGAGTTATGGAAGGCTTCTTGGAAAAGGTGATATTTTAGTTGGAAAGTCAGGGAATGATTAGACTCATTCTGTCAGCCCCAGAGATGCAGTTGGAGCCAGGAATAGCAGGTGAAAGTCTCGATGGTTGGCACATAATAAGCATTTAATAGATATTTGTAATATTGTAATAGATATTTGTAAAATTGGAAAAATTTTTCCAAAATACTGATTTTCAATGTCACCTGCTTATTTTAATCTTGTCTTTTAAAAATTCAGAATGCATTCTTTTGAGATCATTGACTATTTCTGAATTCTTTGTTTGCCTTGTTTTCCTCAATTTATTCTGGGATGAGTTTGTCTGATAAAAAGACATATGCAGAATCTCTTCCAGCTTATTTCCTCATGCAGGTTTCCTAAAAGGAAATCCTATTGCTTTTAGCTTGCAGCATTACATTAGATCCAAAGCATCACATCTTGTACCTAGAATAAGATTTCATACTAATTTCTGGTACAAACTCTGTGAGTAGAATGGAAGTGGCCTATCTGCAGGATAAGATGGTTGCCGGGAGACACTTTCTCTTAGGGATGCTCCTAGAAGATGCAGTTCAGATTAGTAGTAGTAGGGTGGTATCATGCAAGGAGCATTGGTTTAGGAGTTATAGCACCTAACTTTGAAGCCTGGTTCTGCTACTATGGCTTTGGGTAAATCACTCAATTGCTCTCAGTCTCAATTTCCTCATCTATCAAATAAAGGTGCTGGTGGTATGGTGGAAAGAACACTACTTGGGATCGGAAAAGCTGGGTTTGAAACTTTCTTCTGGTACTTATTACTTGTGTGACTGGGGACAAAATGAGTAGGCTAGGCTATCTCAGGACAATTGGAAGAGACCTCCCAGGCCATCCTGTTTGGCCCATATCTGAAACAAAACCCCCTTTGTGTTGTACCCAACAAGGGCTCTAGCCTTTCCTTAAAGATATATGCAGTGAGGGAGATAGCACCTCCTCTCAAGTAGCCACTCCATTTGGATAGCTCTAATAGCTAGAAAGTTTTTCCTTGAATCTGCCTCATTAGAACTTCAAATACTTCTTGGAATTAACCCCTCTATAACCAAGCAGAATGATTCCATTCCCTTTTATATTTTTTAAATGTGAATTGTCTCTGAGATGGGCCCACATGACCTGGAATACTGTACTACTCCCTGTTGTGTACCCAAGCTGTGTGATTTGGACTGGATTCAGTCCTGGGGATCCTGACTTAGGTGAGGGGGGGAGTTTCCTTTTCTCACACTTGCCTTCCCTGGGGACAGTTTTAATTCTAATAACTTAGATTATGGCTCATGAGTCTAAGGTGTTCCTCAACTGAGGGAAGGCAAAAGAAGTAACCAGAACACATTGTGAATTGGATAGGATACAACTAATTTACTCCTGCACATAAAGGAATCAATGAGCATTAAAGAATCTTAGCACATATTAACGATGATTATAAGTAACAACATGTGACTATTGTCATAATCTGCTTAAAAGTCAATATTAAAATTTCATAAGAATGGAAGGTGGTTTACAGAACTGCCTATCATGCATTTTACATTTCACCTCGGTTGGATATTGTCCAGATAATTCCTAGGATATATCTGGTAAAATAGGCTGACCGTGGGCCAATCCTCGTCTGGCTGGCTATCCCTAGCAATGTAGAAGCTCCCTTCTGCTTTCAGCCAGCTGACCCTCAAGGTTTCAGACTCATAAGGATACCTTCAATTCTGGACACATCCACAATGGAATACTATTTTACCTAAGATCACGAAAGAGGAAGAAAAGAAGGGAATAAACATTTAAGTTCCTAATTCTGTGCTGGACATCATGCGAAGCACTCTACAAACTTTATCCCATTTAATCCTCATAATGATCCTGTAAAGTAGATGATATTATGATCCCTATTTTTTCATTCAGAAAACTGAGGCAAACCAAGGTTAAGTGACTTGCCCAGGGTCAAAAGTTAGTATCTGAGGCTGGATTTGAACTCAAGTCTTCTGACTCCAGGTCCAAAGCATTATCTGCTATGCCAAAGAATAGATTAGAAAGATGGAAAGGCAGCCAGGAGCCCCAGGAAAGCTCTTCTAGTTGAGTCCACCCTCCTTGTGTATAGCAGCAACCTTACCAGTATAGCAGGATTGAGAAGGCTCTGTCTTCTCCCATACCTTACTGAAGTCATGTGGTGCCACCTTCGTAGTGGCAGCCAAAAGGTTAAAGCCAGAAGCTGTTACTTCTTCGAGCAGATTCAGCAGAATTTCTCCACTCCCCTCCCCTCCATGAGGAGGGGAAGGGTCGGGGAGCACTCAGTTTGTCACATCATTCTTAAATATCCATCCCTTCAGTGCTGAGCCTCCACATGGGCAGAAGCAGCCAAGAAGTTGGTAATTACCAAAAACCCCAGTCACTAAGTCATCAAGTCCATGGAGTGCCTGGACTTTCTTAGAAGAGCTTAGGGTGAGGGTTAATATAGTTCATGAAATGGTCCTTATAGGTCCTCTGCAATGATAAACTTTAAAATATTTGAAGGTAACTGTCGTTCTACTACCTTTCCCCCAATTCTTCCCTGTTTCCAACTGGGTGACCTTTTAAGTCTCTTATCGAAATGCTATGATCCTAATCCTATATGGTTCTCTGATGTTCCTTCAGATCCTAAATCTTATGATCATATGTCTGTGGATCCAAAGAGTACAATACAAAGAGAGTCCTTACAGCATGCCACTGTATAGGCAGATACCATATAGCTACTGTGGAAGGAATGAATTGGGTGTAGTTACTTAAGAACCAGACAGGACAAGAGCAGCTTAATTTTATGTCCTTAAAGATAAAGTCTGTAATCTTGTCAGTTGAATTGGGAAGGCACTTGGTTGGTAAATGGTGGATTTTTCAAGATAGTCTTTCAAGACGTGATTCCAGTCTACCTTTTAAGACTTAGTCCACATAATTACCCTGCAAACACTTTGCATTATGGCTAAAAAGGCCTGCTTGCCAAACCAGATAGGTGACATTCAATCTCCCACCTCTGTGCTTTTGTCCAGACTATCTTCCATGCCTGCAATATACTCCTTCCTCACATCTGCTGCCTCTTAGACTCCCTAGCTTCTTTCAAAGCTCAGCTTAAGTACCAACTTTTCCAGAATAAGCACACATGGTCAGTACTTAATAAATGATTGTTGACTGGTTGATTGATGGCCCCCTCCAGCATTACACAGAAATAATTTTCTAACTGTTCAGGGTTTGACTTTACATTCTATCAAACGTGCTCTGAATATTTCATGTGTATTTTTCTCTGAACTTTCACTACTTTATAAGGAAGCTGAGAAAAAAATATGAAAATTAAAGTTCAATGTAATTTCAATGGGAATATTTATTTTGTAAATTAAAGACATAGAGTTTTCCATTTCCTCTTTTATTTGTCAGCTTGCCAGAAGTTTAAAGTTGAACTTTAGAATGCAGCAATGGATATTGGGGTTGGAGGGGGGGGAATGATGTCAATAAAGATAATACATGGACACAAGGGTAGCTTCATTACAAAACAGCAGAATTCTTTTTTACATTCCTTTGAAACTCATCTTCACAATGGAGAACTATGTTTATATTTAACAATGATTTTTACATTTAAAATTCAGCAGTCTCAAGACATGACTAAATCAAAATCTCTGTAATTATCAGTTTAGCACTATTTCTGAATTTTACCGCATGACCTCATGACGTGAAATATTTGGATAAACAGAAAGTATTGACCAGCCTTATGGGAAATGTTTGAAATGGAAGATTATATTTTACTCAACAATTTAAAGTTGTTATGGGTTTGCAGGTCAGACCTTTGGTTGAGTCAATGCTTGGCCATACAAATAAAAAAAAAAAACTAAAGGATTAAAAAGACAATACCTAAAAATCAGAATATTAAAGTTGCAGACTTAGTTACTATGTATATGAATGTATATTACTCAAAGTATTTGAGAATAGACCAACACTACAGTCTCTTTTCCTGAGATATAACTTTTTTCTTGTATTAAAATTTTAAAAATTGATACATTGTCTTTTGATGCAATATATTTCCCCTAGTAGACACCCAAACAAAGCCTCTATTAAGAATATTTCCTGAAAATAGTTAAGCAAAATGAGTAAATGGTGATAGTATATTAACTTTTCACCTTTGTTAAAAAAAATAACAGAAACAGATGTGTACTTTAACTTGAATAGTATTATTTCAATTTATCTCTTGCAAATTTGTTGCCTTTTCTATTGTCTTTATTTACATTTAATGTTGCCTTTGTGTATATTGTTCTTTTGGCTCTGCTTTCTTCACTTTGTATCAGTTCATGGGAAGCTTCCTGTGCTTCTCTGAGTTTTTAATACTTTGTGTACATTTTTTTTGGTTCCTTGTTATATCTACCTGGCCATCCCAGTGACTCTGAATTCCTGTAGGTCATCATCCATTTCATAGTTCCTACCACTCAATACCTCATTCCCATTCCTCTCACCCCAAAGGTTCAACCCAATTTTACTCACCTCTTCTACCATACCATCTAGAATGCCTGTCCATAGGCAACAAACTCTCTTTCATCTTAAATGTTCTTCTCTCCTCACTCTTGCCATCTACTAGCTTTTACTGAAACCTGGCTTCCGCATGATGACACAGCCTCCTTGGCTACCTTTTCTGGTACTGACTGCACCTAGACTCATTTTCTTTGACTCTCTGAGGCAGAAGAGTTGGAATACTCCTTGTTTCCCATTGCCGTTTTCAGGTTCTCTGATTTCCTCCATCACACAGTAACTGCTTTTCCTATGGAGTTCATGTAATTCCTATTTATCACCCAATCGGAATCCTGGTAGCTGTTGTCTTCAGATCCCAGGTCATTCCCCTTCCTTCAGTATGATATCTGGCTTGAAATTAAATTTTTCTCTCTTCCCCCACCCCTGTCATCATACTGGAAGACTTCAGCATACATATTGCTTCCCCCTCAAATACCCTCCTAACCACTCAGTTATGCAACCTGCTCATCTCCCATGCACCACTCCTCCCTTCAACCTTAGCCACACACAAAGATGGTCTTACTCTTGATCTTGTCATTACCCACAAATATACCAACTTCTCTCTTCAAGAATTTTGAAATCTTGTTATCTGACCATAAGCAATTGACTTTTCACCTCTACTTGTGCTTTTCCTTACAAAATCCTACTATTCATCTTCATCATCACCATTACCTCCAATCCCTTGACCCCTCAGTTCTCTCCCAAGCCTTCTCCCCTGCACTAGCCACTCTCTCCTTCCTATCTCGATCCTTTGAACCAATTCAAGTCCACACCGCTCTGCTCTCTTGAATCCCTAGCCCCCTTATCATATTGTCAGTTATGCCCAGAAAAACCTCAGCCTTGGATCACTCCTATACAAATGCTATTGAATGATGGTAGAGAAAAATCATACAAACATTCTGTCTGTGTCTGCTACAGATTTATGTTACATAACCTCAACTGGGCTGCTAGGCAATCCTACTATGCCTCCCCTATCAACTCACTATTCTATTCTCCTCAGCAGTACTTTCAAATCTTTTCATCCCTTCTCAAACCTTCCCCTTCCCAATTCTTTCAGCTGAGAACCTTGTGGCACGTTTTACAGAAAAAAATTAAGCCATTCACTGTAAACTCTTTCTTGTCCCCTCTTCCTCATCTCCTATCACTCAGATGCCTTCTGCCACTTTCTCCTCCTTCACCCATCTCACAAGTGCCTTACTCCTGACCAAGGTTAACCCCTCCACTTGCTTAAATGATCCCATTCCATCCAGTTTCCTCCAACCCACTTCCCCTTCTGTCATCCCCGATCTTTCACTTATTTTCAGTCTCTCCTTGTCCATTGGCTCAGGACTCCCTACAAAAATGCGCATGGCTCCCCATCTTGACGGAAACTCTCATTTGATTCTTCCATTCCCACTATTACTCTATATCTCTTCTGCCCTTTGTATAGCTAAACTCCTTGAAAAGGCTGTTTATAATAGATGCTTCCACTTTCATCTCACTCTCTTGTTAACCCCTTACAATCTGACTTCCAACCTTATTATTCCACTGAAACTGCTCTCTCCAAAGTTACTGTTGAACTCTTAGTTGCCAAAACCAGTGACCTTTTCTTAGTCCTCATTCTCTTAGACTTCTCTGCAGCCTTTGACACTGTTGCTCACTCTTGCCTCCTCGATACTCTCTTCTCTCCAGGTTTTCAGGATGCTACTCTCTCCTGGTTCTCCTCCTACCTATCTGACCTTTCCATCTCTGTTTCCTTTGCTGGATTCTCTTCCAGATAACATCCTTTAACAAAAGGTATCCTCAGAGTTCTGTGGTGGGCTCTCTACTATTCTCTCCATGTACTATTTCACATGGTAATAACATCAGCTCCCTTGGATTTAATCACCATCTCTATGCTGATGATTCTCAATTCTGCCTTTCTTGCCCCATTCTCCCTGCTGACCTCCCACTTCACATTGCCAACTTCCTTTCAGACATCTTAAAGTAAACATCTACTGAACATCTTAAACTTAAACTTAAATTATCTTTTCTTCTTAAACTCTTCCCCTCTGACCTTCCCTATTATTTTTTACTTCCCTAATTACTATTATTTCCCTATTACTACTCCCTATTATGTAGAACGCAATGTCATCCTCCCAATTCCTCAGGCTCAAAACCTAGGAATAATCCTGGACTCCTCACTATTTCTCACCCCCATATCCAGTCTCTTACCAAGACCTGTTGATTTCACCTTTGCGACATGTCTCAAGTCCCTGTCCCATCTCCAAGCCCCCCACACTCTACCACCACTCTAGTACAGGCCCTGATCACCTCACACCTGAATTATTGTAATAGCCTGCTGGTTGGTCTGCCTGCCTCAAGCCTCTCCCTTTCCATTCTACCCTCCATTCAGACACTAAGGTGTCCTAAAGTACAGGTCTGATCTTGTTAACGCAACCACTATCCCCTCCACTCAAAAAACTCTAGTGGCTCCCTCTTGCTCTAGGATGAAATACAAAATTTTCTGTTTGGCATTCAAAGCTCTTCATAACCTATCCCCCTCCCCCTTTCCAGTTTTCTTATACCTTACTCACTGACACTTACACTTTCATACACTGACATGGGCTTCCTGGCTGTCCCATAGACAAGATATTCCATATTTAGTCTCCCAACATTTCTTTTGCTTTCTCCCATCCCTGGAACATACTCCCTCTTCTGCTCTGGTTACTGATCTCCCTGGTTTAATTTAAGTACCAATTAAAATCTAATTTTTTACTGGAAGCCTCTCCCACCCTTCTTAATTCTATTGTCCTCCCTTGGTTAATTATCTTATATATTGCTTTCTTGTATGGATTTGTTTTCATGTTATCTCCCCCATTAGATTGTAAGCTTCTTGAGATCCGGGACTGCCTTTTTCTTCTTTTGTATCCCCAAAGCTTAGCAGAGTGCCTGGCACATAACAGATATTTAATAAATATTCATGGATTTATTGACTGACATGAGTCTTTTCTTCTTTTTAAGAGTCTCCTAAAAACCTACTAGTGGAATCTCTGGGTCAATTTAGTAACTTTTCTTGCATTATTACAAATTATTTTCCAGAATGGTTGGACTAATTCACAACTATATTATTGATGGGGATGGAATCTGAACCCCTAAAAGGAAAAGATCATGTCTTTGGGATCTGGACCCCAAAAAAGAAAAGCGCTGGAGTTTCCCACAAGGCCAAATCTCTGGCGTTTGCCTGAGGCTATAATCCACTCAACTGGCTTTTCCTTGTGGCTATGCCCAATCTCCCAATTCTGTTCTATTACCTCCAGATTGCCCCTGGCCACTTCCCACCCTTAATCCTGTCTAGGCTCCATTATCCCTTGGCCACATGGTCCAGGTCCCTGGCATTCTGTTACCTCACAGTCACACCAGCTTAATGCCCACTCCCATCCAGATCCTCCTTAGACCCCCCTCTTCCGGTCACCCCAGACTACTTGGCCACTCCTAGATCCCTCCCACAGTCTTTCTGTATTTAAGGTCCATCTTGTCTCCATTAAGGCGCTCATAATCTTAAGATCTGGCCTGCTTGCATTATCAATACAGATGCTTAGATTCCTTAAGAGTCTGGCCAATATGGCTGATCTTTAATAAACCTTATCTGGCTGAAAGAAGGCTTGGGTCGAATTCATTCGGGCAGGACCCACGTGTCATGATTTTGGAGTCCCAGCACTCTGAAACCTCAACATTACCAATGTATTAATGTCCCAGTTTTCTTCATAGCCCCTCTAGTATCGAACTTTTCTGTCTTTTTAATTTGATGGTATGGATATTTCAGAATTTTTTAAATGTAAATTTCTTTGTTAGTGATTTTGAACATTTTTTCAGGTGGTTAATTTGCATTTCTTATTTTGAAAATTATTCATATCCTTTGTCTATTGTGATATTAATATACCTTGATCACACAGATTTTTGTCACTTCTTTATGGATTTTAGATGTCAGAGAGAGCAAAATAAAAATGGGAAGAAATTGTCCTTTGCTTCTTTTTTCTCTTACTTAATAGAGAGGAAGTGGAGTAAGAAATGAAAGAAAGAAAAAAAACAAGAAGAAGCTTTCTCTTTGTGTCACACCAGTAGGTGCTGCTGTTGCAGTCAGTCAGCCCTCCAGTTCTCAGTCCTTTCTGCTTTTCCTCCTCACTGCTGGGTGGGGCTGAATGCAGATGAATCCTTCCCAGGCCTTTTCCTTTCTCTTCCCTGGAGGTTGTTTTAGGGTGGGATCTTTTCTCTGGTCACTGCCCTGCACAGTTATAACAATGACCTCACCTTTTAACATCTGGACAAAATCACGTTCCTCAGATCCACACACACCCTTTCTCTGTTTTATGGAGTTTATATGAGATAAAAAGTTACTAATATAATCTCAATAGCTATGAACCCCTAATTAGGCAAATTCCTAACATTTAGAAGTTTGACTCTGCCCTAATTTAAACTTGTGTATCTCCAGTCAACTCCTGGCCTTTTAATGTTTGAAGTAAAAATCCGGAGACAGGAAATGTTTAGTTAAATGAAGTGCTCCCAGTATATTACAGTATTAATGAAGTTGAGGAAAAAAGCAGACCTTTGGGTGTGGAGGGGGAGGAGGAGGGAGAGGAGGGTGGAGACAGGAGGGAGGACTTTAGCTCTTGAAGAGGTGAGTATGATTAACAACTTCAGTTCTAGTCCTCTCTTCCCAGATAATTGCAAAATCCTGCCACTTACCTCAATCTCTCCCTTTCCTGAAGTAATCCAGCCTTCCTTTTCAATTCTCTTTTCCAGTTTCTCCTTCTGATTGTTGCCTCTGAGCTACTTATTCCATTTCAGCTTGCTAAATACTGGGTTTCTCCAATACTGCTATTGCCACTCAGCTCTTGGTATCTGTCCCCATTCCTTCTTCTTAGTCCATCTCATAAATACTTTGTCCCTTTAAAAAGAACTCCTGGGAATGATTCAAGTCCACCTTTAGACTTTAAGATTGCACAGGTCCCAAACTGATTGCTCTCAGGACTAAGAGGGTTAGTCTCTCTGAACTATAAATCCTAGGATGCCTGTCATTTCTCAAGCCCCTATTACATCTCTGGGTTTCTTTCTGTTTATCCTAGTGAAACAGAAACTTGGAGGAAGAGAGAAAAAAGGAAGAGTGAAAGAAAAAGAAGAAAAAGCAAAAGGGGAAGAAAGGGAAAATAGAAAAAGGAAGGGTAAAAATAAATACAACTAAGGAAAGAAAGAGGAAAAAGGAAGGAAAGAAAATTAGAGAAAACAGATAGAACAGAAAGAGATACTCTCTGTTTCTCTAAGAATAGTTGTTAATGGTTCATTGTCCAGTGTCAACATGATAGAAGATCTCTAGTGGGAGTGCCACAGGGGGAATCTGTGTTTGGTCCTGTGTTGTTTGACTTTTCTTTTAATTGGTGACTCAGATAAAAACATAGACAAGAGCTAGGTAACACAGTGGATAGAATGCTGGGCCTGAAGTGATACACTGAAGTCTTCCTGACTTAGAAAAAGAAACTCTTTTTCTGAGTTCAAATCAGCCTCAGGCACTTACTAGTTGCATGACCCTGGGCAAGTCACTTAACTCTGTTTGTCTCAGTTTCCTCATCTGTAAAATGAGCTAGAGAAGGAAATGGCAAACTACTCCAGTATTTTTGCCAAGAAGGGCCCAAATGGGGTGATGAAGAGTCAGACACCACTGTAAAATGACTCAACAACAACATAGACAACACACGTGTCCAAACTGCAGATAACACAGAGCTGGAAAGATAGCTTGCCTCTAGTTGACAGGTTCAGGATGGAAAAAGATTGTGCCATACTATTGAGAATTGGAGTAAATCTAGTTAAGATGAAATTTGATAAGGATAATTGTAAAGTCTTAGACTTGGATTCAGAAAGCAGCTGCATAAGTACAAGATGAGAAAGACATGGTTAAATAGCAGTTTGCCAAGTAGATATGAGATCACAGAGTGATGTAGAATCGTGAAAAGCTTATGCAGTCCTGGGCTACATTTAGTGGGGTATAACTTCCAGGGCTAAGAAGATAGATGGTAGTGCCACAAGTCCCTGAGTCAGACCACATCTGGAGTACTGTGTTCAGTAGTAGGTACCCGTTTAAGAAGGACATTGATAAGATAGAGCAGCATTTCTCAAACTGTAGGTCTTGACCCACAGTTTAAGAAATACTGAAGGGGTTGTGAGTGGAAAAAGTTTAAGAAGCCCTGAACTGGAGAATGTCCAGAGGAAGGCAACAAGGATGATGAAAGACCTTGAGTTCATGTCATATGAGAGCTTGGTTAAAGGCACTGAGCATGATGAATGTGGAGAAGAAAATACTCAGGGGTGACATGATAGCTGTATTCCAGTATTTGAAGGGATGTCATGTGGAAGTGATTACACTCATTCTGTTGGCCCAAGAGATCCAGTTGGAACCAGAAGTAGTTGGTGAAAGTTGCAAAGATGTAAATTTAGGTTTGAGATCAGGACAAATGTCCTAATAATTGGAGCTTTGCCTCTAAAAGTGGAGTGGGCTTCCCTGGGAGAGAATGGGCTCTCCCACACTGGAACTCTTCAAACAAGTCTCTTAAAACTATCTATTTGGAAATAGATTAAAAAAAGCAACAACACTAATTACCGCATGAAAGAAACCACAAAATGAAAACTCCCAGCACCATTATAGCAACAAAATCCAGAGCTTCCAGGTCAGAGAAAAATGGCTGCAAGCAGCCAGAAAGAAAGATTTCTGGTACCAAGGAGCCACATATAATCAGGTTCAGATATGATTTTGCAGCCACCAGTAGAAAGGAATGGAGAGCTTGGAAAACAATATTCCAAAAGGGAAAGGATATAGGCTTAAAGCCAAGAATTCCTTACCCAGCAAAACTGAGTATAATCCTACAGGGAAAAAATGATCTTTAATGAAATAGAGAATATTCAAGCATTTCTGATTCTGCATAGAATCTTTGAAGGGCAAACATGGTGGTACAGTGGATTGAACACTGGGCCTGGAGTCAGGAAGACCTGAGTTCCAATGTGGCCTCAGATACTGACTAGCTATATGACCCTGGGCAAATCACTTAACCTCTGTTTGCCTCAGTTTCTTCATCTATAAATTGGGGATCATCATAGTACCTACCTCCCAGGGTTGTTGTGAGGATCAAATGAGATAATTCTTGAGCATGTAGCACAATGTCTGGCACGTAGTGAGTACTATGTAAATGTTAGCTATTATTTTTCACATTATTTCCTATTTTTTCAATATTCATATTTTTATATTTTTCATATTATTTTTCAGTCATAAAGGACTAAACAAGGATAAACTGTTTACATTTTAATATGAGGAGATGAAGTATGTGTCCCCTCTGAACCCTATCATTATAAGGGGGGAGAGAAGGAGTCAAATTAGATGAAAAGCCTGGGAGTGGTTATGTTATTTCTTGATGATCATAAAAGAATGGAAAAGGAGGGGAAGAAGAATATGATGGGGAGCAGGGAGGGAGAGGAAGTTAGGGAAAATGATCTCATGTAACTGAGATGTAAAAGTAGAAGCCTATACAGACGATTAAGAAGGATTGGGTAGAGAACACTTAACACTAGAACCTCACTTGAACACACAGACACAATTGCGTGCAGAAATATATTTCACTAAACAGGGAAACAGGAAGGAAAGGGGAGAAGAGAGATGGGGAAATAAGGGGTAGATTCACAGAAGAGTTAACCACAAGCAAAACAAACTCCAACCTCAGAGGGTAGATTGTGAAAATGATTTTAAAAGGATAAGAAAAAATATATAGTTCTGTGCCTGGGGTCTGAGTGAAGGGAAGAGAAGAGGGGCAGGGGAGCAGAAGCAGATTATCTAAAGCACAGAGCAATAGTGCACAGTACTTTCTTCTTTGTAAAGCAGAGATAAGGAGCAAAGGAAGACAATGAAGAGACTGGATGAAGAGAAATACCCAATAATCATAACTCTGAATTTGAATGGAATGAATTCACTGATAAAATGGAAGAGGATAGTAGAATGGATTAGAAAACAGAAGCCAACAATATATTATTCACAAGAAACAAACTTGGAAATAAGGATTCACATATAATTAAACTAAGTGACTAGATAAAAATTTATTCTTCATTTGATGTAAAAAAAGAAAAAAAAAAGCCGAGGTAGCAATCATATCAGACAAGGCAATCACTAAACAGATTTGATTAAAGAAAAACAGAGAAACTTGATTATGCTGTAAGGCACCATAGACAGTGAGTTAATATCAATATTTAATGTTTATGCTCTGAATGGCAAAGCATTATTTTTTTAAAAAATTAAATGAATTACAGGGAGAAATAGATCCTAGACCAATAATATTGGGAGCCTCAGTGTTCCACCTTTTAGGCATAGATAAATCTAATGGAAAAACAAGCAAATAAGAAATAATTTAAGGACTTGAGAATTTTAGAAACATTAGAAATTATAGCTCTCTGGCAATTATTGAATAGGAATAGAAAGGAATTCATATATTTCTCAACTGTGCATAATAATTTTACAAAAATTTACAGTGTATTAAGCTGTAAAATCCTGACATGCAGAAATGCAGATATTAAGCACATCTCTTACTGTCCACAATGAAATAAAAATTATATTCAATAAAGTGACTTTGAAGATAGTATTAAAATTAATTTAAAAGTAAATAACAATCCCAAAGTATTGATGTGTTGAATAGATCACTGAAACAATACATGATTTCTTTAAAGATAAGTACAACAGTGAGAAAACATACTCATATTTTTGGTATGTAACAAAATTGTTCCTGAGGAGTAAGTTTCTATCTTTAATACTTTCATTGGGAAAAGAAAGGACATCAATCAGTTGAGCATATAACTAAAAAAAAATCCTAGAAAACCAATAACTTTTTTTTTTTGCTTTTTGATGAGGCAGTTGGGGTTAAGTGACTTGCCCAGGGTCACACAGCTATTAAGTGTCAAGTGTGTGAGGCCAGATTTGAACTCAGGTCTTCCTGACTCCAAAGCTGGAACTCTATCCACTGCACCATCTAGCTGCACTGAGCATTGAGTATACACATTTTCTTTTTCCGTTTTGATCTCTTGGTGAACTAGATCACCTTTCCAATGTATTCTTGAATCCCTTGCCTCCTTATTGAATCACCATTTGTGTCCCGCTGAGCCTCAGCCTTGGAGCACTCCCACAGGCAGCTGCCTTCACTCTTACACATGTGCTGAACAAAGCTGGAGAAAAATCAAGAAACCACCACGACTGAATTCACTTCAAATCTATATTACATAACCTCAACTGAGCCTTCATTGCTACAAGTCAATCTTTTTACACCTTCCTAATTAATTCACCATCCCACTAATCACAGCAGCTTTTCCAAACATGACTCCCCATGCCCTCACTCTCTCTGCTGATGACCTTGACTCATATTTTACAGAAAAACTTAAGTCCATTCACTGAGAACTCACTGTTCTCTTCATCTCATATTACCCAGATGCCTTCTGCCAATATCTCCTCTTTTTCTCCAATTTCACATGAAGAAGTGGCCCTTTTTGTCAAGGCAAGCCTGTCTACCTGTACAAGTGATCCCATTTTATCCTTTCTTCTCTAACACATTGCCCTTATGCTACTCATTTATTTTTAATCCCTTTGTGACTATTGGCTGCTTCCTTACTGCCTACCAACATGCCTATGTCTCCCCCGTCCTTAAAAACCAAAAAGTTCATTCATCTCTACTAGCCATTGTTCTATGTCTCTTCTCCACTTTGTGGCTAAACTCCTTGAGGAGTCCCTCTACACTAGGCATCTCTACTTTCTTTCTTCTCAGTCTCTTAACTCACTACACTCTGGCTTCTGACTTCATCATTCAACTGAAACTATTTTCTCCAAAGTTGCGAATTAACTACTAAATCTAATGGCCTTTTCTCCTTTATCCTTTTTGTCTTTGCTGCAGGCTTTGACACTGTCAATCACCTTCTCCTTGATACTCTTTTCTGTTTTGGTTTTTGTGACAGTGCTGTCTTGTGGTTCTCCTATCTATCAGGGTCTCTTTTGCTGTGTCTTCATTCAGGTTACGCCATCCAACTGTGGGTGTCCCACAGGACTCTGTCAGGTGCTCTCTTCATTTCTCCCTCTATACTGTTTCACTTGGTGATCTCCAAACAGAGATCACCGTTAAATCCAATCATGGACTCAATTATCATCTTCTTGCTAATGGTTCTCTAATCTACTTGTTCTATCTTAATCTCTCTGCTGACCTCCAGTCTCACATCTCTAACTGCTTATTGGGTATCTCAAACTGGTTGACCTATAAACATCTGAAATTGAACAGGTTCAAAACTAAACCTATCTTTTCCCTCAATCCTTCCTCCTTCTAAACTTTCTTATTACTGTTGAGGGTACCATCATCATCCCAGTCTCCAAGGTTTGCAATGTAGGTGCCATTGTTCTTTACCTTTGTTACATCTCTCACATATACCTTCTTGTTTCTTCTCTGGCACTGCTACCACCCTTATCACTTCATGCTTGGATTATTGCAATAGCCTGATAGTTGGTCATCTGCCATAAATTTTTCCCTACCCCAGTACATCCTCCAACCAGCTGTCGAAGTGATTTTCCTAAATCTCAGGTCGGATCATGACAGGCCTTACTCAGTAAACTCCAGTGGCTCCCTAGCATTTCTAGGCTAAAATATAAAATCCTCTCTTTTGGCATTCAAAGTCCTTCATAACCTCCGTTTCCCCCACCTTTCCATTCTCATACCTTATACCTCATCATGTTATCTTCAATCCAGTGATGCTGGCATATTTGTTGTTGCTTGAATAAGACATTTCACCTCTCACCTCTGGGCATTTCCACTGACTGTCACATATTCTTGGAATTCTTTCCCTCCTCATCCCTACTCCTGACCTCTCCTTTCAAGTTCAAGATTTAATCTCACCTTCTACAGGAAGCTTTTCCTGATCTTTTTTTTTGGCTAGGCAATGGAGTTAAGTGACTTGCCCAGGGTCACGCAGCTGGTAAGTGTTATGTGTCTGAGGCTGGATTTGAACTCAGGTCCTCCTGACTCCAGGGCTGCCACTGTGCTACCCAGCTGCCCCCTGATCTTTCTTAATTGTAGTGTCTTCCCTCTGTTGATTACTTCCAATTTATCCTGTATATAGCTTGTTTGTACATAATTGTTTGTACGTTATTACTCCTATTAGACGGTAAGGTCCTTGAGAGCAGGGACTGTCTTTTACCTTCCTTTGTATCCCCAGTGATTAGCATAGTGCCTGTCACATAGTAGGTGCTTAAGAAATGTTTATTGATTGACTTGTTAAATAGCAACAAAATACATCATTAACTAGATTTATAAAAGAAAGAGGAAAACCAAATGACCAGTTTCAAAAATGAAAAAGAATTTATAACACATGAGGAAGAAGTGAAAGAAATTACTAGAAGTCTTTTACCCATGTGTATGTCAATAAAACCGATTAATACAAAAATATTAAATGTAATGATCAATAGAACAAGAGATAGAGAATTTAGGTAACCCAATCTCAGAAAAAGAAATTTAAAAAGTCCTAATTGAACTTCTAAAAGGGGAGGGGGCACCCATGATCAGATGGACTTATAAAACATTCAAAAAAAAATTTCTTAAGTTACATAAACTGTAAAGATGGGGGAGAGGTCCTACCATTTATGAATGATATGAATATGGTCTTGATATGTAAACCATGGAAAATCAAAATATAGAAAGAAAACTATAGATAAATGTCCCTAATAAAGAGTGATGCAAACATTTAAAATAAAATACTAGCAAAAAAGTTAATGCAACGTATCAAAAAGAATGTATGTTATAGCCAGGTTGTTTTCATACCAGGAATGCATAGTTCATGCAATATTAGGAAAACTATAAATATAATGGAATATATTAATAAAAAACAGAAACCATAAGATTGAATAGATGTAGAAATACCTTTTGATTAACTACAGTACCCATTTGAGAAAAATATTAATAAATAGATTTTTCTTCAGTATGATGTGTAACATCTGTTGAAAACCAAAAGCTGGCATTGGGATAAACTATAGGCCTTTCCAGTAAAATCAGAGGTAAAGCAAGGCTGTCCATTATCATCACTACTGTTTAATGTTAGAAACTTTAGGTATAGCAATAAAATGGGAGAAAGAAATCTAGAGTATAAGTCTAGGCAAAGAGGAGAGAACATTATCACTTTTTGCAGCTAATTTCATTGCTTACTTAGGACACCCTAGAGATTTATCTATAGATTTATTGTAATAATAACTTCAGTAATGTAGCAGTATAAAAAGGAAGTCTGCATAAATCATCTGTGTTTTAGTATGTTGACAGCAGAACCAAACAAAAATAAATAGAAAAATAAATTCTATTTAGAATAACTATGCAATATATAAAATATTTGGAAATCTACGTGCTAAGACACACAGGGACAATATGACAATGGCAATAAAATACTTTTTTTGGAGCTATAGCTAGACCTAAATAATTGCATGGATATTAATTGCTCATGGGTAGGCTGAGCTAAAATAATAAAAAATGACATTAATACCTAAATTAATTTATTCACTATCATGTCAGTCAAACTAACAAAAGGTTACTTTGGAGTTAGAAAAAAAATTCTGACAAAATTCACCTGGAAGAACCAAAACTCAAAAATCTCAAAGGAAATAAATGAAAAAAAAATGGGAAAGAAGGTAGTCTCACAGTACCAGACTTCAAACTATATTACAGAGCAGTAATAATTATAATGACTTGGCACTGGTTAAAAAATAAAGAGGTTGGTGAATGGGATAGATAGGTATACAACCTACAGAAGCAAATGAATCTAGTAGCCTAGTGTCCAATAAATCTAAACACCCAGTTATAGAAGTAAAGACTCACTATTGTGCGAAACCGACTCGGAAAACTGAAAACCACTCTGACAGAGGATAGGTATAGACCAATACCTCAAACCACATACCAGATTAGCTCCAAATGGATACATGAATTAAATGTAAAAGTTAACATCATAAATTGGGGGGGGTGATAAATTTGCTTTCATATATATGCATAGAGGAGAAGTTTATGACCAAACATAGGATAAAGAGGATTATAGAAGATAAAACAGACAAATTTGATTGCATGAGTTTAAAATGTTTTTTGTACAAATGAAACCAATGTAGCTAAAAGTAGAAGGGAGGTAACTGGGAAAAATATTTGCAGCAAATTTCTCTGATAAAAGTGTCATTTCCAATGTAGATAAACAATTGCTTCAAATTTTACAGTACGTAATCCATTCCCCAATTGAGAGATGATCAAAGGATATAGACAGACTTTTTTTTTTTCTTTTTTTTTTTGGCAAGGCAATTGGGATTAAGTGACTTGCCCAGGGTCATACAGCTAGTAAGTGTCAAGTGTCTGAGGTCACATTTGAACTCAAGTCCTCCTAACTTTTGGCCTAGTGCTCTATCCACTGTACCACCTAACTGCCCCAGACAGATATTTCTTAAAGGAAGAAGTATAAGCTATCGATAGCTTATGAAAAAAAAAATCCTCCAAATTACTAATAATCAGGCAAATATGCACAAGAAAACAACTCTGAGATACCATATCATATGTATTCACATTAGCAAAAATGACAAATGTTGGAGAAGTTGTGAGCAAATGGGCACACTGACACACTGTTGGTAGTTTTGAATTGGTAGTGGTTCTAGAAAGCAATTTGGAATTGTGCATAAAAAGTCACTAAACTGTGCATATCCTTTGATCAAGTGATACCTCTACTAACCCTATATCCCAAAGAGATCAAAGAAAGAGAAAATGACTCATATGTGCAAAAATACTTATAGCAGCTCTTTTTGTGGTAGCACACAATTGGAAACTGAGGGGCTGCCCAGCAATCGGAAAATGGCTAAACAAACTGTGGCATGTGAATGTAATAGAATACTTTTGCTCCATAAGAAATGACAAAAGGGATGCTTTCTGAAAAAACTGGGAAGACTTATCCTGAGTTCATAAAGAATGTTGTGAAGAGAATCAGGAGAACGCTTTTTATAATAATAACATTGTACAGACAAACAACTTTGAAAGACTTAAAAGAATTATCCAATCATGATTTCAGAGGACTGATGATGTGATGGATTCAAAATGCAGAATAAGACATACATTTTTGTACATGGACAATTTAGGAATTTGTTTTGCTTTAGTATTCATATTTGTTACAGGCATTTTGTTTTTCTTTTAAATTGAGAGGGACTGGGAGCAAGAGAAAATAAATGCATATTGAGAAAATTTAAAAAAAATTAGATGTGTGTCTGTGTATGTGTATACACACACACATTTCTGTGAAATCTTCCTTATGAAAATATCTTTAACTTCCTATATCTTACTCCAAAGTTTTCCCTATCCCATTTTATACTGGATTAACTTTAAGTCTCCTCCCCTCTCAACAAGTCTGTTTGTTGCATCAATGGATTTTATCAGCAGCCCCAAAGTATTCTGTTGTTAAATTAATTTGGAAAATTTTTCCTTTTTTATGTCTCCTTCTACTTCAGTTTTCAAGAACGTGATTATGTATGTTCCATTACATAGTTTTCAGTTTTCATGCTAAAACTTCTCAATTTTCAGTTTTGAAAAGTTGTCTTGAATAGAATATATAAGAGAGGAAAATCTTTGGTTTCATCTTATCTGAGGAAATGAAGGTTTACTTCAGGCAATTCAAACATAAGGGGTAGTAAATGGTACTCTAGCTATGACCATATTAGCCTGCTGTCCCTTTGTGGGAGGCCAAGACGAGGAGAGATTGGATTGTGGCACACCAATATGGTCCATTGGCCTGAATACAAAGCTCTAAGTGGAATGCGTTCTTTAAAAAAATGTGCACGTTCAGCAGGAACATATGGGTATTTTGCAATATTGAAAGGGGAAATGTGTATCAATTGGCACAAAGGCAACTCATGGATTTTCTTGTTTGATTCATTCCATAGATGCTTATCATTTTTAACTATTTGTCTTTTGACTATATATTTGACTTTCTTTTAACTTATAAGGAAAAAAAAACACAAAAACTATGCAGTTACAAGGAGCTGAACTATCATTTTCCTCATAAGAAGTATATCAGAGAAATGAAACAACATTCTTTTGATTCCATGAGATCCCTACTATTGAATATAATTCATAGCTGATACAGACTTTCAATTAGAGTTCATCATTAGCATCATCATGTTTCACAGTTATTATTTGCACTGTTTTATGCAGTGTGCCCATTAAGCTCTGTAGAAGATAGGTAAGTAAGTAAGTTACTGTGTCTGACTTGAAGAGATGTACATAGAATAGTTGTGTCAAAAGTAAGTAATACAAGGTAGTTCAGCACCAAATAAGTAGTGCAGGGCTTTACCAGTAGCAGTAGTACTACAGACTTGAACTGGTCAGAAAAGATATAGATGGGACAGGAAAAACTGGACTTTGAAGGAAGGAAAAAGTTGAGCTGTTCAAAGGTGAGATCACAGCTTAAACCTAACCATTACCTAAAACCGCTCTACCTCCTAAATACCAAACTCTGATGGACGATCTCCTCCCTTGTCACGATACCCTGTCCTTATATCTCTTCTGTTTCACATCTCCTAAACTTTTTTTTTTAATCATGACTTCAGTTATTCTATAATTACCTCTCTAGCTCCCTTTTCTGATTGTTCTTTCTCTTTATATCCTGACCCTATAGTTGGGCATTTCAACAAGCTACTATCTTCCACCATTGATACTGCCCTCAAAACTTTCCCTATAGTCCTTTTATTGTTCTCTTATTCTGGATGGAACCTGCTAGCTCTCTTTGAACATGGGTGATGTAAATCTCAAAACTGACCTGACTAGATCTGCTAAAAATTCATGCTATATAAAGTCAGTTGGACTCTCATATCTACACAGAAATCCCTTTTCTTTTTCTCTGACTGCCTCCTTATCACACTTCCTAAAGAGGCTATTCCAAGTTGGCTCCTTTCTCTCCAAGCCCCTAACTTTACTTTCGTCCCACTCCTTCTAAGTAAATGTTTTTTCCCCTCTTTATTGAGAGGATGAAGTTGTAGTTGTCATAAGTTTCCTTATATCTCCTTCATCATACTTGATATAAAGGAAAATGTAAATAATTGGTGAGGTATTCAGTGATTGTGTTGGCTAAACTAATACACTGAAAATGATTATACTATATACTATATTCATTAATCTACACATCTAGCATCAATATACCAACATAATACTTCATACTTAATGCTTCATATAAGGGAAGAGGTGAGTATTTGGTGAGGTATTTATTCAGTGTTCATGGGCTGGCTGGACTAATATATTAAAGATGACAATACTATGCTCAATCTACATATCTAAAATCAATGTCAATGGAATACTTTATAGAATTAGTCAAAATAACAGTATAATTTATACAAAAGAGAAAAAAGGTCAAAAATGTAAATAGAAATGATTAAAAAATGTTGGAAGGAGAGATACTACTTATATATCTCAGATTATACTATGAATCAATTCTTATAGACTATCTGGTGCTATATAATAATACACTAGCCAACATTTATATGCTGTTTTAAGGTTTGCAAATACTTTATTTTATCTCCTTGGATACTCACAACAGCTATGTGAAGAAGTACTATTCTTATCTTCATTTGGCAGATCTATAAAAATAGTAATGTGGATTAGGTGGAATAAATTAGATCAGGGATGGGGAACCAGTGGCCTAGAGGCCACATGTGGCTCTCTAGGCCCTCAAGTAAGGCCACACTTGAGGAACTAGAAGGCCACATGTGGCCTCCAGGCTGCAGGTTCTCCACCCCTGGATTAGATGTACAAGTTTTGTAACCACATGTCTGTAGCCAGCTAGTGTTCAATAAACTTACCAATGTAAATTGCTAGGAGAGAGACTTGTTATACAACAAAAATTTCTGTAGAAATTGGATAGGAATTTGTCAGAAAATGGGATTAGTATAAAGCCTAGCCACAGATATTACATTAAAATTCAAATACATCAGTGATCTAAATAGCAGTCATACAAAAAAAAAATGACAGACATAACATAAGGCTAAATCACAACTATGGATAAGAGAAAAAATCTTAAGCAGACATACCTGATGTTAATGGATTGCTAATCTGTTTGGTGTGAATATTCTCTCCCATTGGTAACATTTTTGTACCTCTTTCTCCTGTGCCCAAATGTCTATCTGTGTTGTCTGGTAAATCATCTATGAAAAGTCTGTTGTTACGGTGGAATAAACACACCAACTAGTTACATGCAGGCAATGATTTGTTTAGCAATGCATGTGGTTGTAGAAACAAGTTGGGTTCACATAGGGACCAAGAACTTTGATTACTACAAAGTTAATATACAGTTAAAAGAGTCACCTGATCATGGGAGATGTTGAGATGGGGTGTAGTCCTGTGACTTTCTGTGATCAAGTGACTTACGATAAGGTTGGAACTTAACTTCACAAAATGGCGGATAAAGCCAAAATGGAATTACTTATGCTCTTTTTAATGTAACACTATTCAGTGTGCTGGAGGCTTTCCTTTAGATCTCTGGGCACTGGATAACAGTAGAGCTCATGGACTTGCCATTTGTAATTCCTTGTTCTTACATAACTTCCTGACTCCCCTTCCCCAATTTTCGAGTCATACTTTTCTAATGACATTCTTTAGGCTACTTCACCTGAATAATTTAGTCATTATAAAAAAAAAATGATAAAAGACAAAAGAGACTGTGTCATTTATGTTAAACTAAAGAACTTTTCCATAAATACAAGTATGACATTAAGAATAAGAAAAGATATAGACAGAATGAAATTTGTATTAGATATTTGTATTAGATATAATTTATAAAAGTTACTCTGTGCTTATATGCATATACACATACATACATGTGTATGTGTATATTTATTTATATCTGTATCTCTAGCTTTATGCATAAATCTATGTCTAGATTATTAATCTATTAATATAGATATAATCTATTAATATAGATATAGATGATAGTAATATAGACATATTCATATAGATAGAGATAATAAACCACTGGGAAAATAATTTTAGCTTATTCTCTAACATCTGTTATGGAGGTAAAGAGGCGGAAACATATCATAAGAACTCAGCAAGACCCTTCAAACTAAATCAATATTTCATATTGTTTTAATTTCTGACATTAACAAACACCAACTAACATGAACATTTCTATGTATAAACAGTAGAACAGAAAGAGTATTATACATGAAACTGTGAATTTCTATTATCGATGGCTTCGAAGATCTAATAAGTTCAACATGTAATTTTAAAAGCTATCATATCTGCCTTTCATTCATTCTGGTCTTCCTTCTGTTCTCTTGGATGCATTTACAAATACTTCAGTGACATACCTTTTTTTTGGGGGGGGAGGGGACAGAGGGATCCCTTATCCCTACCTTAGTTCTCTCCCTCCCATCCCTTCTTCCTATTGAAGAACACACACACACACACACACACACACACACACACACACCAAATTTCTGTTTCAAATATGCAGTCAAGCAAAACCAGTTCCCACGGTAGACGTTTCTGAACACGTGTCTCATTTCTGCCACTCGGGTCCATCACCTCTTTGTCAGGAGGCACATAGCATCCTTTGTTATCAGTCTTCTGAGATCATGGATGATCATTGCATCACATTTAAGCCTTTGTGGTTTTCATATTTTCAGTGCTGCTGTTATTATAGAAATTGTTATCCTGGTTCTTTTCTCTATCTATCTATCTATCAATATCTATATATATAGATATATATTTGCATGTTACCTCCATCATTAGATTGTAAGCTTCTTAAGGGCAGGCAATATCTTTTGCCTCTTTTTGTATCTCCAAAGCTTAGCACAGTTTCTGGCACATAATAGGAACTTAATAATTATTGATTGATTGATTGATGTGCTATAGTGTGTTCAACTGTTCCTTAACCATTAAGCACCTTTTTTGTTTCTTGTTCTTTGCCACTACAAAAAGAGCTGTTATAAATACAGGCTGGTCAAAAGTTTTAGTGCAGTTTTGAGCTATTTATATTTAAACTACACTAAGGCTTTTGGGACACCTTGTATTTTTTCAAAAAAAGGAATCCTTTTCTTTCTTTGATCTGTTTGGGTTATAGGCCTAGTAGAGGTATCACTGGTTGAAAGAGTATAAACAATTTAGTAACTTTATGGACGTGGTTCCAAATAGCTATACAGAATATAAGGAAGATTTTACAGATCTTTGGGGTCTCTAAGAATTGGATACAACTGAAATGACTGAACCACAACAACAAATAAGAGCAAAGAGAGGTAGGGGAAGGACAGGACAACTTGAAATTTTCAAGTATGTGTAATTGTCTGGTATATAGGTGCTTGTGTGGAGAGAGACTGAAGAAGTTAATTTTTGTATTTTCATGGGCCGCTAAACACTGTGTTTCAAACCATATAATTTTGGGGTCTTGTTTCTTTAAAAAAATTAACCTTGAGATGCTTACTAGCCTTAAGTACAAAATCTCACTCCAATTTCATTTGAATGGATCTGTGATCATTGATAACAATCTTTCTACTATTGCAAATCACCTTTCATACCTTTTCCTATGTGATTTCTGTCTGTGTCTTCTAGTAAATCTTCCTCATGGGTTCCAGTCTATGTACATAGTTTCCCAAATACAATCCAAGGGGCAGCTAGGTGGCATAGTGGATAGAGCACTGGCCCTAAAGTCAGGAGGACCTGAGTTCAAATCCAGCCTCAGACACTTGACACTTACTAGCTATGTGACCCTGGGCAAATCACTTAACCCCATTGCCTAGAAAAAATTTAAAAAAATGCAATCAAATCTTATGTCTTTTTCCTGTGCAATTCTAGGTCCAGCTCATTGTCTGTCTATAATACCTACATATCTATAATATAGATACACTGATGAACTAACTCAATGAAATGCCAATACAATGGGATACTGTAATCTGAACAAGATGCAGTTTTTGTCTACTTGCTTTACCCAATGCAGATTACTAGACCATTCTTCTGAATAGTTTTAGATCTGTCTCATTGAGGAAACCCTATAGAATTCCAGGGTTACATGTGCTAAGCACAGTGTCAGAGAACCTTGCCATTCATAATGAGCTCTCTTCCTTTTGTCCTCAGAGTGTGATAACCTCCATGACAGAATGTTATAATTTGTTGTCTTATAATTTCTTTTGAATTTTAAAAATTATCCCTTTTATTTGACCTTGCCTCTAGCCAACTCCAAAGCAATTCTGATGTAGTACTGACCATTTGGAGTCAGCTGATCTGACAGGGACAGGCAGAGGGAGTGAATTTACTTTTTTACATATGTTGGATTCCAAATGATAAACATACAGATGGAACTACCTAGCAGATGGACAGAGATTTGATGTGAGGGTTCAGAAAAATGGTTAGGACTGAAAATGTAGATTTGATGAGTCATATATACAGAAATAATATTTGAAATCCTAAGAGCAGTTGATATCTCTAAGGGAAAGTATGTAGAGAATGAAGAATAGAACCCTGAAAAACAGGCCCCATGGTGAACTTAGGTTTAAGAGGAGGAAGTATAACTGGTCTGAAGGAAACAGGTAAGGTGGAGAGAGAGATAGAAAAAGATCCTAGAGTGAGAAGGAGGTCTTTGATGGAGCAAAATCATAGAGAAAATGAGAGCAAATGGAATGGGGAGCATGGGCAGAGAAGGGATATATTTTCATCTAGGTCTATTCTGAAGTATACTTTTTTCTCTGGGAAGGAAGGAATGAAGAACTTGAGTGATAGCTATTTGGAGTTAGAAAGGAGCATGAATGCAGTAACTCACCCTGAATGATCTCAGTCTTCTCAGTAAAGTAGGAGACACAAGGTCTTCTGCTTTGCAGGGAGGAGAGCTTGGAATCTGATGAGTATGGAGGAGATTTTTAATAGCTGTTGTAGGGAAAGAGTTAGGGAATCAGAAAGGTTTACATGGAAGTCTACGGGAAGAATCAGACTCTTATTTTTAGTTTTTGAAAGGTTAATTTTGAATTCTCAAATCACACATCAAAGTTAATTTTATTGATTCCATTTTTAAAATTGCACCTGTCATGGAGCCATGCCAGTAGACACATGCAAAATGAAAGCATTAAAACAGATAAAACATAACAAGACCAGAATG
Organism: Vombatus ursinus; assembly: GCF_900497805.2. Taxonomy (NCBI): domain Eukaryota; kingdom Metazoa; phylum Chordata; class Mammalia; order Diprotodontia; family Vombatidae; genus Vombatus; species Vombatus ursinus. The sequence continues at coordinate 1,254,788 of NW_020954681.1, forward strand.
TTGTAAACTCAATTACTTATTTAAAGGCCATTAGCCTTAAAATGTTAGCCAGTCAGGGGAAAAAATCCCATTTTATAAGAGCTGGGTTTGAAGGTCAGCTAATGGGAAATGGATAAAATTAGGACAGGCAGGAAGTTCAATAAGGTAGCCTTCTAGTGGAAAATACCTGGCCTTGTTCTTTGGTTGAAGACTTAGGAAAGCTTCTTCAGACACATCCTTGAAGATCTCACTTGCCTTTATGGTAAACTGAGAGGAGGAAAGTTGATCACTATGGAAGTTGCACAGACCTCAAATCTCATGGAGCTCTCCCAGGTACATGTGGGCTCCAACATAAAAATACTCACTACCTGGAAATCCAGATTTACTTAACAGTGTATTAAGAGCTGGTGGTGATGATTCATATCATCAAAGGATAATTTGCAGGATTCCTTTAAAGAATGAACTCTCCTGTATGTGAAATATCATTTGATTTGCATTCAACTTTTCAGAAGTAAGCATGTTGCATAGAGTGTCAGACAGCACTGTTGGCTAGTTCAGTACAATTCAGCAAATATTTTTTAAGTGTCTACTGTGTTAAGACTTTGTGCTGGGGATAAAAAACCAAAATTACAAACAAACCCTACCCTCAAGGACCTTACGTTCTACTGGTAGGGATGTAACAAATATACAGATAAATACATTTGAGAGAAGGAGAGAGAAATAACGAGGCGGCAGTTATGTGGCACTACAGTGGATAGAGCACCTGGCCTGGAGTCAGAAAGACTCATTTTCCTGAGATCAAATCTGGTCTCAGACACTAGCTGTGTGACCCTGGGCAAGTCATTTAACCTTTTTACCTGTTACTGTTACCCTGTTAACTGTCCACTTCAGTTTCCTCATCTGTAATAGCTGGAGAAGGAAATAGCAAACTGCTCCAGTATCTTTACTAAGAAAACCCCAAGATGGGGTCACAAAGAGTCAGACGCAATTGAGCAACAAAAATGTGTCAGGCCAATGAGTGCTTTTTCTGCCTTGGTGACATTGGGAGACCAGGGGAGGGGAGGAGGATGAGAGTTAGTTTTTGAGCAGAGGAGTAACACGGTTTGACCTGTGCCTTAGAAGAAAGAAATGCAAAAGATCAGTCTCTTGGTTATTTGGTCAACAAAGGAGATAGGCAACTTGTGATTTCATTGGTATGGGCAACTGCTAGGTGAGTAAACTCCCTCTGCCAATGCTGACACTTTGCAATTTATAATCTTAGAGGTTTCCTAGATCACTGAGAGTTTATGGTATTTGCCCAAGATAATACAGTCAGCATGTTTCAGAGGCGTAACTTGAACTCAGAGCCCTCCTTGCTTCCCAGTCAGTTCTCCATCTACTGCTTCTCTTGACAAACAAAACACCTCAGTAATGGTCATTGAATTTTGACAGCTCACTGAATGGGAGAGACACAGAGAACAAAGTAGAAGCTGAAGGAATAAAAGTAGGAAAGACCAAAAAATAAAAGGGAAGAAGAGGGAGGGAAGAGATAGGCAGGAGGAGAGCTGTCCCAAATTCAGTCTTTCCTGTTTAGTGTCAAGGTGACTGATGCTTTCTTTGATCTCTCTATGCTTCATGATGATTTCTTAATGTCTCTTTAATAATCCTCTAATACATGTGACTGTGTTCTTTGAAAAGCAGTATTTCAAAATGGACTAGCCTACTTAGTCTTTGCATTCTGTTTAGTGATCTAGCTTAAGGAAGTTCCCCCACTTTGGCTCTGAGAAAAAGAATTTGTGCTTTTGGTGCTGCCAAATGCTATCTTAGAGGTGTTAATCAATGTTTCAGGACTGAAAATTGCTAGCCTGAATTTCCTTCGTGTGCTAAAAGATGTGTTTACCCTGAGGCCTCCAGCTCTGTTGCCGGGGGAAAAGATGCCTTTGAAATTGACACTACTGGGAAAGGTTCCCTTAGATCCTCCAGGGGCAGCTAATGTTATGTTTCATGGCAAAGAGATTGCTACAATCAAGGCATGGACTAATATATAATAAAAAAAAATGAATTTTACTGAAAGCATATTACATGGTACATTTGAAAGAATACAGGATTTGGAGACAGGGGTCTGAATTTAGATTCCCAGCTCTACCACTCATTTCTTGTGTGACCCCAGCACTTACCAAAGTGCCTGGCACCTGGTCGATGCTTAATCAATGTTGATTGATTGAAATCGGGCAAGTCACTTTGTCTCCCTTAGTTTCCTCATCTGTAAAATGAGAGGATTGGATTAGATGATAATGAAGGCCCTTCTAGCTCTAGTCAGTCAATTGGCAAGCATAGTCAATTGGCAAGCATTGCCAATTGTGCCAGACATTGTGCTAAATGTTGGGAGTACAGAAAAGGGCAAACATACAGCTCTTGTTTTCAAGGGACTGACATTCTGGCAAGAGACACACCATGCCAAAATGTACACACAAGATACATACACTGTAAGTGGGAGGTAATTACTGAGGTAAGGGGGGTGGGCAGGACAGGCCTCTTTCAGAAGGGAAGATTTCAGCTGAACATTGAAGGAAGTCAGAGAGGTCAGAAAGTGAAGGTGAGGAAGAAGAACATTCCAGACAGGGAGGAGAGATAGTGAGAAGGTACAGAGTTGGTAGAAGATGAAAGACAATAACTCCATACCCTGCCATTTAAGGGCCTCCACAATAGGACTCTGGGTGGCTAGGTGACACAGTAGATAGAGCATTGGGCCTAGAGTCAGAAGGATTCTCCTAAGTTCAAGTATGGCCTCAAACACTTACTGGCTGGTGTGAATGGAATGAAGAAGACTGATGTGAGCTATGTTTTAGAGGAAGAACTGACAAGACTTGATGGTATGTGGCAGGTGGAAGAAAGGGAAGAATCACAGATTAATCCCAAGTTTCAATTTTGGGTACCTGGGAAGATGGTAGTGCCACCACCAGAACTGAGGAAGTTAGGAGTAGGAGCAAAGTTAATTTTGTTTTCTTGATTAATGATACCAAAATGAACATTCCATCAGAGCTCACGCTCTGACAGGTCCAATGGTCCTGGTGTTGGACTATGTGTCTATCAGACAAATAGTAGTCTGGAATGGCTCATCAATATAAAGTTGACCTCTAGGTGATGAACTGTTTTTAACTACAGCATCTCATACGTTGCCATATTAAGGCATGGAGGAGTTTTGATCTGTGGCTGTAGGGGAAGGAGCCATACAAGATCAAAGCTCTCTATACTGAAGTACTGAAGTTGAAATAAAATTCATAGACTCTTCAGACTAAAACGAACCTGAGATGTTGGCCACATCTGGTTAAACCTTCCATGCAGTGCAGTAATGCCTTCTTTAGCAGTTCTGGCAAGTGGTTAGCCACCTCTGTATGAAAACATTAAGTGATAGAGAACTCACTCTCACAGACTATTCCATTGCTGGACAGCTGTAGCTACTAGGTGTTTCTTCTTTATGTTGAGCTGAAATGTGTCTCCCTATAACTTCCCACTAATCCTAGTTTTTTCTGAGGCAATAAAAATGACTATCTTTTTGTATATGAAAGATCTTCAAATAATTGCAGAAAGCAATCATGTCTCCCCCTTACTTTTCTTTTCTTCTGGCTGTGTAGCCCCAATTTCATCAATCCTCACTTATCTGGCATATTTTCTAGAGCTTTATCTTGATTGCCATTCTCTGAACATGTCAGAGTTCTTATTGTTCAAAAGATAGCTCTCAAACGTGGTTTGACCAGCAGAGACTAAAGTGAGTAGTATGTGATGCTTTGAAGTATAGAATATTACCAATGGAGAAAGTGTCGGAAATTAGTCCAACCTCCCCACTTTCTATATGGGGAAAGGGCTCAAAGTTTGTGGTCCAGATGGGACTAGAACCCAGCTTATTTGACTCCCACTCAAGAGCTCTTTTAACTGCAAAATCTGGCCTTTGTAATTGAGCACAAGTTTGTATTATCTTTTTATATATTCATCTTAACAGCCACATCTTACTGGTGGATCATACTGAACTTGTGGTCAACCATAACCCTGGGCTCATTCACTTGAACTGCTGCCAAGCCAGATCTCTCCTATCCTGTACTTCTGCAACTGATTTCTTAAAATACATATGTAGGAATTTATGTTTACTCTTGTTAAATTTCATCTTGGTGGATTGGGCCTAACATTTCCACCTTTGGAAATAATTTCCTATCTTGATTTTGTCATCTTAACATATTGTCTTATCCCTTCCAGCTTAGTGCTGTAAGTGCTACGAGAAAGCTTTTTCTGAATTCATCCAAGTCATAATTTCATATAATGAGTATGTATTAAGCACCCACTAAGTGCAAGGGACTGTTCTCAGTGCTGGGGTGAGGTGGGGTGGGAAACCAATAAATAAGACATTTTATGTTGTGTTTTCACACTGGCTGGCTCTTGTAGCTGGAATGCTTTCCCTCCTCATCTCAGCCTCTCTGAAAGACCAGCTGCCTTCAAGATTCAAGACTCAGCTCTCAGTTCAATGGCAGCCTCCCAGAGAAGTCTTTCTTAAATCTCTCAGGCATTACTGGGTCCCATTAGCTTGTATTTATTTGGGTAGATGCTTTGCATTTGTTCATCTGTGTGTAGATTGTTTTCCCCCAGTAGAATGCTACTTTTTAGGGAGAAGAATTATTTTGTTCACAGTTTCTTATGTAAGCCTCATTCTTTGTGTGTGTGTGTGTGTGTGTGAGAAAATATTTGTTAAATTCAAAAGAAAAAAAGAAAATTTAATGGAAAAAGAACATGGCCCCTACCTTCATGGAGCTCACACAGACTTGGAGACATAAACATACATATAACAATAATGCAAATAGAGCTCATGAGTGCAACAAACTAATAGCTCTTTAAGGTCTAAGGAAGGAAAGATCACTTCTGACTGGATGATGAGTGGCAGGTGGGGAACTCATGAGGAACTTTGGGTAGTCAGCAGACACCTTACTTGGCAGAGTCAGACAGAGAAGATCTAACCCAGGAAGGAAGCTCAGAAAAGGAGGAAGGAAGGGAGAACAGAATTTGCCCCAAGTTTCAAACTTCTGCTCTTGATTCTCATTACCCCTACCCTGTTTCCTGATGCTCTGCTCCCTACCCTCACTCCATTCTCATTTTTCATTCACTAGCTACTGTGAGCTTTCCCCATGGTGAGATGCACAGAAACCCAAGATACATCTTGAAAGCATGTCCAGGACTAATCTGTGTATGCCAGACAAAGAGAAAGCATCTTTAGGACCTTTTTGCCCATGTTTATCTTTGCTGTAACTCTTTGCAACCTTGCTTGTGAGCCTCATTTCTTAATGAGCCCAAGCTACTACATTACCTATCTCCAGACCTTCAGGATAGGTATCATAATCATGCACATTTCCCTGTGTTTCTTATGGGCAGCACTGTGGAGATTGTGAATTAGGAGGCATTTCAATAGTCTGGCTCCAATCTATCTTTCCAGGATTGTTATACCTTATGCCCCACAATCTCTGGTTCAGCCAAAGGGCTTGATATTCCTCATGTACAATTCTCAATCTCTGTCTCTGTGAAGTCCATCCCCTAGGCATAGAATGCACTTGTTTCTCACCTGTCAGTCTCAGAGTCCCAGTCTGTTTCTCTTTGAAATTTTTTTATTTTAAATTTAATTTTAGCATTCTTTTTTTCATAATTGAATTCTGAATTCTCTCCCTCCCCCTATCCATCTCCCACTCATTGAGAAGACAAGAAATGTGGTTTCAATTATATATATGAAATCATGCAAAACATATGTCCGTATTAGCCATGTTGCAAAGGCAAAAGCAAGAAAAAGAAAGAAAATTATGCCTCGATTGGCATTGAGATTTCATCAGTTCTTTCTCTGGAGGTAGATAGCATTTTTTATCCTAAGTCCTTCAGAATGGTCTTGGATCATTGTATTGATCAGAATAACTAAGTCATTCACAGTTGATCATCATACAGTATTGCTGTCACTGTGTACAACATTCTCCTGGTTCTGCTCACTTCACATTGCATCAGTTCATATAAGTCTTCTCAAGTTTTTCTGAAATCATCCTGCTCGTCACCCAGTCTGTTTCAAAACTCAGCTTGAGCTTGATGCACTTCAGCTTTTCTTGATCCTCACATCCATCAACACCAGCTGCTGAACAACTATCATTAACAGGATGTCTAAGTGCCCTGGGAATAGTAGCACCCTAGCCTCCTGCAAGGCCCCAGGTACTTTGCTATTGTTATTTGCTCTAACATTTCTGAAACAGCAGCGAATCCTCAAACTGCTGCTGGTGGAGTATTCTTATCTAAATGAAGTGGGAAGTGTGGGATAAGGTTAGTATTATTTGCTGTTACTGCATTCCCTGTCACTTGTTAACTTCAGACCAGTTAGTGTCCACATAATTAAAATCACTCAGAGGTGGCCTAATGATAGTTACCAGCTCAGGAAGATGGTGACGCAGATGGAAGGAGGGAGACAGAGGAAATGTTTATGTGCCCTGTAACTTTGGCTGGGGCCCAGTAAGTACAGAATACCTAAATACAAACCTAACTATATTTCCCTGGCCTAGTCATTTCCCAGTTCCATGTTGTTTGATGGTATGCTTCTCAAATTTGTAGGTGGCACAAATTTAGGAGGGGTAGCTCACCTCTGAACCCCAATATATCTTCACTCCTCTACATCTTGTCCATTTGTTCTTTCCACTAATCTCCAAACATGAGGTGGGCCTTCTCCTTACCAAGGCCAACCCCTCTATTTGTATTCTTGATCCCATTCCCTTTTGTTTCCTCTAGCAGCTTGCCCAGGATCAGGAAAAAAACAAAATGAAAGCAAAAATATTTGATTCAATATGCCCAAATGTACCCTTATAGGTTCTCTTCAAGCAAGGTTCTTTCGTGCATATGTTAAAAATATGTATGATTCTACAACAGGTGCAAGAACCAAGGTAGCTTTGTTCAACAACAACATGCCCAACACTAAGCCTACTTCAATAAGTCTGCTTATTAATGTCAAGCTAGACTTAAATAGGATAAGATCTGGTCACCTAAGATATTTACTAGCGGAGGGTGAGTTCAGGAGTACAGTTAATGATTTTCTTCTTGGCAAGGAAAAGGTCTACCACTTCCTCAGAGACATGAGGAAAGGAGGGGAGTGTAGTCAAAGATGTAGAAGTGTTTTGAGAAGAGCTATAACTAGGCATTTCAATACCTGGAGCAAATTCAGTCTAGTAGAGAAAGGTGGGTAGGTCTGTTATAGGACTGCCATTGTGTGTGGTTGAATTAAGCCAAATTCAGAGATTTCATGATAGTTTAGGTTTAGGGACCGTGAGGTTTGAAGGGTTCAAGAACTGGGTAAGAGACAAAGACTGACACTCAAGTACTGAACTTATTGGGGAGGAAAGAATTCCATTAATAGCAAGGATCTGAATAGCATGGCATGAACTTTAAAGGAGGAGGGATGGTTGCTTAATGATGGTGGCAAAAGGAAGTGTGAAAATAGAAATGGGGAGCAAAGAATATGCCAACTCTTCTTTATGGCACTATGTGTCAGGTGTGAGAGGAGTAGCTGGCCTTGGAGAGGGTACTAAAAGATGTAGTAATTTGAGGAAAAAGATTTCAATGAGTGCCAGAAATGGAAAGAATCTGAAAGAGAGTCAAGATAAATGAGAGTTTATTAAATGTAGAGAAGGGCTCTAGAGGGCATGTGAGAAAAGCAGAGTAGAGGAGAGTGGGTATGGGGAATGCCTAGAGCTAAGATTACCATTTGGAGGGAGGGGCATTATCACCAACATTGCCCTTTTGCAGATAATGCCTTATTTTGTTTGAGGAATTAATTCATTGAGACTGGATAGGTAATTAGCATCTCTTGTCTATTCTCCACCATGTAGTAGCAATTCCTCTTTAAATGGGCAGTTACACAGTGAGACTGCCATCATACCAAGGATGTAAAAAGACAATCCATGCAGAAAACGTATACATCCTGGTGAGGTTTATTGAAGGGTATAGTTATAATTGACAAGTCTCAAGTAGAGTGAGAATTAAGGCCATATCTCAGGTTCTTCCAGCAGAGAGATTTATCTCTGTCTGGGCTTATAGATCATGTCTGACATCAATTAGACTCAACTCCTGTGATGGGAGCAATCCAAGAGAGGTATACTTTGCTGTTTTCTTATATAGAGAACATTCCCTGTCTCTGGGAATCATATGTTGGTGATGTCTCAGAGTTTCCCCATTCTTAAGGAGTCCTAAGCTAAATAAGAGGTAGACAGACATAGGATTGGTATCTGTGATGAAGACCTTTGGTTAGGCTAAGGGCTATGAGATCCCTATCTTTACATTCTCATGACTGAGAAACACTGAAATACATCCCTTTCCTTCCCAAATGGATGCTCATCTATAAGATTATAACTTTTCTTTTGGACAAATTGGACCTCTGAAGAAGGACAGCAGTGTACCAGATAGCAAAAGAAAACAAAAGGAGGCAGTAAATTTTGAGTGATCAAGAAAAAGGCTATCAATTTATGTATATGTACATGAGTTATCTAATACAAGCATCTCCACCTTTATCTGCAACTCTCTTTATGCAGAAAGGGCTTGCTTCTTACAATTATAATATGGTGAAAGATACAGATTTTGTAACAAAGCAATCTTTAAGCATAATCCTGTCACATTTCTTTTCCTCTGCTTCATACAGAAAAGCAGGCTTAAACAGAGTCACAAATTTTTCTCTAAGTCATTGGGGAGGAGAGTCAAAAAAGACCTGGGAAGGAAAAGTCCCTCAAAGCACAGACCTGAAAATCACCAAATACGAGGTATTTTGAATAGATCCATTTAAATAAATTTAATATATTTTCCAAGTGGAAAAGAAAAATAAAGGTTTCACACTCTAAGGACAAATGTCAAAGTAGGCTAGGGATTTTGTCATAATAAGTAACATCACATAGAGAGACAGCTAGCTGAGTAATATTCCCTTCCCCTTCTGGAAGCAATATTCACTTTACATTAAGAATGGAAGGATGGCATTTTAACATTCCAAAAGGAGACTGTAGCAATAGTTGAATGACAGGCTGATCATGCTGCTAACACATTATTGAATGGGAGTAAAAGAGTTACAAACTGATTCCCAGTTTGCCACATAACACACTAGGAGCACTTTACCCTTGTAAGAAGTTAGGTCCAAGGAGCAGAGTATGGTACTATGATGGCCGTAGGACCCTTGGAGGTGGCAGCCTAGGGACTGGGTGAAGGAGTAGGACTTTACCCAATATGGGGGGATGGCAAGCATGCCTGTCTCTTCAGATGTTGGTGCTTGGGCTCAAGCCCTGGATATCCAACACTACTTCTTGTGATTTTGAGATATGGAGGAAGGGGAGGCAGAAGGAGCCTGTGGAAAATGGCCTCTGTTTTCTCAGTAAAGTAGGAAGAGAGGGGAGAGAGAGAGAGGTGAAGAGGCATTAAGGACCTAAGAGAAGAAAGATTTGTCATAGTTACTTAGGGGAATGAGATAGTTAAGGAAGAAGAAAAGTTTTCAGTGCAGCAATGAGAGCTCAGATGATATTAGATAATTTAAATTTGTAGTGGACCTAGTCATTACAGTGGTATGGCCTCTTCTGACAGTATTTAGTAGCTTAGGAAGAGGATAAGCAGAGAGGGTGGAGGACAGTGTAGAGTTGAACTGGCTAACTGGGGATTCAAGGATAAAAAGAGGAAAGTGAGCTCAGAGCTGGAGTGAACGAGGAAAGATGGAAGGATAAGAGATTTACTTATAAGTGATGATGATTCCTCCTTTCTTAGATCTCACCTGATCTGTTTACTTTGGGTTTAATCATTTAGTCATTATTGCTTTTTTAATACTCCAGGGAATAAAAAAAGGTCATTCTCTCCATTTATAAAACTGTCATGTCTCACAGGCCCATCTGGGAGCAGAGGGGGTTCCAGGGTTAGGTGAGAGATTAAAATGTATGTGTCAGTCCAAGGTTTGAGAGAGTCAACAAGCCTGGAAGAGATAAAGCAGGCTTGGTTGGAACATGATTCCAAGATCTTGGAATCAACAGAGCAAATAGTGGCCAAAAATCCACCAATCAGTGATATACTAGATATAAAAGCTAGCCAGGAAAGCATGGTCTGAGGACAGGTGCAGTGTGTGGAGAGCCAAGAAGGATACACATGGGATGAGGTCAGGAGAACAACAGGGGAAGAGGAGTATGGTGATTCAGATAATTACAATTACTTCACTCAGATCAGCTCAAGGCAACATCATTTGATGGCGGCAGTCTGCTAGCTGCTCTCCCCTGCTCCCACCCAACACTGCAGCTGTGAGCTCAGACAAACATATTTAATACCTTGAGCCAAGCTGAGCCTATGGATGTGTCTGTATAGATGTGGTAACTTACTTATGACTGTGCTTTTCTAAAGGGACCTAAAAATGTGTTATCACTAAGACAGGGCCAGAGGAAATGAGAATGGCAATTTTCACTCTTGGTTCCTACTATATTCTTTGTTGCTACTGGCCATGGCTTAGCAGGAGAAGTAGCCACAGTTGTTTTTCACAGGTATGTAACCTTAGATTATTCCCAAATAGTATTGTTAACTCTGCCTAGACCCTGGAGTAGCATCATCTCAATCACATGAGAGACCCAGAAAGGAAACACCCATTTCATCCCACTTTTCCTCTGTCAGCAGAGTAATTGTAAAGGGATGCTCCACTATGCCAGCAAAGACTCTAGCTACTCCCTTGTTTTATAATCCCAGCTTACCAAAACTCCAGCTTGTGTGAAAATGCTGCCACATACTCTCAATGCAAACAGCCACCCCAGCTTTCTTCCTATGTCTGTGATTCCACAGCCTTACAACTGCTGCTTTACTAATGCTTATGATTTACTCACACCACATACAGATGCAGCTAAATATGCAAAGTGAGAACAGAAGCAATTATTAAGTTTTTTGTTTTAAGATTTTCATCAGAAATGCTCAACTAACTGAGGCACAAAAAAGACTTTTGGTTTGCATCATTCAAGAATTACCCAGATTTTCCACTTTGGCCATATCATAATTAAAAAGATAGAAGAGTCATGGCCAGTTAGCAGTTAATCTAAAAAGAATGAAGTGATTTAGGAGGACTCCAAGCTCTATATATGAATCAACAGTATGATGTGGCCATCAAAATAGTGAATATAATGTTCAGTTGCATTAAGAGACATAGCTTCTAGGTTGAGAGAGGTGACAAGGCCACTCTACTCTGGTCTGGTCGGTCAGACAGCAAGCATTTATTAAGCACCTAAAAAGCACTGTACAAAGATCACATCTGTTCCGTTATGGAGCACCACACTTTCAGAAAAACAATGATAAAATGGAAAGCATTCATGGGAGCACCAGAATGATGAGGGGCCTCAAGAACACCAAGGGGGCTCATTTGAAGGAACTTAGGGATGGTTAGCTAGCAGTAGAGAAGGTCCAAGGGAACATGGTAGCTATCTTCAAGTATTTGGAGGGCTGTGGTGTGGAAGGGGGATTTGTCCCCTGAGGACAGAATTAGGAGCAAAGAGTCCAAGTTGCAAGAAGGAAACTAGCCAGGCTAGCTAGACTTGAGAGAGTACAGAGGGGAGTAAGTGTTAGAAAACTGGAAATGTAGGGGGAGGGGCCAGGTTGTGAAGGGCTTACAGTGCCCAAGATAGGAATTTATATTTGATCTTGGAAGTAATGGGGAGCCATTGGAACTCATTGAGTAAAGAGGTGATATCAATTTACATTTTAGGAACATAATTTTGGCAGTTGTGTGGAGAATAGATTGGAGTGGGGTAAAACTTGAAGAAGAGTCTAATTAGAAGCTTTTGCAATAGTCCAGGTGAGAAGCTATGAGGGCCTGAACTAGAGTGGTTGGTAGCTGTGTGAGTGGAGTGAAGAAGTACGCAATTGATGATGAAGAGAAAAATCCCAAGCTGTGGCATCTGATTGGATATGTAGATTGAGTGAATTGAGAATGACACTGAGGTTGCCAACCTGGGTGATTGGGAGGATTTTGGTGCCTTCAACAGTGGAAGGAATGTTTTCAAGAGAGGTTTGGAGAAGGGGCATATGGAGAAGGATAATGAGTTCAGTTTTGAACAAGTTAAGTTTGTGATATCTATTGGTATTTGATTTGAAATGTTCAATAGGCAGTGTTGATGAATGACTAGAGTTTAGGACAGAAACTAGGTTGAACAAATAGATCTGGGAATCATCACATAGAGACTGTAATTGAACTCATGGCAGCTGGTGAGATCAAGTGTAAGAGGATAAAGAAAAAATGAGAAGGGTATTGAAGAAAGAGCCTTAAGAGTCACCCACAATTAGTTGACATGATATGAATGATGGACCAGCAAAGCAGACTGAGAAGGAGTGATCAGACAAGTAGGAGGATAACCAAGTGAAAGGAATGTCACAAAACCCCAGAGAGGTAAGAAGATTATGGAGAAAGAAGTCAGCAGCATCAAATGCTGCAGAGAGGTCAAGAAACACAAGTATAGGGAAAAAAGACAATTAGTTTTGCCTGTTAAGATTTGCCATTTGGGGCAGCTAGGTGGCATAGTGGATAGAGCACCGGCCCTGAAGTCAGGAGGACCTGAGTTCAAATCCGGCCTCAGACCAAACACTTGACACTAGCTCTGTGACCCTGGGCAAGTCACTTAACCCCAATTGCCTAAAAAAAATTTGCCATTAATAAATTTGGAGAGAATAATTTTAGTTGAAAGATGAGGCAAAACAAAACAAATTGCAGAAGATTTAGATGAGAGTAAGTCAGTGGAGACAAGTATAGAAGATTTTTTCCAAAGAATTTAGCTGAAAAGAGGAGGAGAGATATAGTACAGTAGCTGGTGTGCATGGTAGGGCCTAGTGAGGATTTTTGTTTTAAAGGGGGGAGACTTGAGCAGCAGAAAAAGAATGAGGAGATGGGGGGGCTTGATGATAGAGAATGTGGATGGTGGGGGCAATGTGCTGGGGAAGATGGAAGGATGCATATAGGGTTGTGGAAAGATGGTGGTATGTTAGGACCTAAAGGAGCTCAGATCCTTTACAAACACCTTTGTAAAACTGTAAAATATCACTAGAAGGAACATTGAAAAAGAAAACCAGAGAAACAGCTATAAGCTTGTCCATCCTTTCCAAGGCTGTACAGAAAATCTGCCAGAATCCCACAGAAGCCCTGAGCAGAGGTAAGCCAGGATGGATGGAAGGCCAAGTGCGCAGTCTGTTCTCACAGCAGGAGACAGGGCCAGAACAGCATCCAGGCAGCCTGGGCTGAACCCCAGCAGGAAACAAGGCCAGACAATTCCTGCAGAAGATGGGGCCTAGTCTTAGCTTAAATGGAAACATATGATAATTATAGGAGATGCTGTTTTGAGAATTCTTACGTAAGCCCTTGTATAAGAAAAAGCCTCTCTAATAACTGTCCTAGCAAATGATGAGGAAGAAGCATTAAAGGCAATTCTCTATTGCATACTAGCCTGTGCTCACAAATGGCCTTCAAGTAGGTATGATTTGGTCTTGTTATTTGAAATCCGTTTTAAATGGCTACAGACAAAGCTCATTGCAGGCCAAAAAGCAGAGAAAGATAGATGATTGGGTTGATGAAGGGTAAAGTAGGTAACTGATGATCCATTATGTAAAAAAATCAGTTGAAGTTTCCCTATCGTATGCTCCACTACAGGGAGGTTTCTCTTTGTTGTACTCTTGTTTCTGGAAGTCTTCCTGTGCACACCAGATTTTATACTAGTATTGTCTTCACCAGAGTTGTCTGGCACCATAATCCTAAACACCAGTAACTCTCTTCTTCTTTGTCCAATTGTACAGATCCTTTGAGCCAAGAGGGGAGCTTCATAAGTAACTGTTACCTTCAAGTCACTGGAGAGGCACTGATGTCCACTTGGGAGATGTTTACAGCTCTAAGCACCAATGGAATGAAGTAAACTACACCTTGGGATGACAACAGAGATGCCTGCTTATGAGATTTGCAGATGACACAAAGCCAAGGGAGTACTAACAGGTCAGTATCCAAAAAGAGTTCAGTAGAATAATGAGATAAAATCAAATAAGGACAAATGTAGTGTCGTCAACTTGAGTTTAAAAATCGAGAGTAGCAAGTATAGGATAGAGGAAGCATGAGTAGACAAGATTTTTTGTGGAAAGAGAGAAAAAGACCTGGGGTTTCATGGCACCTACAAATGCAATATGCATCAGTAGTATGACAGGTCAGTTAAAGATGCTAATACATTAACAGAGACTTGGTGTCCAAGAGAGATGCCAGTGATAGTCCAGTTGTCCTCTGTACTGATCAGATGATGTCCACAGTATTGTGTTCACTTCTGAGTACCACTTTTCTAGGAAAGATGTTAATATGCTAGAGAGCATTGAAAGGAAGGCGCTTAGGCTGGTAATGGGCTTTCACTTCATGCCATGTGAAAATGGTGTGAAGAAAATGAAGATATTTAGCATGGGGAAAAGACGACTTGGACAGGGCTATGATACTTGTCTTGGAGTATTTGAAAGGTTGTCACGTGGAAGAGGGCTTAGATGTGTTCTCTTTGGCAATTGGGAGAAGTTCTTAGGAGGCACATTTAGAGGTGGTGTCAGGGAAAATTTCCCTTGAAGTAAAGTTCTCCAAAAGTAGGATGGACTAATTCAGGAGGAGGTCTGCAAGTAGAGTTGATGACTACTTGTCGGGCTTTTTTGTAGAAAGACGTTTTGTTCAGGTGGAGATGGGGCTGGCTGGCCTCTGAGATACTGTGATCTGTATACAGTAAGGACAAAACTGCTCCAAAGAGTCCTCATTCAAGAGGTGCCAGATAACTGCTTAATTGTCATCACACAGACACTTTCCACATCCTTAAGTGCTTAACCCCTCTTTATCTTAAAGGAGTTCTAATTATGATGAAGCATCTGGATGCAAAGAGAAAAGACGAGCTACCAGTATGGATGTTTGGCTAACTGGATGCCACATCATTTTGGTTATGTCCAAAGTAGCTGCATTTCATTTGTTCATCTGGGAATCTCATATTTGTATGGACAAAGCCTGTGTCTGAGTGTAAACATAAGTATTAACAGTGAGACTTATAGTAAGTTAGTAGATTATTGATTTAGAATGGAAACGGACCTTAGAAGGTCATCTAATCCACCACTTGCATTTTATAGATGAAGAAAAAAAGGCACAGAGAGTTTAAGTAATCTGCCTATGGTAGAAAGTGACAAAACCAGGATTGGAATCCACTCCCATTGACCCTTTGGTCTAGCTACCTTATTTTTTAGGCCTGGAAATTTATTCCCTGAGAAAAGTGTCCAGGCTCACAAAGCTTACTTAGTGAGTGGCAGGATGCTTAAAAGATTTTGTTTCAAACTCTTTTTTTCAGTTTAAGCTGTAACCTGGTCTTTGGGTTTTGTACAGATTTTTAATTGGTTGAGTAGTCTTTTTTTAAACTAGCTTGCACTTTCAATCAGAGGTATTTGGATATTTTGGTTATTCTTCCAGGGCATAATTCATCTCCTCTGTGTTAAGACCCTGACTTGAAGGAGAGAGATGTTTTGTGCCCAGAATGAATAAAATTAAGCTTTAAAAGAGTTTCTTTAAATATTTAAAGAGCAGTGGGCATTCATCTCTTACTTGTAAGCCTGAAAACCTTTTACCACAGAGTAGAAATGATGGGAATTCAGAGCCATTTTTTGTTATACATGAAGTCAGGTTAACAAGGTAAAATGTAGTCCTTGTAGATAGTGTTTTGCTTCACTATTGCATGGTACACTGATCCAGGAATGACATGAAAATTGTACTCTAAGTATTGTGGTAAGGTACTTGATTGTTCATGGTTGGAGCTTAGGAAATTCAGTCTCTTCTCACTACCCTTCCCTCTCCCCCCTTCCCTGTCTTTCTCCTTTACCTTTTATTGTCTCTTCCTTCAAAACCAAACCCAGATTATAGTAAATTAAGTTCTTCTTTCGGGAGAGGACCATGACATCAAGAAGTGTTGCCATGACTTGCAAGTGAATTGGAATTAAGTAAGGGAGAGCTGTGCAAAGTCATCAACTCTCTCCTCTGGAGCCATCTGGGTCCAGTCAAAGTGGTAGAAGAGTTGTGAGTAGAGGATTATCACATTCAAGCCAGGAAATTTATAAGAAAAAGATAAAGAAAAATGAAGTCAGTTATGACATATATTTTATGGCATAGCCCTTTCAATTTGTTATAGCACAGTTTAGTGGAAAGAGAATGGGATTAGGAGTCAGGAGACTTCAATGGTTCTTTCTTCCTCTTCCCCTCTTCTTCTCTCCTGTTTCTCCATCCTCTTTCCTTCTCTGTCAAATATCCCTGTTGTAGATAGGCAATGAGGAAAAGGAAGCAAAAAAACCCAGACCTTTTCTAAGTCCTCTTTTCCCCATCTCAAATCCACACTGCTCAGCTCTTGGGCTTCGGCCTTGTATGAAAAATGCATAGTGCATCCTGAGAATGCTGTGTGGGCCAGTTGGAGATTTAGGACATCATAATTTATCCTACCAACAGTTGCTGGATTTCTCAAGCAAGGCCCCTGTAATTCTAGACTTCTAAGTGTGCACTGGCATATTCCTATTGGGAATGACATTGGCAAAAGGGACATTCCTATAATGCTCTATAAAATCACGAAATCCCCAGGGAGCATGTTAAGCTGCAGAGGGAGGGTGGTGTAATGAATAGAGTGCTAGACTTGGAGTTCACAAGACCTGGGTTCAAGTTCTGACTCTGACACTGGGTATGTGACTGTAGTCTGTAGTACCTTGCCTCACGGGCTTGTGGTGAGGTTCAAATGAGATAAAGTATGAAAAGCACTCTGTAAGTTTGGAACACTAACTAAAGGTCATTTATTTATATTAGTTATGTCCCTTAGTTACCAATATATGGATGCTTTAGCAGATTATAGCCAATGGAGAGTCAAACTGGATACATCTTCAACATTTTTCAGGGAACTGAACTTTACTTTCAGGGTTTCTTAACTTTTTTTCTGACTTGGCCCCCTTTGGCAGTCTGTATGGAAGTATATGGAAGCCTTCTCAGAAGAGAATTTTTAAATGTATAGAATAAAATACATAAGATTACAAAAGGAGTCAATTATAATGAGATAATCATCAAAAGAGTTTTTTTTAAAAAGTAAATTCATAGACTCCAGATTAAGAACTTCTGATGTTAGAACTTTCTTAGTTTTTTCTTTCAATATGTGGGTTTATAAAACCAATTTTACTTAATTATGATCACTTCACTTGACACGTAAATAACTTGAGCTCGTCCAAAATAAGGGTTATTACATAGTCATCAGAACGTTTATGCAAGCCAACTTTTAAAAAATGCACTCTTGTATTCATGGTGAATATGCATTTAGAGTACATGTCATAATTATAAAATGTCAACGGTACCTTCTTGAAGAGCATAGTAGACATCATAGAGAATGAATGATGTAGCATTCAGAAGCTATTTCCCATGGCAGTCTGAGGGGAAATGAGATGTGGAAACAAAAGAGAGAGGAAAAGATTGCCAAAATACAAGTGGTATACAGTTTTGAATAAATAGTTCCTTTGTGTGTTTTTAAAAAATTTATACCATGTGAAAATGATATTTTAAAAAGCCCTTTAAAGAAGATCAAGTAAATGTTCTTCAAGCAATTAATGATACGAAAACATTTAATGGCAAAAGTGTCTTTACCATGAAAAATATCGCCTTTCCGTAAGACACTTTCTAAGTATTAAAATATAATTCTGCACTTTGATCACATCACTCTTTCTGCTCAGAAACTTCAGTGATTCCTCCTTGCTCCACAAGATAAGGCTCAGACTCCTTAGGTTTTCCAGACTCCCAACAATCTGGGCCTAACCTACCTCTCCTGTCTTATTCTTTCTTATTCTCCTCCTAGTATCATTATTCCAGCCAAACTGGATCATTTTCCATTCCATGAATATACCTTGCTCTTCCCTAACATCATGCCTTTCTATTCACCTGAAATGCCTTTTCTCTTTACCCTATTTCCACCTATTGAAATTCTGTCAATCCTTCAAGGCCCTGCTCAGTGCCATCTTCTCTATGAAGCCTTTCTTCTTTACCTTACCTGAAAGTGACCTTGCCCTCCTTTGAGTTCCCATAAAACATCATTTGTACCACTCATAGGAAACTTACAGCACACTCTTTTGTAGGTAACTACAGTCAGATTGTAAGCTTGTTAGTGCCAGGGTCCTTCTTTCTACCCTCTCAGTGCCAATCATAATGCAATGTGCATGCTAGGTATTGGGTTTCACTCTTTGGGAAGGGCATTAACAAGTTTGAAGAGTGACAATGATATGACAGGGTATAATCCCTGCTGCGGGAGAATCTAAGGCTGATGGATCATTAAGCTCAGGAGTTCTGACCCACAGTGTACTAAGCCAATAGGGTGTCTGTACTATCTGGCACCAATATGGAGAGCCACTGGAAGTGGGAGGCCACCAGGCTGTCTAAGAAAGGGCAAACTGATCCAGGTTGGAAACTGTATAGGTCAAAATTTCTTTGTCATTGAGTAGTGGCATCAGCCTGGGAGTGACCACTGGACTCCTAGCCCAGGTAAGATAGGGAGGTCTAGACTCAAAAATGAAAAAAGAAGAGAGTATGATATACGAGGTTCATTTGAAGAAACTAGGAATATATAGCCCAGAGAAGAGAAGCTTTTAGGGAGACATTCAATTCAGTAAACATTTATTAAGCACCTACTTTGTGCCAGGCTCTGTGGCTAAGCCCTGGAGGTACAAAAAGAGAATCCTTGTCCTCAAGGAGCTTGCAGTGTAATGGGGGATACAGCATGCAAACAAATATACACAGAGCAAGCTATATACAGGATAAATAGGAAATACTTAAAAGAAAGAAAGCACTGGAATTAAGGGGAATTATGGGAAGGCTTTCTGTAGAAATGGGGATTTTAGTTGGGATTTAAAGGACATCAGGGAGGTCAGTAGTTGGAGTGGAGAAAGAGCATTCCAGGCATGGGTGACAGCTCGAGAAAATTCCTGGAACTGAAGGATGGAATGTCTTGTTTGTGGAACAGCCAGGAAGCCAATGTCACTGGATTGAGGAGTAGACATTGGGGAGTTAGGTATAAGAAGACGGAAAAGGTAGGAGTGGGCTAGGTTATGGAGGGCTTTGAATGCCACACAAAGAATTTCATATTTGTTCCTGAAGGCAAAAGGACACCACTGGAGTTTATTGAGTAGGGAGGTGACATGACGAGACCTGTATTACAGGAAGATCACTTTAGTGGATAAAGGGAGAAATGATCGGAGTGAGGAGAGACTTGAGGCAGGCAGACCTCCTTTCAGGATATTACAGTACTCAAGGTGTGAAGTGACCAGGACCCGCCCTAGAGGGGCGGCAGTGTCAGAGGAGAGAAGGGGGCTTATTCGAGTGATATTGCAAAGGTGAAATCGACAAGCCTTAGCAAGAGCTTGTGTATAGGAGTAGTGGTGAGAGATTCTGAGGAATCCAGGATGACTCTTAGATTGCAAGCCTGGGAGGATGGTGTTGCTCCCTATAGTAATAGGGAAGTTAGGAGATAGGGAGGGTTTAGGGGAAAAGATAGTGGATTCTGTTTTGGGCATGTTGAATTTAAGATACCTACTGGATATTCAGTTTGAGATGTCTGAAAGGCAGTTGGAGATATGAGACTAGAGGTGAGCAGAGATTGGGGTGGGAAAAGTAGATCTGAGAATCATCAGCATAAAGATGGTCATTTAATCCATGGGAGCTGATGATCACTAAGGGAAGTAGAATAGAGGGAGAAGACATGGTGGCCCAGGTCAGAACCCTGAGGGACACCTTTATTTAGAGGGCATGATCTGGAAGAGAATCCGGTAAAGGAGACAGAGAAGAAGCAATCAGATAGGTAAGAGGAAAACTGGGAGAGGATTTTGTCCCTAAATCCTCGAGAGAAGAGAGTATTAAGGAAGAGTGATCAGTGGTGTCAAAGCCTGGAGAGAAGTCCAAGAGAATGTGGATTGAGAAAAGGCCATGGGATTTGGCGAGCAAGAGATTATTAGTAACTTTGGAGACAGCAGTTTCAGTGGAATGATAAGATCAGAAGCCAGACTATAAGGATTTAAAAAGAGAGTGAGAGGAGAGAAAGTAGAGGCACCTATAGCCTTCTTGAAGAATTTGGCTACAAGAAACGGAAGAGATATGGAACGACAGCAGGGATGGAAGGATCAAATGAGGGTTTTTATTTCAGGATAGGAAAATCAGGATAGAGGAGGCATGGGTGTATATATAGGCAGTAGGGAAGGAGCCAGTAGACTGTGAGGATTGAAAATAGAGTGGGGATGACAGAGGGGGCAGTCTGTTGGGGATGATGAAATAGAATGGGATTGCTTGAGCTAATAGAAGGGTTAGCCTTGGTAAGGAGTAAGGCCACTTTTCAAGGCAGCTAGGTAGCACAGTGGATAGAGCACTGGGCTTGGAATCAGGAAGACTCATCTTCCTGAATTCCAATCCAGCCTCAGACATTTACTAGCTGTGAGACCCTGGGCAAGTTACTTAACCCTGTTTGCCTCAATTTTCTCATCTGTAAAATGAGCTGGAGAAGGAAGTGGCAAACCACTTCAACATCTTTGCCAAGAAAACCCCAAATGGGATCACTTAGTCAGACATGACTGAAAATGACTTAACAACAACAAGGCCACCTCTCCGGGAGAGATAGAGGTGAAGGAGAAGAGAGTGGAAGAAGTCGCCTGGGTGATCAGAGATGAGACAGAGGAGAGAAGAGAGAACCTAAGTATTTCCTAATATCAAGTATAAACCTAATTTCCCAGACTGCTTTTCCATTTTCCCTGCAGATTTTGTCAGATACTGAATCTTTACTTCAGTAGCTGTAGTCTTTGGCTTTATTGAACATTAGGCTACTAGGTTCATTTGATTCTGTATATTGTGTATTGAATCTGTTACACTCATCAACCATTCTATATTTTAGCCAATAAGAAATCATTTTAATGATTACTGCTTTGTGTAGTGTAGCTTGGGATCTGATACTGCTGTGTCCCTTCCCACTTTTTTCCTTTATTTCACTTGAGATATTTGACCTTTTGTTACTCTTGAGGAACTTCTTTAAGGTAAGACAAAAATGCCACCTTATATTTTCGGGGTAGATTGTGGTTATTAGAGTTCTCTGATGAAGATAGCTATGAATTTCTTGTCCTTGGCACCCCTTGAGATCAGTAGATCTAGATGAAAATACCCACCATATTGAATAGACCTCATGTAAAGGATTTAGAGAAGGATATGGACAAGAAGGCAGTGGATGAATTACAATCAGGAGAATGTCCACATTAATGAGTTCACAAAATGTCAAAGTGTCCTTTTAATTTAATTACTTTCTGTCATACCTCTCAATGCAATCCACAGAAGGTTGTTCCCAACTTTCTTATTCCTTCTCCCAACCTAATAGTAGAGTATTTCTTCTAGAAGCTGGTTAGGATGACTTACTCAAAGAAGGCTGTGTAAATCTACAGAGGGTATAAAGCCCCTGGGAGGGTTTGCAGATGTTGGCCAACTTGCTGAACCTTATGTGGGACACTTCATTTCCTGCCTCCCTGCTTTTGTCCAGGTTGTTTCCCATGTGTGGAATGCTTTCCTTCTTCACTTTGTTTTCGTGGAATCTGCTTCTTTTTTCAAAACTCAGCTCTACTATACTCTCCTGCGCAAGGCCTTTCTGGATCTCCCACAATCGTTTGTGCTCCCTCCAAAATTACTTTGTATATACTTTCTATTTGCTTGGTTATGTATGTTATTCCACATTTCCCCATAGTGCCTAACACAGTTCCCGGTACATAGTAGGCACTTATTGTATGGAACTGAATTAAATTCAGATAAAATGCTCAAAGGTGAAGCTCTTTAAAGCACTTCCATGACAGGTTTTTTTAAATAATATTTTCTTTTTTCCAAATTCCATGCAAAAGATATTAACATTCACTTTTTAAAAAAATTTGAGCTCCGAATCCTCTCTTTTCCTCCTTCCTCTCCTCTTTCCCCCCACCATGGTAAACAATTTACTAGCTGTGTGACCCTGGGCAAGTCACTTCACTCTGTTTGCCTCAGTTTTCTCATCTGTAAAATTAGTTAGAGAAGAAAACAACAAACTGCTCCAGTTTCTTTGCCAAGAAAACCCCAAATGGGGTCACAGAGAGTTGGACATGGATGAAACAATGGAACTACTATCGTTCCTACAGAACGTCTGGGGACTTGCACTTTCAGCTTTGCCGCTAATTAGCTTAGACAAGTCATTCTGCCTCCTTTTCCTTATCTGTACAATGGGGGCTCAGAAGTGCATTACTCTTAAGTTTCCTTTCAGCTCTAGCATTAGATGGTTCTATTGTCTGTTTGTATTTATTTTGACAACTAAACAGAAAATCAGTCGGTTGTATTTTGAAAAATGCGGTTGACCTCTGAGAAGAGGAAAGGTGTCCAAGGATATTTCCAAACCAGGTTTTAGAATTGCTGCTTGACCAAGGACTGATAAGGTATTGTGTACACAACACAGCCCTTTTTCGAGTAGGTTATGTTTTTGCTAGAGCTCAATTAAAATTCAAAGCCCATGCAGTTGAAATGCCAAACAGGGCTTAAGCTAGAAATCTCTGCTTAAAATTAATGACTCAAAAGGAAGAAATTCTTCATTTTCTTTTCATCAATAGTCAACATCAATGATTAAAATTTAATGAGGATTTTTTTCCTTCAGTTAATTTCTTTGCAATTCAGAAGTTCTGAAAAGTTGGGTTAAAGAAGTTTCTGCCTTAGAAGTACATTGTCTAAAGTGCCGTTGTGAGATGCTGAGTTCGGAGAGATGAAAGCCAGACGTGAAGAATCTATTGACAAGTAGAACAGGCCTCACCTCTGCAGCAGGAAAGCATTTTCTAATAGGTCTTTGAATAACCAGCTCTAAGAACACTGATCTACAAACTCATTATAAGCACTATCTCACAAGTCTTTGACCTGTCAAAGACGTAGGTCACTAATTAGTGATCCCGGGTTTCAGTTCTAGCTGTTAAGACAAGGCCAATCTGATTCATGTGTTTAATCTCTAGATCTTGCATAGGTGACCTCTGGAGTCCCTTTCAGCCCCTTATATCTTATTAGCTCTGTGATCATGGGCACGTTAATTTACTTCGCTGAGTTTTGATTTCCTCATTTGTCAAATAGAACTAATGCTCTCTAGGGTAGAAGTTCTTACCCTTTGTTGTATACTGGGCCACTTTGCCAGTCTGGTGAAACCTATAGATCCCTTCTCAGAATAATGCTTTGAAATGCATAAAATACAATACCTAAGATCATAATGGAAGTACATCATATTGAGACACAATTATCAAAATATTAAAAAAAACCCCAATAATCAGGTGAAAAACCCCAGCTGTACAGGCATTGTGTCTCAGTGGCGAGAAGGCTAGTCTTTGAGTGAGGAAGATGTGAGTTAAGTCCTGCCTGTGACACATACTGGCTTTGTTAACACCTCTCTCCCTCCTCCCCACAAAGCTCTTTCTCTCAGTATCCAGGCAGCTAGAGCTCTGAGACTCTAAGGGGTCCAGCAGTTAGCTGCTCATCTGCACAGGCAAAGGGATTTTTCTCCCTACATTACCCATATTCAAAAGAAGTTCAAGTTGGGAGCCAAATTATTTGTACCATCTCTTCTATAGGGCTGTTGTGAGAAGATACTTTGTAAACTCTAGAGTAATGTGCACATGTGTTATTACAGGTCTGTCAGTCTATGATTTTATAAGTTAAGCACTGGAAAGATTCACCATCTTGGAATGTACAAAGTGACACAGCTTTGGTAGAAGCTGGTGGAGGGAGGGGACACCATTTGACTTAGAGCTATGCCAGGTAAGACTTTGAGCATTGCTAGTAAATCTCAGGCTGCCAGTCGGGGCTTCTGAGTTCAGGCATTTCTAAGCCAAGAGGACTCACTTAACTTTTTGAAATATCCCTTATGCTCATTCACTTTAATTCCACATATATCTCTTTAGCTAGGGATTGAGGCAACAAAGACAAAAAAAGAAACAATCCATGTCTTTAAGGAGCTTGATATATG
Organism: Vombatus ursinus; assembly: GCF_900497805.2. NCBI lineage: Eukaryota > Metazoa > Chordata > Mammalia > Diprotodontia > Vombatidae > Vombatus > Vombatus ursinus. The sequence goes on from NW_020954681.1 coordinate 1,278,829, forward strand.
CTTTACTGGGAAAGCATATATGAATTTTGCCTCCATTAGTTTGGCTCCAGGTGCAGGGGGGATATCCATCATGACCCCACAATCAAAAGACTCTTCAGCCTTTCTCTGGGGCCTTACCTATTTGTAAGCTGCTGTGCTAAAACATGTTCTTTTTTTCCTTCTACCTCATTCTTCCCAATCTCTTTATTACTTCTCAGCTCTATACCAGGGAAATCACCATGTTTATGACTCAGATTATTAAATTGATGACTTCAGGTATCCAAATCCAGAGGATTTTCTTTTGAGGGAATAATATAGGAAAGTGCTACTTTGCCTTGAAAATAAAGACCATAAAAAGGAGTTTTTACTTATCTCTAATTCATGCTTATCTTGTTCTTGGGTCAGCTTAGTCTAATAGAGGCACCACTTGGCTGATGCTCATAGGGGCTGGAGACCTACACTGCTCCCAGTTATGAGCTCAGGCACTGTGATTATAGACAAGGTCCTTGTTAGGTGACCCTTCCCTTAATTAGTGGGATAAGATTTCCTTTCTTCACATGTATGGACTCACTAACAAACCCCTTCCTTGCATCCTGGAGATAATTTTTTGGGCTCAAATTTAAGAACTTCTCAAAAAAGATTAGGAGAAGAGGTGCTCATTGTACAATATTAATTGGGTGTGGACAAGGTAGTTTATTATGACAGAGGAAATGCTAAGTCATGTCAAGTCAAGAAGTACTTATTAAGTGCCTACTGTGTGCCAAGCATTGAGCTAAGCACTGGAGATAGGGAAAAAACAGTTCTTGCCTTCAAGGAGCTCACAATCTAATAGAGAAGACAAGAGCCAAACGAGTATGTATAAAAAAGATATATGCAAGATAAATTGGAGATAATTACAGAGAGAAGGTGCTAGCATTAAAGGGAAACTGGAAAAGACTTCTTGAAGGAAGTGGGATTTTAGCTGAGACATGCACAATTGCCTTTGCAAAGAGAAAGTCCACCTATTCATGTGAGACAAGGGAGAAAGAATAGATAGTTGTGAAAAGCATTTGAGTGATGTGAAATGAAGGGGAAGTGATATGAGGAAGCTCTTGGTGAATGGCCTCAATTTTTTTTTAAGGGAAGTACAAGGCAAGGTTGTCAGCCAGGAGGGTGGGGCAGGGAGAGACATGGGAGGTTTGGAGAGGGATGAAAAAATTTGGAAAATTTTTCTGAACTGAGTGAGAGGGTTAGTAAATCTGTTAGGAAGGTGCAAGGTGATTGCCTTATGGCAATGAGAGCCCCATTGAGATGGTTTAACATAAATTTGTAGTGAACCCAATCAGCACGGTTTTATGATTTTCTCAAATTTTGTTAAACAGCATGTAAATAGGAGTGAAGGTCTCTGATCATAGGAGTAGTCCAAGGCTGGGACTTCACAAGGCAAGATAAATAAGAAGTTAAAAGGTAATGAACTTCAGAGAATATGATAGCATAGATATGAATGTGTTCATTGAGAGCTCAAGATGGGGAAAGAAGAAGAGTGTAGCCAGTGTAGGGGTGTTGGCTTGGGGAAAAGAACTGAGGGATGGAGTGATTGGCAGTCACAGTGAGGATGAATAATGGGGTTAGTTTTTAAAGTCAAAGAAAGGTAGAAAGACACCAGGAATGTTGCTAAGCAATAAAGCATCACAGTGCACATTGACAGAATGATTACAATGGAATTTAGTAACAACCTACATGGTAGCCCAACTGTCTGATGTAGAAGCTTCCCCTGCCATCAACCACTGTGACTCTGGTAGATACAACTGCTGTTGCCATCAGTGGCAGACATGGTTATCACTGTTCTATGCTTAGATAGGACCAGTGAAGCTGCAAACCTTCTAGACCTTTAAAACCTCCCAAGGTTACCTGGACACTTACAGCTCTAGTTGCTGTTTGGTTACCACTTGGCAACAAAAACACCAAAAGAGTAGCCCTATCCCAGGTCCATGCTTGCTTAGTCAAGACGTGGGCTCAGGTCAGCTGCCCTTTGCCCCACACAGCTCTCAAGAGGCAGATTAAAACAGTCCTTATATTTTGAAGCCAAAAAGAAGAGAGAGAGAGAAGGAGGGACAGGACACCACTTCTGTATATTCACTAAGTTCTTGTTCAGTAGCCAATTAGGGAACTCTTTTGTCATCTTTCGTTGCAATCCCCTAACAATGAATCATGCATGACCAGAAACAAGCTTCCCCAAGCTTGCATATGGGGAACTTAAATCAGGCAGGGAATACCTACACATGCTCCAAGTAATGGCCTTTATCGTCAATTCACCCATGTTACATTAGCACACAGAGTTGTGAGAAAATATATGTTATAGAGTTTCCCCCCTAAATTCCATTAAAAATATAAAAAGGACTTAGACTATGTCTTACCTAAATTTCATGTCTCCCTTAGCACCTATAAAAGAGCTCTGTGCACAGAAAGTGCTTAATATTTATTGAATGAGTCATATGTGGCTAGTGGTGCTTTTGGGCAGATAGGGGGCTCAGTGGATAGAACTGTGAGCTTGGAGTCAGGAAGACCTGAGTTCAGATATGACCTCATGCACTTACTAGCTATGTATGTGATCTTGGGCAAGTCACGTAACCCTGTTTGCTTCAGTTCCTCATCTGTAAAATGAACTGGAAAAGGAAATGGCAAACCACTCCTATCTTTGCCAGGAAAATCCCAAATAGGGTCACGAAGAGTCGGACACGACTGAAACAATCAAACAAAAACAAGTGGTGCTTTGACTGGATTTGGGGATTTCATCTATTAGAAGGGTTCCCAATGTTTTTGAATAGCTTGGTACTTTTGCCCAATGATTATACTGACACATCGATATGGTAAAAATTAGTCCGTGAGATGGGTCGACAAACCCCAATATTTTTCTCCATAAAAAAACAATATAAGTGCATCAAGTGGGCCTGTTTGTTGTCACTACCATACAGTTGAATGGATGGTCTATTGATCTGGTTTGTTAGTACGGATATTTAGGAGAGATGCTGCAGGTAGGCAATAATAAGATAGGTGAGGAAATGAACATAGGTGAGGAAGAGAAAAGGCTGTATTGCATTTTGGAAACTGCACAGAGCTCTCAAGGAAAACAAGCTGAAACAAAAACCGATCTTTTTAACATCATTCTCTTTTCACTGATGCCATTGTAGTTGTGATTCATGAACCTCTGCATTCTCTAAAGAATCAAATTGTGAGTACTCCAAAGAACTGTGAAGAGACATATGATGGGTGTAAATAGAACGGAGTGATAGATTTGGAATCAGGAATACTGAGCTCAAAACTTGCTTATGACACTTACCAGCTATGTGATCTTGGACAAGTCATGTAACCGCCCTGGGCCTTCATTTCCTCGTCTGCAAAATGAGGGTGTCAAACTCAGTGACTTTTAAGGTCCCTTTCAGATCTAAATCTATAATCCTATGATCCTATGATCCTAAGAATAGAGCTGATTCTCTGGAATTAAAGGACCTTTTGTGGCCTTCTCATATGCAGACTGAGGGATACCTCATCGTCCAGAAGTTTGGACACTGAACTCTGAGGCTACATGTTATTGTACTTGTCTTAGAGTTTGGTAGAGTTTTACACAGAAACACCTTGACATTGATGGACATTGAGTACGCATCTAAGATTTGTATTTGTTATCCAAGGAGTGTTTACTTACCAACTAGAACTAGATCTAGTAATAGGGTCTGTATTTATCAGTAGAACGGTAATTAACTGTTTGGTCTAATGAATATATATTCGTTACGTTTGATCATATAATTTACAAGAAAATGAGGTAGTAAAATGTTGTGATAAAGGAAAACAGAGGAAAGGTTTGCACAAATTGAATTCTGTGTCAAGCTATAGTATATTATAGTCTTCATTTATTGGAATGAGTTGAAGGGGAGAATCTTATTACAATTGGGATGAAAATGCCCAATTTAACTTTTTTTGGTAAAATGTTAAAGTGGAAAATCATTAGTTCACTTGATAGTCATGGTAGTGACATTAATCATAATGAATTCATTCAATGATAATGTGGATGTAAGATGCAATGTCAGAAATTCTAATTTAATTTATCAAATAATTAACATAATGTCCTTGGAAGCACTGCCCTCTCATCCTGGACAATATTTTAAATGGAAAAAAATGTTAATTTTATTGGTGCTACAATAATAAGATAGAACATGATAGTATTCATTTAGATGTAATGAGCAATATAACTGTAATTTACAATTATACAATAGAGTTTGGGGAGATTTGATTTTTTTTGTTTTACTTTGCGGAAATTAAAACCAAAGACATAGTAATTTAGCAACAGTATAGAGCATGGTAAAGAATTACATTCTTTCATAGGTGAATCTGAAAGACATTAATTTTAATTTATCCCTTTTCTTTGGAGTTGTATATATGTATTTAGATATAAAAATGTAATTGTTCAGTTATGCTATGGAGAACTAATAATGTATTTTAGGAGACTGAATACTTAGAGTCAAAGAATGTTAGAATGCATAGCCATAACTATGGTGAGGTGACCAGGGCTTTGTCATGCTGACATGGATAGGGGTGAGTAGGAAGCTTCCATCTTTCTGTATGCCTCACAGTTCTCTGCTATTTGAATACAGAGTGGTACTACTCCTAAGTGTTCCACTCCTTTCTTGATGTCCACCTTCCTCTGCTGTTGCACTTTTCGACATGCCCCTAGGAGATGGAAGGCTAGCAATCTTTGGCTCTCGGCCACCATCTACCTCCCTGCTCGACTGAATTTGCTCTGGTTGTCAGAATGGGAAAGGAACTGAGAGAGAAAATTCCTTCTACATACATATGGGGGAATATAAGGCCCAAAGAAGGGAAAGCACTTGGCTAACACGTAGTTATTGAGTTACCAGAAGAGCCGAGAAGAAAGCAAGATCTCTTGAGCCCACTTTTCTCTCAGCTACACAACTCAGTATTTAGCAAATAAGAAGAGATTTTAGTAAGAATATGAGTTTTTTGTTTGCCATAAGAATAATTTTAATTTTATGGATTTTAGTTTAATTTAGTGAGCTGAATCTTTTTCTCAAAAGCATATATTTGCAGATGATGATATATTTGTATTCATAAGTAGCATTTTAATCTTTCTTGTTAGTTGTTAGCAGCCATTTATTATCAGATATTATCCCTAGCTTCAAATATTATTACAAAATATAAATTGGATGTTTTCTCCTCCTGTGATATAAGCCTACATACTTTACACTGAATAAAGTGGTAACTTGCAAAATAAAGATGAGATGGAAAAGTGGCCTAATTAAAAAATTCTCTTTAAAAAAGGAATTTAATGACTATCCTTTGGGATTGACGGGAATACAGTAAATCGTAGGCTCCTCCAGGGCAAGAACTGTCTTCTTATTGTCTTTGTATCCTAAGTGCCTTCAGCATAGTAGGTGCTTAATAAATGTTAAATGAATTGAATTAAATTGAAATTAGGTTAGCAAATATGTTGACATCTAAAGTTAGTGTATTCACATTACAAACTTGTAATTATATACTCATTGTCAATTAATTGAATAGTTAGGAAGAACCCTACAAATTGATCTAATAATTTAAGGCCTAAAGTGTTTTCATTAAAATATTGTTTTCACTTTCTGCATGTTCCAACATACAGTTCATAAATCAATCAACAAAATATCAATTGAGTGTGTTCATAAAACACTCTAAAGGGTGACATCGCTCAATATTTTGCAGGCTTAGGTGTGCAAATACTGTAGTCAGGAGGCTCTTTATATTTTCTTAGTGACTCTTCCAGCAGCTAATTAGAATATGGTTCCCCCAGATAAGGAGTCAGAGGAAGGATTTGGTGTGTATGGCCATCATTGAATCACAAAGAATTTATTAAGAACGTACTATGTGACATCATGTGCTGTTCTAGGCCCCAGGAATACCAAGACAAAAGTGAAGTTGTCCTTGCCCTCAAGGGACTTAGAAGGGTTTTTTTTTTTTTAAACAGGGAAGAGGATGTTTACACAAATTAGCAAGTCCAAAATTTTCTTCTCAGACCAGACCTGTGACTTCATGAGTGCAGGGAGGTCCAAGTGAGAAAAATCCCTCAGCCAATGCAGGTCAGCACCTCTTCTGAAACTCATAGTCTTAGAGATATGCTGAGAGGTTAAGTGACTTGTCCAGGGTCCTAGTTTTGGCCCCTTGAGACACGTCAAAATGTCTAGGGCTGTATCAATGAAAAAGTCCTTCCCTGAGAGCAAAGTGGGTGCTTTGGCCCTTCCACTGAATAAATGACAGTTTATTAACTCAGAGCAACAGGACCGTAATTTATTCCACGATCCTGGAAGAATTGTAATGTAAGTCCCTGAAAACTTTTGCTATAAACACCACTGTGTCTGATATATTGAAGTGACTGAATCAAATGCTAGAAGGCTCTAATCTCTTCTCTCCAGGGATCTGACACCTGATTTGGGATTTCTGTTCATCCCAGCTGCAATATCACTCCTCACCTATCACTTACAGATGGAAATGACATGTACATCAGCCTGTGGCTGTGACACTTTCTGTACACACAAGAAAACATCTCTAACATTTCATTTCTAGTCCATTTTCTGGAATCATTGTATGAATAATATACATGGCTAACTTTTGCAATGAGATTGGAATTTCTATGATAAGTGCTTATTTGGTGTGGCTAAAGAGCAAACACAGGCAGAGCCACTGAGAACTCCAGGGTGAGTGAAGGTTTCAACTGCAAATTGAGCATAGGAGGGTCTCCAGTTCAGTGACAAGAGGATTATTTTTATGGGGATGAGGGAGAAGGGGAAGAAGAACCTTCTTCAACCAGGGCTTCACCAAGTGTACCCAAGACTAAATAACTTGTTCTTAAAAGACCCTTAAAAGGCCTTGAGGCCACATGTGGTCCTCAAGTACGGCTCTTTGACTGAATCCAAACTTCACAGAACAAATCCCCCTCGATAAAAGGATTTGTTTTGTAAAACTTGGACTCAGACAAAGGGCCATACCTGAGGACCTAGAAGGCCACATGCGGCCTCAAGGCCGCAGGTTCCCCACCCCTGGGGTAGAGATTGAGTGAGGATAAGAATGGATAGACAAACCACAGAAGGAAGAAAGAAGCTCTGAAAGACCATACTCAAGTATCATAACTAGTAATTTGGAGGCCAGAGAAAGAAGGCGTCTGGGAGCTCTAAAGAGTGAGGCAGAGGAGCTGAACTCGAGTATGACAGCTGTGGCAGGTGAGAGAGAAGTCTGACTCAGGGCCACTATATGTTTTCTATACTAAGGTAGAGCTAGCCACTGCTACCAAGCAGGGAAGATAAGGACTGGAGGTACATCTATTAGCGGGAGGAAGCAAATTCTATCTTAGGCATCCTCTAAACTTAGTCACCTCAGGATACCACTTTAGCGGAGATCAGAGTTAGCTTTTAAGACTTGTCAAATTTCCCCTTGGTTTATTTTAGGCCCCTCCTTGTTTCCCTCTAGAAATTGGCAGTGAACTTTGAAAGAAAAAAAAAAGAGAGAAGGAATGTGTGCTTACTCCACAGAAGGTGAGAAGGGGGGGTGTGAGTGAGGAAAACAATAACAACAACAACAAACAACAACAACAACAACAACAAAACTCTGGTGTAGGTGAGCAAGTGCAGAAGCTCAAGGAGCCGGCTTAGCAGTGAGCCATGTCTTAATGAGGCAGCCAGGTGGCACCATAGTACTTAGAGTGCTGGGCCTGGAGTCAGGAAGACCTTATTTCAGATGGGACACTTTCTAGTTGTGGGACCTTGGGCAAGTCACTTAACCTCTCTGCTTTGGTTTACTCAACTGTAAAATGGGGAAATAACACTTACCTCTCAGGGTTATTGTGAGGATCAAATGGGGTAGTATTTGTAAAAGCACTCAGCACAGTGTTTGGCACATAGTAGACTATTTTTAAGGAATTCGAAAGTGACAAGGAGTCTAGCTTAGCAGAATCAAAGAACAATGAACCAATTAATCATGGTCTGATTTATACATCTAGTATGAATATAGGTGTAGGTGTGCCTAGAGCTGGAATTCTTAACCTTCTTTGTGCCCTGGACCTTTTGGGCAGTCAGCCTGATGACACCTGTGGATCCCTTCTGAGAGTAATGTTTTTAAATGTATAAATTAAAAAAAAACAATAGGATTACAAAGGAGGCCAGTTATATATTTATATGTATGTGTACATATGTGTATATATACATAATATAGATATGTAATTGTATATACATATATGTCCCCTACACATACATATACACACATACACACACACTCATTTATGCATGTATTTGAAATAAGCTCATATACTTCAGGTTAAGACCTGTAGCCTAGAGGACCTGTCAAATATGCTTACACACCCTGCAGAGGTGCATACTTTCTAGGCATGCTTATGAGTATGAAGATTAATCATATACTTCATTAAGTAAGATCCTATGAGCTTATTACAATTGCCCTTCCTCCTATCTGTGTCTCAGAATCCTTGTCTTTATTCAAGGTTCAGCTCATATGCTACCTCCTCTGGGAAGAGCTTCATTGACCTTCCCAGAAGTCATGATCTCTCCCTCTTCAATTTTCCTTGTTGTGTGTGTGTGTGTGTGTGTGTGTGTGTGTGTGTGTGTGTGTATGTGTGTGTGTAGTGCTCTAGACAAGCACAGGGTTGGTTTTTTTTTTGTCTCCCCAGCTGCTAGCATAATGCCTGGCACACAGCATGTTCCTAATAAATACTTATTGAATTGAAATTATTGAACTATAAGTCTTTATGGTGCATGACACCAAATTCATATATAGTCAATTGGATATGTGATCACAACAACGTGGGTATTCCCTACGATGAGGCAGGATGCCACCCATCCCTCCCCATCTCATGCAATTCTTTATGTGCTCACGTGGGTTTGTCCTCCCAAATGATAAGGGCCTACTCCACTTTCTCCTAGTATCAGAGCTCTTTTTTCCACCTGATAGATCACAGAGTTGAAAATTACATTGTCTACAAAGCTTCTAGTTCACCATTTCTGGTCTGTAATGTGCTGTAGCTTGGTCATACCCATGGGTGCCTCTCCATTGCCCTTTGGGTGATAGACCTCAAGCCTTCAACAATTATAACATCCTATGACTCAGGGCCACACAAGATCACCAGAAGAATATTAGTATTAAAAATAAGGGCCTCTAAATACTTCCTTAAAAATTAGAATGGAGCAATTGGAAACTAGTGACTTTATGAGAAATCAAGACACTGTAAAACAAATTCAGAAGAATGAAAAAATAGAAAACAATGTGAAATATCTCATTGGAAAAACAACTGAACTGGAAAATAGATCCAGGAGAGAGAATTTAAAAATTATTGGACTATCTGAAAGCCATGATCAAAAAAAGAGCCTAGACATCATCTTTCAAGAAATGATCAAGGAAAACTGCCCTGATATTTTAGAACCAGAGGGCAAAATAGAAATTGAAAGAATCCACCGATCACCTCCTGAAAGAGATCCCCAAAGGAAAACTCCTAGGAATATTGTAGCCAAATTCCAGAGTTCCCAGGTCAAGGAGAAAATATTGCAAGCAGCCAGAAAGAAACAATGAAAGTATTGTGGAAAAACAATCAGGATAACACAAAATTTAGCAGCTTCTACATTAAGGGACTGCAAGGCTTGGAGTCTAATATTCCAGAGGGCAAAGGAGATAGGATTACAACCAAGAATCATCTACCTAGAAAAACCGAGCATAATCCTTCAGGGGGAAAATGGAAATTCAGTGAAATAGAGGATTTTCAGGTATTCTTGATGAAAAGACCAGAACTGAACAGAAAATTTGACTTTCAGATACAAGACTCATGAGAAACATGAAGAGGTAAACAGGAAAGAGAAATCATAAGAGACTTATTAAGACTGAACTGTCTATATTCTGCATGGAAGGATGATATTTGTAACTCACGAGTCCTTTGTCAGTATTAGAGTTGGAGGGAAAAAATTATATGTATGTGTATATATCTATATCTATATAGATAGATAAATAGAGGGCACAGGGTGAGTTGAAGATGAAAGAATGATGTCTGGAAAATAAAATTAAAGGGTGAGAGAGGATTATGCTGGGAGAAGGAGAAAGGGAGAGGTAGAATGGGGCAAATTATCTCACATAAAACAGACAAGAAAAGGTTTTTACAGTGGAGGATAAATGGGGGGAAGGTGAGAGGGAATGAGTGAATCTTATTCTCATCAGATTTGGCTTAAGGAGAGAATAACATACACACTCAACTGGGTATGGAAATCTATCTTACCCTACAGAAAATAGGGGGGAAGGGGACAAGAGAGCAGGAGGATGATAGAAAGGAGGGTAGATTGGGGGAGGGGGTAATCAGAAGCAAAAACTTCTAAGGAGGGACAGGGTCAAAAGAGAGAATAGAATAAATGGGGGCAGAATAGGATGAAGGGAAATATACTTAGTTTTTCACAACATGACTACTATGGAAGTGTTTTGCATGACTACATATGTATAACCTGTATTGAGTTGTTTGCCTTCTCAATGAGGGTGGGTGGGGAAGGAGGAAGGGAGAAAATTTGGAACCCCAAATTTTAAAAGCAAAAGTTAAAAAAATTTATTTTCACATGCAACTGGAAAATAAGATATACAGGAAATGGGGTATAGAAATCTATCCTGCCCTACAGGAAAATTGAAGGGGAAGGGGATAAGGAAGAGGGGGAGAGATAGAAGGGAGGGCAGATTAGGGGCATTCAGAATGCATGCCATCTTGGGGTGGGGGGAGGTACAAGATGGGGAAAAAATTTGGAACTCAAAATCTTGTGGAAATGAATGTTGAAAACTAAAAATAAATTAATTAACAACAACAACAACAACAACAACAACAACAACAACAACAAAGAAGGGCTTCTGTTTGAAGGACAAATTTGGGGTCCTTAAAAACAGTGGTGTCAAACTCAAATAGAAATCGATCCCTGTAGGGAGTATATTGACTTAGAAAACCATAAATTAACATAACATTGTCCATGTTGTATTATATTTTAAGAAACATTTTATTAAACATTTCCCACTTAAATTTTAATCTGATTCCTAATGCAATGTGGAGTTTTCCTACATTTTGAGACCTATGCTAATAACAAAACTTTACAATTAAAAAAAAAGCATAGCCTACATTTCTCTTTTTATTAAATTTTGGGCCTAACTCATTGTCTATTTGAAGTGTCTATGCAAGAAATATAGGAATTGAAGAGATAGAAGTTTTAATAGTTTAAATTGCACTAAGACTTCTAGGACTCCCTGTATAAATACACACATACATAGATACATGCAGTTAGTCAACAAATATTTATTCAGTACTTGCTACGTACTGAGCATTATGCTGGATACTGGGGAGACAGACAAAAAACTGTCCCTGCCTAGGACATAATATATACACACATACATACATGCACTGCAAGGAAAACTGAGGAGAGAGAGGTTATGGCAAGTGGGAATATCAAGGAAAGCTTCACAGAGGAAGTGGCATAGGGGCTAAGCTTTGAAGACATGGACTCTGAGTTGGAGATATAAGGAAGAAAGTCCTTGAGGAGCTCACATTCTAATAGCAGGTATACCATGTAAAAACTGCACATACAAGTTGCACAGAGAGTGAATGGAAGGTGATTTCTGAAGGAAGGAAGGCACTGGATAGGAGTGTAGAGGGAAAGAAAAGACCTGCAAAAGATGGGACTTGAGCTGAATATGAAAGCAAGGAGAGAAAGGGGCAAGGGGAAAAGAAAGCAGGAGGAGGGGGAGTGGGATTCCAGGCTTGGAAGCCAGCATGGTATGTCACAGTCAGAAGATAGAGCATTATGTGAGGAATAGCAAGAATGCCAGTGTTACTGAGTCATAAAGTATATGAATGGAATTAAAGCATAATATAACTAGAAAAGTAGGAAGGGACCATGTTATAAAAGGCCAATTTAAAAGTCAAGCAAAGGATTTTATATTTGATCCTTGAGATACTAGGTAGCTGCTTGAATTAAATCTTAATCAGGAAATCCAAGGAAAAAAAATCACAGTACATCATTTTTCTAGGCCAAGTTGGCATAGGGAAACAGAGAAATCTGTGGACACTGGGTGCACAGTCTGGGAGCATTTGAACGCCCAGGGACTGAAAGACGAATAAAGCTGTGGTCCAGGTCAAGAAGAGGTCACAGACCTATATTGGAACACAGCGACCTTGTGCAGAGTGTGAGATCAGGTGCCAACTTACAGCTTTGACACATAATCTCTTCAACAGGAGACAGGAAACAGAGAAGGAAAGTGTAAGAAAATAGAATGGAGGGAAATACACAATTTGTAATCATAACTGTGAAAATGAATGGTATGAACTCATCCATTAAACAGAAGAGGATAATGGAATCAATTAGAAAACAGAGTCCAACAGCATGGATTTTAAGTTTGTTACATGAAATAGGCTTAAAACATAAAGATATACACAGACTTAGAATAACAAGCTGGACTAAAATCTGTTATGTTTCACCTGATGTAAAAAAAGGGAGGGGTAGAAATCATGATATCAGACAGGGCAGTAGTGAAAATTGACATAGTTAAAAGAGAGAAACAGCAAAGCAACATTTTGGTGAAAGATACCATAGGCAATGAATTATCATTACCATACATATATGTACCAATAGCATAGTGCCTAAATTCTTGAAGGAAAAGTTAAATGAGTTACAGAAAAAGATAGTAAAACTAGAATGTTGGGGGACATAAATTGATCTCTCTCAGACCTACAGAAAACTTACAAAAAATGAAGCACATGAATAGAATTTTAGAAAAGTTTTATGTGATCTCTAGAGATTAGTGAATGAATATAGAAAAAATTATATCTATTTCTGGATGCATAGTTACAGGAATCTTCTGTATAGTGATAACTGATTTCTTAGACACTGACAAGATCACCAATTAAGATAAAAAAGAGGGAGACCAGAAGAGAGCTCGGGACAGACCCATGAGGGATACTCATAGTTGGTAGATGGGACCTGAATGAAAATCCAACAAATAAGGATGAGGAGGAACAGTCAGGTACAACATGAAACAAAATAAAGCAGTGTCACAAATACCTACAGAGGAGAGAGTATTGAAGAGAAGAGAGTGATTAACAGTATCAGAGGTTTTAGAGAGATCAGGAAGGATGAGGATTTGTTGTGTTTGCAATTAAGAGGTCATTGTAACAAGTTTACAGATGGATAAATACAAAGTACACACAAAATAAACACCAAGTAATGTTGAAAAGGAATGAGAACAACTAGGGGTGAGGGAGATAAATCAGGAAGGCCCTGTAGGAGGCAGCACCTGAACTGAACTTTCAAGTAAGTTACAGATTGTATAAGATGCAGTTCAATGGTCATGACAAATTTACCAACTGTTTCATTCTTCAGTTTAATCAGTCCATCTCTGTATCACCTGTAGCAGACTTTTCAGAGGCACATATGCAGATAACTAGAAAGTTGTAATCTGCATCATGGAGAGAATTCCCACATCAGTGAGATCATATATCCTTTGAAGTATAGCCTGTTTAGGATCCAAAAAACTGTAATGAGTACAGTCATGAGAAATTAATGATGTAGAGTTTCTAGTAAATGCCACAGGAAGGGCTAACTCAACAAGATTGTCAATATTATCTTAATTGCTAAGTGCACTTTTTACTTCCCAGTCTCCCCAGGCAATTCTTTCTTGGTTTACAATGTTTGCACTCCTTCAGATTTTTCCCGACAATAACTCGTTCATCATTCAGGAGAGCTATGGGGTGCCTCATCATTTCTTCTATTGGACATCACGGAGCATGCAAACATCTGGATGGAAACACTATGCTTAAGCTGCTTTTGGCTTTATCTTCTCTGCAGCAGAAACTGATAACAGGAAGAGAAAAGTTCAACACTTTCAGTATATTTTAGGAAATACTATCCTCCTAAATTGAGGCAGTTGAGGATTAAAATATAGAAAATAGCAGAAATAAAGATCAGAGGGTAGAAATATTGATTATAGGAACATAGCAATGAGATATAGAAGTATTACCATTTGTAGTAAAGGTACTAGGTATGCACTGAGCTGTTTGAATATTGGACGATATAGTCTTCTCTCCCTTCTACTTAACCACCAAGTCCATGGCTCAAAAACGTACTCGTTTCAAGGACCCTTAGATCAAACTATTTCCTGAATATATTATTTGTCACAAGATTGAATATATACAGTATGTGTGTGTACACACATGCATAATATATACATACACACATGATAGCATTCCATTGGTTATATAGAATATTACATGAGGGCCTGAAGGGTCCTCAATACAATTGCATGTTTCTAGTATGAGTCATCAGAAGAGGCAACATGGTGCAGTGGAGAGAGCCCTACATCTGGCCTCAGTGGGTCTCATTTTTTTTTTGTTTTGTGTGAGGCAATCGGGGTTAAGTGACTTACCCAGAATCATGCAGCTAGTGAGTGTTATGTGTCTGAGGTCAGATTTGAACTCAGATCCTCCTGACTTCAGGGCCAGTGCTCAATCCACTGCACCACCTTGATGCCCCTGCGGGCCACGTTTTGAAACCTATCCCTGCCAGTTACTTTCGGTGATGTGATATCTGTAACATGTTTAGCACAGTGACTATCACATTGTAGGTGCTTAATAAGTGCTTTTTTCCCCTTTCTCCTTGGGCACGTCACTTCCTCTGACTCAGCCTCAGTTTTCTCCTTTATAAAATGTGGGAAATGGATTAGATGATCTCTAAGGTCTTCCTCAGCTCTAAGTCTATGATCCTGTGATTAATAATGATAATAATGTTAATAACAATAGCATTCATTTCATTTCAACAACTATGAAGGGCTTACTACGTACAAGGCACTATGCTGGGTCCTAGAGTTACAATGTCAAAGATAGGACTGCCCTTGCTGCCAAGGAGATTATATTCTATTGAGTAGGAACAACATACAAAGTAATATAAAGTAATTTCAAATGGGACACAGTGTTAATAATGGGTGGAAGAAGTTGGAGGATAAAGAAAGTTTTCATGGAAGAAATTCTTTGAAAAGAAGCTTGGAATCCCACAGGGTGGAAGTGAAGAGAAACAATGCCATACCTAGGGCACCACTTTATGCATGGAGGCAGAACACGGAATGTCATGTATAGGGAACAGCTAATAGGCCAATTTGACTAGAATGGAGAATATGTGAAGGAGAATAATATGAAATAAGTTTGGAAAGTTAGGTGGAAGCCAGATCATTGGGGGTTTTATACATCAGGCTGGGAGTTTTATGTTATCTATGAAGTAATAGGAGAGCCATTAAAGAATTTTGAGTGGTAAGAGGAGGGTGAGGGGGAAGAGAAGTGACAAAGTCAAATGTACATTAAAAATAACTACCATTTCTATAGTGGTTTAAGGTTTATCAAGCACTTTCCTCACAAGCACTTGAGGGAGTAGATAGTGCAAGGATTATTCTCTCCAAACCTGAGGCTTTGAGAGGTGAAATGATTTATCCAGTGTCACATTAACTACTGTGTGGCTGAAGGAGGATTTGAACCTGGTTCTCCTGACTCTGGGACAGTACTTTGTCCATCAGACTACACCACCTCATCTCACTCCCCAATATCCTCTAGGACTCTTGAATGCTTTTCTTAGGCATTATTTATATTGCCCCCAGAATTCCTGAGTCACTCATCCTACTGTGGGAGAGTAAATTTGCCAAGGGAGATCATAAGGTGTCAGTTTTAGCAAAGCAATTACTCTTGTGTCTTGTCATGGGGTATATGAGTGGCAAGAGAAGTGATTCTGTTTTGCTACAAATTTCAATGATTATTATATTGACAGGTTGATTGGCAAAGTTAGCAAAGTGGGTTTTCTTCTTTGTCCCAGAATTAAAATGCAATTTAATTTAAATGTCATCTAAAATAAAGTTCTTAAAGAGAGAATAACTTGAAATGATCCTATTTTGGTACATTGTAATTACATCTTTCTTATTACTCCTTCATTTCAATCTTCTTTCAGGTAGAAGAGTATAATTTCTGAGCTTTTCATTTATAAATCAAGATACAGTAATCACAGAGGACATAAAAAGTTGACTTAAAGAGGAATTTGGTTGCCTGTCTTCCAAATCAAATTTATTTATTATCAAATATCTTATACAAATACTGTACCCTTTTCTATGATTAAAGAGTAATAGCCACTGATTTCACATTAGTCCCCTTCACACACTGTAGCCAAACTGGCCAAACCAGCACACAACCTTCTGTCTAATGTCTCTGCAACATGGAGTGTTGTTTTTCTAAATACTTGTGATGTCCTCCCTCCTTGTCTTGTAATCCATACCCTTTTCAAGGCTCAGTTCAAGTACTACCTCATACATGAGGCCTTTTCTGACTCTACACCCTTTCCACCAGTTAAGGATACACCCTGCTCAGAAATGACTTTGCATTTCCTTTACAGCCACTAGCTCTTTTCCTTTATTTCTGGTGCTCTTTTTCTTTTCTTTTCCTTTCCTTTCCTGTCCTGTCCTTTCCTGTCCTTTCCTTTCCTGTCCTTTCCTTTCCTTTCACATAACCCTTATTTTCTAATGATGCCTCCTGCCTCTAAAAGAACCCTCCCTTTTGATAAATAAGTGAAGTCAAGTAAGACAAAACAGTGCATTGGCCAAGTCTAAAAAGTATGTCTCCTTCTGCACCTATAGTCTTCTATCTCTGCGCCGAGAAGAGGGTAGCATGCTTCAGCATCAGTCCTCTAAAATCATGATTGATCGCTGCTTTGGTCAGAGTTCTGAAGATTATCAATGTTTTTTTTTCCTTCACATTATTAAGACAATTGACTTCTTCCTTTGATTCAATAGAGTAAAAATACCTGCTTGAGAGCTCTTTGCTAACAACATATTGCCCCCATACACACATCCATATTATAAAATAGTCTTTGACATATATAGCAACATATATATGTATATGTATATATTTATATGTGTATATATGTATGCATATATACATATATAAATACATATATATATATATATATATATATATACGTACAACAATAAAGATAACCTTGTTCACATTCCCTTTAATCATTACTATCAGACAAGATATGAATGAAGGTAGACTTAGTCTGGCAAATTGTGGTTGACACTATGGGTCCAGGGCAAAATTCAAATTGTAGAGCTATTCCATAGACATATTGAGGCAATCTGACTGCTCTTCCTTGTGGGTGACATGGCTGCTGGCTGCAAGCCCTACAACATCACGGAGCCTCCTAGATGATTTCCATAGCCACTCAAAAGATTTTAGCTTAACTCTTCACACAGGAAAAACCAAATGGGTAAAGAATGACTATTGTCAAAACTATGGCATGTAGTTAGGTGGTTAAACTGTAGAATCCACTCATTAGCATATATACCTTGGACAGACACTGCAAGTAGACAATGAGTTGGATCCAGAATTAAATAGTTGGAAGAAAACATGCTGGATTGCTCATGGAAAACTCCTTTTATGATCTCAAACTTTTTCCTAAAACAAAGGCTCACATTTTTAATACCAAAAATTTAAGTGGGATGAATCATAGAACACTACCATCTCCAAAAAATTTGAATCTCTCAGCTGTGTGGTGAGGATGAGTGGATGGCAGTACAAAATAAATAACTGGAAGATTCCTGAATCACCACACAAGTTTCTGATGCCTTCCTTCCTTCCTTTGCTTCATTGTTGAGTACTTAGTATATTTTTGGAACTGGGCTATGTATCTTGATGGTACAAATAGTAACAATCACTGTGTGTGTATATATATGATATATATATGATATATATATATCACATATATATATCATATATATATATCATATATATATATGACATAATTTATTAGTAGCTTACAATATTAGAATTGTGTGGAGCACTGAGAGGCTAGGCTATTTGCCCAAAGTCACTCAGGTAATACCATAGAGTTTTCAGGAAGTAAAGAAGGAAACAAGCATTTATTACATACCTACTATGTGCCAGGTACTGTGCTAAGCATTTTATAATCATTATATAATTTGACCCTGGGGGAGATATAGATAGATATAAATACATGTATGACACCTGTAATTATGTGCGCGCGCACACACACACACACACACACATAGAGATGATAATTTTGAAGTTTGTTGTTCAGTTGTTTTTCAGTTGTGTCTGATTCTTTGTAACCTCATTTGGGATTTTCTTGGCAAAGATACTGTAGTGGTTTGCCATTTTCTTCTCCATCTTATTTTATAGATGAGAAAATGAGACAAATAAGATGAGTTTGCCCAAAGTCACACAGCTAATAAGTATATGAGGCCAGATTTGAACTCAGGAAGATGAGTTTTCCTGACTACAAGCCTGGCACTCTATCAACTGTGCCACCTAGGTACCCTATAATGGCCTGTATAACAACAGCAACAAAAACCAGGAAAACTTCCTAATAATGAGAGCTATCTAAAAAAAGAATGGAGGGGGGCAGAGTGAGAGGTAATGACTTTGCCTTAACACCTTCTCAACTTCTTCCACAATGTCCTAGAAAATGCACCAAATTGAGTTCTGATTGAGAAAGTGAAGAAAAAGTCACAGTGAGTCATTTTTCCAGAAGTAGGGGGCCTAACTTTGTAAAGAATGAGGAACAAATTCCAAAAACCTAGCTGTCTGACTCTGGATTCAAGAATAGAGTGGGGACTCAGTTCTAACCTTTAGCTCTACACATAAGCCTTTGGTGGAATAAACCAGGGGAGGAGACAAAAGCCAAGGGAGAACCAACAATTCAGTCACTCTGAATCTGCAAAACCTCCCAGCAGGCTAACTGTGACTGAGTTTGGCAGCAGTTTACTAACACTCAACCACATACAATCCAACAGACTCAATCTGGATCAGGAATTTGCAGAGTACTAACCAGGAGGGCAGTGAATAGACCTCTTACTAGATCATACCACTTTGAAAGCCCCTAAAATTTACAGGTTCTCCAAAATAAGCTGTAAAGACTTCAGGACATAAAAGACAAAAAATCATGCCAGATGTCCCCTCCTAACCCCAGAAGAAAGCAGCACCCAACAGCAACATAAACTCAAATAGTAACTTGGAAGAATGAGCAAATAAACAAAAAAGAACCTGATTATAACAAGATACTATGATGATGGGGAAGCTCAAAACACAAACACAGAAAATGATGATGTGAAAACATCTATAAGCAAAGCCTCAAAGGAAAATGCAGATTAGACAGAAGCCTAGCAAGAATTCCTAGAAGAATTAAAGGAAAAGATTTTTTTTAAGTAGCATTTTTTAAAATTAGATATGGTCAATAGAGGAAATATTTGGAAAAGAAATGAAAGCTATGCAAGAAAATTATTGAAAGAGAATTAACAGCCTGGTAAAAAGAGATACAAAATATGCTAAAGAAAGTAACTCTTTAAAAATCAGAATTGACCAAATAACTAAAGAAGTACAAAACCTTACTGAGGAAAATAACTCCTTTGAAATTAGAATTTGCCAAATGGAAGCTAATGACTTCATGAGCCATCAAGAAATAGTAGAATAGAAAAAATAGAAGAAAATGGGAAGTTCTCATTAGAAAAACAACTGACTAGGAAAATAGATCAATGAGAGATAATTAAAGAATCATTGGATTACCTGAAAGTTATGAACAAAAAAAATCTTAGACATCATAGTTCAAGAAATTTTAAAGGAGAACTGCTCAGGCATCTAAGAACCAGACTGTAAAGTAGAAATGGAAAGAGTTTATGAATTACCACCTGAAAGAAATTTCAAAATGAACTCTCCAAGGAATATTATTACACAAATTCAAAATTTTTGGATCAAGGAGTAAATACTGCAAGCAACCAAAAAGAAACAATTCAAATACTGTGGAACCACAATCAGGATCACACAAGATTTAGGCACTACCACTAAAAAGGAATGGAGGGTTTGGAATATGATCTTCCATAAGGCAAATGAACTAGGATTACCACCAATAATAACCTACCCAGCAAAACAGTATAATCCTTTGGGGGAGGGAAATGGATATTCATTGAAATAGGGGACTTTCAAGCGTTCATGATGAAACAAACCAGAGCTGAATGTAAATTTGCTATTTAAATACAAAACTCAAGAGAAACAAAAAGGTAAACATGAGTGAGAATTCATAAGGGACTAAATAAGGTTCAGCTATTTACAATCTTATATGGGGAGAGGATCTGTGTAACCTCTCAGAAGTGAATCATCACCAGGTATTTTAAAAGAAAGAAAGTTATTTAGACAGGGCCTGAGTATGATTCTATTATGTTGGGATGATCTCTAAAGAAGAATGGAAGAGTGGAGAAGAAGAATGCATTGGGGAAAAAGGGGAAAGGAGAGGAAGAATGGGGAAAATTATTTCACAAAAATGGAGTATACAAGGAAGAGTTTACACAATGGGGGGGGGGAATGGAGAGGTAGGAGGCAACACTTGAACCTCACTCACATATGAACTAGTTTAAGGTGGGAAGACTGTACATACACACATACAGAAATTCATCTTAATCAGCAGGGAATTTGGAAGGAAAGGAGTAAGGAGTAGAGATAGAGAGTAGATTAAAGGAGGCAGTAGATAAAAGCAAAATAGACTCTTGAAGAGGGAACCAAATAAAAAAAGAAAGACATGTATATGTGAATGGCAGGGAGGGAAATACACAGTTAACTATCATAATTGTGATTGTGAATGGGATTAACTCCCCCATAAAATAGAAGAAGATAGCATGATATTTCAGGAAATTATAAAGGAAAACTGCCTAAGCATCTAGGAACCAAAGGGTAAAGTAACATTCTAGAATGGATTAGAAACTAAAATTCAACAATATGTTGTTTATAAGAAACACATTTAAAACAGAAATGTGCACGCAGAGTTAAATTATGGGGCTGGAGTGGAATCTATTATGCTCAAACCTAGATAAATCAAACATTAAGATAAAGATAAACAAGTAAGGAATTAAGGAGATGAATAGAATTTTTTAAAAGGTAGATATGCTAGGCCTGTGGAAAATATTGATTGGGAATAGAAAGGAATATATCTTTTTCTTACTTGTGTGTGGCACCTTGTATTGACCATGTATTAAGATATAAAAACCTCAGAAACAGAAGCAGAAAATCAGCAATTGTAAATTCATATTTCTGGCCATAATGCAATAAAAATTACATTCAATAAAAGACTTTTGCAGCACAGATTAAAAATTAATTGGAAACTAAATATTAAAGAATAGTTGGTCAAATAACAAATTATAAGAGATAATCAATGATTTCATTAATAATAATGAAAGACAGCATACTAAAATCTATGAGATGTAGCCAAAGCAGTACTTTATGTAAACTTTATATTTTTCAATGCTTACATCAAGAAAAGAGAAAGCATATCAAAGAATTGGGTATACAACTAAAAAAAAACCCTAGAAATAAAACAAATTAGCGCCCCTCATTTAACACCAAAATAGAAGTGCTTAAAATTAAAGGAGAGATTAATAAAATTCAAAGTAAAAAATAGAATAGTAAAACTGGGAATTGATATTTTAAAAAAGAAAAAAAAATAAGATAAGCTCTTGTCTAATTTGATTTTAAAAAGAAAGAATAAAACTAAATTACCAGTTTAAAAAATGAAAATGTTCAATTTACAACCAATGAAAATGACATAAAAACTAGGAGCTATTTTGCCCAACTGTAAGCCAGTGAGACAAGCAATTTAAATTAAATGATTGAATATTTATAAGAGTATAAATTGCCCAGACTACCAGAACAGGCTATAGAATACTTAAAATAACCCTGTCTTAGAAAAAGAAATTTAATGAACCATCAATAAGCTCTTTAAGGGAAGAAAAAAAATAACAAAAAAATCAAGTCTAGATGGATTTACAAGTGAATTCTACAAACGTTTAAAGAACAATTAATTTTAATACTATATAAGCTGCTTGAAAAAAATAAGGAAGGAATCCTACCAAATTCCTTCTGTAACATAAATAAGATCTTGACACCTAAACCAAGGAGGGACAAAACAGAGAAGGAAAATTGTATACTAATTTTCCTAATGAATATTGATACAAAAATGACAGATAAAATACTTAAAAGATTATGACAATATATCACAAAGATCATAGACTACAACCAGGCTGGATTTATAATAGGAATACAGGGCTGGTTCAGTGTTAGGAAAATTATAACCATAATTGACCATACCAACATAAATCATAAAAATCTTATGATTATTTCAATATATGCAGAAAAAGCTTTTGACAAAATGCAACACCCATTCCTGTTTAAAATAAAAACACTAGAAAGTGTAGGAATAAACAGAACTTTTTGGAAAATGATAAGTAATGTCTATGTAAAACCAAGAGCAAGCATCATCTGTAATGGAGATAAACTTGAAGTCTTTCCAGTAAGATCACAGATGCAGAAAGGATGTCCATTATCACCCTTATTCAATATTGTACTAGAAATAATAGGTATAATCATAAGACAAATGAAATAAATGGAATAAGCACAGGCAATGAGGAAACAAAACAGTTACTTTTTTCCCTTGATATGATTGTTAACTTAGAGAACCCTGGAGAGTCAACTAAAAAAAAGTAGTTGAAACAATTAATAGCTTCAACATAGCTCCCGAATTTAAAATAAACTGACACAAATCATCAGCATTTCTTTATATTACCAACAAAATACAGAAGGAAGAGATAGAAAGAGAAGTTCCTTTTAAAGTACTACAGACCCTACGAATTACTTGGGAGTCTACCTGCCAAGACACATATAGGAACTATATGAACACAATTACAAAACACTCTTCATACAAATAAAGATAGACCTAAATAATTGGATAAGTATTAATTGCTTATGGGTAGGCTGAGTCAATATGGCAAAAATGATACTACTACCTAAATTAATTTATTTGGTGCCATACTAATCAAACTACCAAAGAATTGCTTCATAGAGCTAGAAAAATAATAACAAAATTCATCTAGTGGAACAAAAATGTCTACTGAAAAAATGGGAAAGAAGGATGCCTAGCAAGACCAGATGTCAAACTATAATACAAAGCTATTATCATCAAAACAATTTGGTATACATTAGGTACACAATATACCAAAGCAAATGAGCACAGTGACCTTGTGGTTGATCAACTCAAAGATCTTAGCTCCTGGGTTAAGAACTCATTATTTGACAAAAACTACTGGGAAAACTAGAAAGAAGTCTGGCAGAAACTAGGCATAGACCACTATCTCACACAAATGGGTACACAATTTAGATATAAAGAGTAATATAAGTAAATTATGGGAGTATGGAAGAAATTACCTGTCAGATTTATGGATAGGGGAAGACTAACAATGATAGAGGTTCACATGAAGTAAAATGAAGTAAAAATTTTGATTACATAAAATTACAGTTTTTTGCATACAAAACCACATGTAAAATTAGAAGAAAAGTAGGAAACTGGGAAAAATCTTTGCAGCAACTTTTTCTAATAAAGGTCTTGGTACTCAAATATATAGGGAACTGAGTCAAATTTATAAGAATAAGAGTCATTTTCAAATTGATAGATGGTCAAGGGATATAACTGTTTACAGAGGGAAAAAAATCAACCTATAATAGTCATAGAAAATGCTTTAAATCACAAATAATTAGAGAAATACAAATTAAAACAACTCTGAAGTACCACTTCACACCAATAAGATTGGTTAAAATGACAGAAACAAAAATAACAAATGCTGGAGGGGATGTGAGAAAATAGGGACATTAATGCTCTATTGATTGACTGGGAACTAGTCTAACCATTCTTGAAAGCAATTGGAAATTATGCCTAAAAGACTATTAAAACTGTACATACTCTTTGCTCTAGCGATACCTCTACTAATTCTATATCCTAAACAGATCAAAGAAAAAGGACCCACATGTGCAAAAATATTTTAGCAGCTCTTTTTGTGGTGGCAAAGAATCGGAAATTGAGGGAATATCCATCAGTTAGGGAATGCCTGAACAAGATGTGGTATATCAATGTGATGGAATACTATGGTGCTATAAAAAATGATGAAAGGAATAGTTTAGAAAAACCTGGGAAGACTTACCTGAACTGATGCAAAGTGAAGTGAGCAGAATCAGGAGAACAATTTATAAGTAACAGGATTATTATAAAGATAATCAACTGAGAAAGAGTTTTTAACTTTGACCAATACAGTGACCCAGCACAGTTCTAAATGACTCACGCTGAAAAATGCTATCCACCTCCAGAGAGAGAACTGATAGAGTGCCGATTGAAGCTTATTTCCTTCTCTTTCTTTCTTTTTCTTGTTTTCTTTTGTTTTTAAAAACATGGATAATGGGGAAGTTTGCTTTGGATTACTTCATTTTTGTAATGGTTTTTTATTTGTTTCTTGCCTTTTCAGTGTTTGGGGGAGTGGGTGAGGTGAGGGCAAGAATCTAAAACCGAAAATTGAATTAAAAAAATAGAATGGAGTACTTCAGGTGGTAATGAGTTCTCCCTAATTGAAATCTTCAGGCAAATGCCAAATGTCTACATGTCATAATACAGAAGTTTTTTTGGGGGAGGTGTGAAGAAGTTGTAGGTAGGACTAGATGAGGGCCTTTATGGCTCCAAAACTGTTATTCTGAATAAGTGGTGATATTCCCGTTTTGACAGTGAGGAAACTAGAATTGAGAGAAGTTAAATAATGATGCTGCTAGTAATTAGCAAAGCTGGTAATTGAGTATGGGTCTTCTGCCTCCTTACTTGAATGATCTTTCCAATACCCAATGGCCTGAGAGAGTTAACTCCCATCCTCCATCCCATCATCTAAGCTAACATTCCCTATCTATAGACACAGAAACTCAAACTCACTGTGGGGAAGTGACATGCTCAAGGCCACACAGTTAATTGATGGTGGAACTTGGACCTAGGTCTTAAGCTTCCAGGTAAGCTTTTTTTTTTTCCATTCAAGTTGTTGACATTTGAATGCCTTTGTCACCAAGCTAGAATGGGAAGTTTGAAATCTGAGTAGCCAAAGACGGATTATTCCAGAGATTTCCCTTTCTTTCTTTTAAATAAAAATGTTATAAATGTGCATTACTGGCCAAAAGCCTGCACCATCTTTTCACAGAAATAGATTTTTTGCCTTTACTCATAAATGCTATTTTCAGTATGATCTGTTTTATGTTCAGTCTTGCAATTTAGTTTGCTTTTGATCTATTTGGGTCCAAACCTCAGGCTACAGGAGCTCCATGCTGGACTACCTGAATCCCCTTGTGCTGAACTAACCTCTAATTCCTGTCAGAAAGAAGGTCACAGGACTTGGTGATTGGGGTCAATTAGATGAAGAGAATTGTATTCATGGTACTGGCTCTCCAAGAGAACCGTGAGCTCTGTACAAAAGAGTTTTATGAATACCTACAGTTAAGACATTTTGTTGCTGTGAAAATCGACCCAAAGCTTATTAACTTAAGAACTAACTCTCTGGAGACCATTTTATATCAAAACAGATCAGTGAATAAATTTGTCAATTGAGGCTATCTAAACTCTCTAGTATCCCTTGAATACTCATACCATTCTCCCACGGGTTGACAGTCTAAACTAGAATCAAACCTTGCAAACACGCAAAGACTTCATTACTCAAATTAAAGGTTGTTTGATGTGAACTAGATATAGATCATTTTCATTTGATTTCACATGTGAGTGTTTTACAATTCCCAGAATTTAAATAATGTCTCTCTAAAGGCATCTGGTAGAAAATGCAATAGTGATCTTAGTGTATTTGTGTATTTAAATAGAGAATCACAGGATTTAAGAATTGGAAGGGACCTCGGTAGTTACTTAATCCAGGGTATATGTAAGGGGAATACCCTGTGTTACATGCCTGGCAAGTGGTTTTCTAGCCTTTGTTTGAGGACCTTTAATGAGGGTGAGTCCACCACTTCTAGAAGTAGAGGAAATAGATATATTGAATCCATTTCCCACCTATAGATTGGAGAATGAGCTCATCTCCAAACTCTATAAGGATACAATCTGTGTGTACTTGTAGTTAGCATGTGGCTAAACTTAGGTCCCGCAGCTTTGCAGCTGTTAAGCCCATTCCTCAGGTCAGCCATGACCACAAAATTTTGTCTTTAGAGGTATGGGTATAATATAATATATAATATAATATGGGTATATAATTGGTATGGTGTAAAGTTTTGCTAGGCAGAAAGTGATATAGGATATGGCCAGCACTGGGGGCTTTTCAAGGAGAAAAACAGACAAAATGACCATTGGCACAGAGTCAGCCTTTTTCTAGGCCTGTAGTTGTATTCCTCCTATAAGACTGAGGCCATGCTTATTAAGCAGGAACAGGCCCAGAGCAGAGAAGTGAAAATATATAGCAGTAAGAAATTTGAGGCCTGGTCATAAGAGAGAAGCCATAGGCAAATGAAAGAGGATCGGAAATTTAGAGCTGGAAGGGATCTTGAAGGTCATAGTCAACTCCCTTATTTTGCAAATGAGGGAATTTAAGTGACTTACCCAAGGTCACACAGGTAGGAAACATCAGAGCCAGTATTTGAACCCAAGTCTTCTGCATCTAGAGACATTGATCTTTCCACTATGCTGCTTCAGATTCCCTGTGAAGCTATTCTTAAGGTTTGAATCTGAACACCCAATCTGTGTTTCTTTGAACCTCTTGGCTTTTGGCTCATTTATAGACAGAATTTTTGGAGGGGAGATTCAGATCTGAGCTCCTGAATTGTGTGTGCTTTGAATTCCCAGGCATTTGGCTTGGCTTCAGACAGTATTTTTGGCCTGTCTGAGCTTTGGAGGAACTCTAAGCTGAAAGGAGGTGTGTGCAGTTGTTACTTCATATGTGTGGTTTTCGTTCTCTATTTTTTTTTTTTTTGGTTTGTTTTGCTAAACTATTTCTCTGTCTCTCTGTCTGTCTGATGGCTCTCTGTTCTGGACATGTGGTACAGGACTGAAAAATACCAAAATGTAGGTGATGTCAGTTAGTTAATAAACGTGTATTAAGTGCCTCCTATGTGCTAGGCACTGTGCTAAACTGGCAATAAAAAAGGCAAAAAAAACAGTGCTTGCCCTCAAGGAGCTCACAGTCTAATGTTGGTGACAATAAGCAAATACGTATAAACAAGGTATATACAGGATAAATAGGAAATAATTAAAAGAGGAAAGACACTAGAATTAAGAGAGCTTTAGAAAAGGCTTCCCATAGGAGATGGGACTCAACAGAATGAAAGGAAGCCAAGGAAGCCAAGGAAGCCAATCAGTGGAGACGAGGAGGGAGAGCATGTCAGGCTTGAGTAACAGCTGGAGAAGATGCCTAGAGCTGAGAGGAGTGTCTTGTTCATGGACCAGAAAAGAGGTCAGTGTCACTGGACTGAGGAGCAGGTGGTGTACATGTACGAGGGATGTAGGGTTGGGTGCTAGCTTATGGAAAACTCTGAATGTCAAACAGAGGATTTTGTATTTGATCCTGGAGGCAATAGAGAGCCAATGGATTTTATTGAGTAAGAGGTTAATATGATTGGAGCTGTGCTGTAAGAAAATCACTTTGATGGCTGAATTGAAGATGAATTGGAATAGGGAGAGATTTGAGGTAGGCAGACCCTCCCACCAGCAGCTATTACAATAGTCCAGGAATGAATTGATGAAGGTCTATACCAAAGTAGTGTCAGTGGCAAAGGAGAGAAGGGGCCATATTCTAAAGATGTTGCAAAAGTGAAACCTAGAGGCCTTTGACAACAGATTGAATATGAAAGAGGAGTTGAGGATGATACCTAGGTTGCAAACCTGAGGGACTAGGAGGGTGTTAGTCTTTATACATGGAATAGGGAAAGTAGAAAGGGAAGTAGAGACTAGGGGAAAAGATAATGAGTTCAGTTTTGGAGGTGGTGAGTTTAAGATGTGTACTGAACATGTAGTTTGAGATGTCTGAAAGGCAGTTTGAGATGCATTGGAGGTCAACATAAAGGTTAGGGCAGGATCAGTAGATTTGAAAATCTTCAGCATAGAGATGGTAATTAAATCCATGGGAGTTGATGAGATCACCAAGTGAAGTAGTATAGAAGGAAAAGAGAGGAGGGCCCAGGGCAGAACCTGTGGTATGCCTAAGGTTAGAAGGCATGATCTGGTTGAAGATCCAGCAAAAGAGATTTAGAAGCAGTCTGCTAGGTATAAGGAGCAGCAGGAGAGAATTGTGCCCTCCAAACTGAAAGATAAGAGTGTATCAAGGAGAAGAGGCCAATCAACAGGGTCAAAGGCTACAGAGAAATAAAGTATACAGTTAAAAACAAAAGATAAAAAGACTTGGGCACACATGCATGTGTGCACCTGTGTGTCCATCTCCACTGAGTGATACTCTCAGACTTGGTCTTCCTGTTTTTCAGTCTGTATCTGTCTGGTCCTGCTGATTTCTGGTCTGCCCACTTTGGTACCAGGCCTGGCATCCAGTGGTCTTTCCAGGGTCTGACCTGACTCTTCATGTTCCACTTGAGTCTTGTATTTGAAAATCAAATTTTCTATTCAGCTCTGGTCTTTTCATCAAGAATGCCTGAAATTCCTCTATTTCACTGAATGACCATTTTTTCCCCTGCAGGATTATACTCAGTTTTGCTGGGTAGGTGGTTCTTGGTTGTAATCCTATCCCCTTTGCCCTCCAGAATATTATATTCCATGCCCTGTGGTCCCTTAATGTAGAAGCTGCTAAATCTTGTGTTATCCTGATTGTGTTTCCACAATACTTGAATTGTTTCTTTCTGGCTGCTTGTAATATTTTCTCCTTGACCTGGGAACTCTGGAATTTGGCTACAATATTCCTATGAGTTTTCCTTTGGGGATCTCTTTCAGGACAAGATCAGTGGATTCTTTCAATTTCTATTTTGCCCTCTGGTTCTAAAATATCAGGGTAGTTTTCCTGGATAATTTCTTGAAAGATGATGTCTAGGCTCTTTTTTTGATCATGGCTTTCAGATAGTCCAATAATTTTTAAATTCTCTCTCCTGGATCTATTTTCCAGTTCAGTTGTTTTTCCAATGAGATATTTCACATTTTTTTCTAATTTTTCATTCTTTTGGATTTGTTTTACAGTGTCTTGATTTGTCATAAAGTCACTGGCTTCCAATTGCTCTATTCTAATTTTTAAGGAAGTATTTTCTTCAGTAATCTTTTGGACTTCCTTTTCCATTTGGCCAATTTTGCTTTTTAGGGCATTCTTCTCCTCATTGGCTTTTTGGACCTCTTTTGCCATTTGGGTTAGGCTATTTTTTAAGGTGTTATTTTCTTCAGTATTTTTTGGGTCTCCTTTAGCAAGCTGTTGACTTGTTTTTCATGATTTTCTTGCAAAACTCTTAGTTTTTCCTCTACTTCTCTTACTTGCTTCTCAGAATCCCTTTTGAGCTCTTCCAAGACTTGGGACTGATTCATATTCTTCTTGGAGGCTTTGGATGTAGGAGCTTTGACTTCATTGTCATTTTCTGGTTGTATGTTTTGATCTTCTTTGTCACCGAAGTAAGATAATATAGTCTATTTTTGCGTTCCTTACTCATGATCCCAGCCAATCACTTGAGTTTTAAATTCTTTGTTAAGGTAAAAGTCTGTTTCCAATGTGGAGAATGTACTGTCCCAAGCTTCGGGGGTT
The DNA here is from genome assembly GCF_900497805.2 of Vombatus ursinus. Lineage (NCBI taxonomy): Eukaryota > Metazoa > Chordata > Mammalia > Diprotodontia > Vombatidae > Vombatus > Vombatus ursinus. Next base: position 1,308,448 of record NW_020954681.1, read on the forward strand.
TGTACAGCTGTTTTCAGAGATACTTCTAGGGACCTGAAAATTTTCAGTTCTTCCAAGGTGCTATGATAAGGGGCAAGGTGTTTTCTCTCCACCACCACAAGAAGCTTCACCACACCAGCATTCCTCCTCGCCACACAACTGCCCCTCAGAACTGTGAGCCAGATACAAGCACCGGTGAAGCAAGAGATTCCTGCCTTACCACTGGCAAAGAGATCCCTGTAATCCCCCTCTGATCAGCCACTTGATTCCCCCTCAGTCTGTGGGCTGGGAGCTCAGGAAACAACTTCAGCCTGGGGGGTGGCTGAGACCTAGCTCCTTCTCTAACCACAGACACAGACTTTTCCCACTGACCTTTCAAGTTGTAATTGGCATTGTGGGTTGAGAAGTCTGGAAACCACCACAGCTGCCCGAGATTCAGTCCTCTGAGGCCTGCTCCAGGGTTGCTGCAGCCTGTGCCCATGCTGAACTGCGCTCCTCTCCCCGCCTGGTGCGATATACCTTTCTGATCAACCATCCAGGCTGTCTTTGGCTGGAAATTTGTTTCACTCTGTCTTTTTGTGGGTTCTGCTGCTTTAGAATTTGTTTGGAGCCATTTTTTATAGGTATTTGGAGGGGTTTGGAGGGGAGAGCTCAAGCAAGTCACTGCTTTCCCTCCGCCATCTTAGCTTCCCTCTTCTCTATTGTTAAAGAACCATATAATTATTGCCATGCTTGTCTGATTGAATGCCATTGAATGGGCAAAGGAGTGGAATTTACCAGTGAGTAGAGGTTGAGCTAGAGTCTAATTAGATATAGCTATAATATTTGTAGGGGCCAGACTCATATGTAATAAAGTGTCTCAGAGAGGAGAACTTGAAATTACTGTAATAGAAAAAAAAACCCAGGAAACATTAAAAACAGGAAGACTTAAGGACAAGGACATAGCTGTCAACTGAGGGTTGGCTTTCCAACTTGACTCAAAGTGAGGCTTATCTTGTCCAGGTTCCTATTTGTCTCAAGGGCTATTAAGTCTAAGAATTCATAAATTCTGGTTATCTGATCATATACTCTTCCACTTATTGGAAATGTGTTTGCTTAGGGGGTATGAGTATAATACCTCTCTTGCTTGTGGGAAATCCAAAGGAAATTCATGCCTACCCCTTTGGCCAATGTCTCAGCTCAAGGAGTGATAGAAATCCCTTTCAAAATGTCTCCCCCCCCCAAGTGTCATTAGCCACAAGAAAAGGATGTAATGGCTGCTTGACATTCTTTTATATAAAGGAGGGGAAAGATTAAAAAACAATAACAGTAATGATAAGCAAATGAAGATGAAATCTCTTGTGGTGAAAACAGCTGCCTGTGATCAGGAACAGAATTTAGTTCTTCCCCTAAGGCTCCACCCTTTTCCTATAAAGAGGGGGAACCAGAAAGAGATCATCCACTAGCTTAATATAGCTATGAACTTTGAGCTTACCTCCTGTAATAGGCAAGGGAACAAGGTGAGAGCAGAGCTCTCTGCAGTCATTCTGCAGTCTTTCCTGCATGCTCCATTGGTTCTCAGCTGTGGGAAAGGGTCACTCCTTAACTGACAACCCCCACCATCTGCAACAGGATATAACAGGGTCCTAGAGGAAGGATACAGGGAAACAGGCACTTGACCCTTCCTTTGTCCACTATACTCCTGCATGGTACAAACAATAATGTCAGATCTAGACCTTAATGATCACCTAGTCCAATCCTTTCATTTTATGAAAGAGCAAACTGAGGCTAAGTAGTAGAGTCAGGATTTGAACTCACATCTTTTGACTCCAAATCCAGAGTTTTCTACTTCTCTCTAATCTTTGTGCCTATGTATCCAGGTGCCCATGGGAAAGGTATGCTGAAAAAGGAACAGGGGGCGGTGAAAACTGAAATCATTTACTCTAGGAACTCTGATAGGACTGTTATTAGCTCTGTGTAGCTAAATGAGCAGCATCACATTCCTAATTACCATTTCTGGGACTAGGTAGGTGAAAGACTCCATAGATATGAATTATTATTTACGCTTCAGGGCTTGGGCTCATGGAGTTTGTCACACTTATTAGTTTTCAGTTGCGTCTGACTCTTTGTGACCACATCTGGGGTTTTCTTGGCAGAGATACTGGAGTGGTTTGCCATTTCCTTCTCCAACTCATTTTACAGATGAGGAAACTGAGGCAAACAAGGTTAAGGGACTTGCTCAGGTTCATACAGCTAATAAATGTCTGAGGCCATTTTTGAACTCAGGAAGATGAGTCTTCCTGACTCTGGGTCCAGCCCTTTATCCACTACATCACCTAACTACCCTATGAGGGCCTAAAACTAGAGATGTCAGTGAGCAGGGCAGCCAAAACTTAGTCCTAGGGTGTTGAAATTTAGATAGTACCAATAGCATTGTCTCAAGACATGCTTCTTCTCCCCTTTCCCCCTCCAGCAGCCACACTCAGAGTAAACTTTCATTCACTCACACTCCCTTCCCTGGTCTGGGTAAAAGTTGCCTAGTTGTAGCTCTACCTGAGACAGCATTCTATTCCCATGGGCCTGACAAGAAATGGCTCTGAATTATCTCCCTAATCTTGATGCTCAGTGAGTTATTTCTTTTCCTTACTTGATCCAACCTCCTCCCCCCAACCAAGAAAAAAAAAACCTACATTTTCAGACCATCTTTGCCACCAGTGCAGCTGGTATATACACAGTGTCTGCTCTTTACCTTTTCAATTCAGCTCAATGCAGAATTACTACCAGCAATTTTGTGTTCCACCAAATAACTTTTTTTTAATGTCACCACCCTAATCAGAAAATCCCAGTTCAATCAGAGTTTCTTGGGGCTTAGCTTCAAAATGTCCTCCTATTCCAATTTTCAATCTCTACCTTGAGAGAAGCATGCATAAAGGGTCTATAGGCAGCAGTTAATCTTGTAGTGATTTCTATACATCAAAAATTAGTTTCTAAAATTATTTCTAAATTTCTTTCATTCATCTCAGAATGTTAGACTGCACCAAGCTTTATAATTTGCCTTTTGCTTAAGTAAAGACTCTTTAAATCACCTTTTCTCTTTCTGAGCAGCAACTGATATTTCCTGTATATTAGTGACAATACCACATTTTCTCCCCTTCTAATTAACTTTCTAGTTCAATTAAAAAAATGCAAGTTTTCCTGACAGCTTCCTCCCCCCCCCCAGATCTAGATTTCTCATTGTGCTTATCTTTCAACCTATTTTACCTAAATAGAACAGAGTAAGAAAATTAAACCAAGGTGTAGAGATATCAAACATGGATGTCAACATACTTGTTAACATGGATTGTTTTTATATAAACTATTTCCTTTTTGTTAACCCACGCAGTTTCACGAACTGATAGTCCATTATACTATCTTTTACTCTTACTGTTCATGGACTTTGCAAGCATGTGGAATGATTCACCCTTCGAATAGTAAATTCTTAGCACTCCAATGAAGACGATAGTATCTTCTGGTCCATTAATAAAATACCTGGTTCTTAGCTGGCACTACATTCTCTTAAGAATGGCTTAGTGCTGTGGGTTCCAGTATACCTGGGGTGATCTTGACTTTTTGAGATGATGATTTATACTTGAATAGATTGCCTATAGAGCAGATACACATTGGATAAACACTGTAGATGGACAGTGAACCAGGCCCATTATTGAATAGGAGGAAGAAAATAGTCTGGGTTTCACTTGGGAAGTTATAGACAGCCTTCAATGACTTCAAGCTTTATTGTGATATGAAAGTCTATATTTTAACCCCAATAGTTGTAATGCTGTCTGTCATGAATCGTGGATCACCTGAATCTTAGAAGAATTAAAGTTACAAGTCACTCAAAGGGCACTAGAGAGATGAATGATGGTCATTAATAAGATGCAGCATATCACTAATGTACAGTCGTGTGCAAGAAGTGGCTTAATGTTTATCAGAGAGAGAGGTATGATCACAAAGGGTGCTGAGGTGGGCCAGCCACAGTCAGAGTAAGGTTTAAGTAATGGATAGCTTCTGCTTCCTTGGTACTCATGAAATGGTAATAGTCATGAAGGGAGGCTCCCAGCATCTTGGGGAGGCCTCTATGTAGTATTTACAAGAATGTAGGCAAGAGTAGCACAGGAGAAAAAGACAGATTGGATTGTGATCTGCTCATGTGGAGGAAGTACCCACGTGGATGAGATCACAGAATTATTGAAATATGTTGCTAATACTGTACCCTGAGTCCTTTGTGATAAAATCCCAGCATGAATATCTGAGTCAGCGCTTTATTTGAGCCTTCGGGTACATTTTATTCACGCGATGGTCCCCGCTGCGCATGCATTTCCAGGGTAGCACATCTCTCTGAAACTTTTGTTTCCATTCAAAGAAATTACACAATTTAAGGTGATAGCTTCTTTTTATTTATCTTCCTTCAGAGGTCACCCACCCCTGATGGGAGTGACAGCTTCCTCTTGTCTTACCACATTCTTTATCTAGCACACCAATAAACTCAGAAATCCCAGATCCTCCAAACCTTTCTTGAATCATTTGAAGAGATATTGATTTAACCTAATGCCTCTCAGCTTGAGCAGGTATCTCCTCCAGTTCTCTCTTCGCTTGTTTGCTCCCCAGCTCATCTGGAGTGTAAATATTGAATTAAATGCCTGGAACCTTCCTATGCCTGGAAAGTTGTCTGTACAATGTGGGCTTTTGACATCAAATATGTTGAAGTCCCAGTGAGTTTTTCACCATTGTTTCTGTGTCTTTTTCATGAATAGTGACCTTTTTCCTAGCTTGGAAACACTTCATCAGCTAAAACTTTACCATGTGTGAGTAGAGTACTTGGTTGAAAAAACAAATTTCATGGTCACCTATTAGACTTTAAACAAATCACCTTATCAGGATTAGCAAAATTCCTGAGGAGTTTTAAAACATAAATTAACAAACAGGAATAGCTAGTTCAAACTCTTATTTTTCCTCAGTTTCATTTTGGTTCCCTGAAATGGTTTCTGTAGTTATGTGATGATTCCATTCCTTAGAAATTGTGGGAAATACATGATATCATGAGGTAAATATACAATATCATCTTCAGTCTGTTTCTATTTATAGCAATATTGTCCCTATCATTCATTCTCCAGGAGGGTGCCCAGTAGGATATTAAAAGGTATCTTCCCATAGAACCATGTGGGTTCCTTCAGGGACAAATAAAACCCTTTTTCAGAATGTAGCCTCACTGAATACCCCAAACCTTTCAAGAGGCCTACTTAGTCTGAGCATATGGAAACAGAACTGACTGTACTTTTAATTATTTTTAGTCAAGTGAAAAGAAACTCCTTCAGCTGAAATACATAGATCATCTGTCTTAGTATTGACACTTAGTAATATCATTCAGAGCTTGGCAAAAACACATCTCTTTCTTTGACATTGGCACACTCAGTTTCTCCCTATTTACTTTAGTCACCTTGCTGTGCCAAATGAACATATTTAACATGATAAATCTCTTTGGAGACAGAAGTTGGAATGCTTATCAGCAAGGCCTGAATGAACAAAAAAAATTTGAACAAAACATTTACGCATAATATATTAAATCAGACTAGCAAAGAGAGAAATCGCATTTAACCTTATCTATAAATGCTTCACACTTTAACTTGAACACTACCTGACTTATTGTATGTTTCGGTCCACAAATAGATTTCTGTGTTAGAGAAAATTTCAGAGGTTGCGTTATCTCCTTTTTATTTGGAGGGAGGGAGGGAGGGATTAATGCCTTCAGGGTGAGTGAAAAAAAAATCTTTCCTTATTTTTTAATGCCAGAAACAGAGTACAGCAGTGCTTCTGGGTATGATCACATCCAGCTTCTTACTGCCTTCCCCTAAGATAACAGAGGGAGAGAGATAGGTGCTATATGGTATATATGGTATATGGGTGCTATATGGTATATATGGTATATGGGTGCTATATGGTATATGGTATGCTATGTGGGGAGAGTTAACACAGACTTGTCTTTTACCCTCTGGAAGCTTACAGTCTATGGGAATTGAACTCCTAAGAGGACTCTGGCTATATTTTTATGGCTACAATGACTAAATTGTGGTATGACCAGTTGATGAAATCTTTTGGTCGTTGTAAATGCTTACTCAGAGATAAACACAGCTTCAACGGAACAGATTGAGTATGCTTTTACCCCTTTAGTAACTGAGTATAATCATTTATGGTTTTCATAAGCGAGATTACATAGATCATATTAGCATGATCTGTCAGGTTATGAAAGGTATTGGCTTAGAACTGAAGATATAACAAAATTTAATTGCATTAGAGTAATCTAATGGCCACCTGAGAAAGCCTAAGGTGGCAGAAACTGTGCTTTGGAACACTCATTCCAACCTTACCCAACCCAGCCAAAAAAAGTAGACACTGATTGAACTCTGCCATAGACCTGAGAAACAGAGGAAATTGGGGAGAGGAGCCAGCATATGTGGCTACAGAAGTCCTGGAGGAAAGGGGACTGAAATCCACTTGGAACCAGTTCTGGTCTCTTTCAAGGACCCTTGGGGTAAGGACCAAGGCCTATTGCAAAGTAAATTCCCCAAAGAGGAGGAAGAGGAGGCTGAGATAGCTTCAAAGGAGGAAGTCAAACTGATAGGGAAATATAAGAAAGAGGGCTAAAAGCACCAAAAATTTCAAAAGGAAGAAAATTCAGTTAAAAATAAACTCATGTAGCTATATAAATGATAGCTATTATTATAAGATTAGAAAGGAAGATCTCTACCAAATCATACAAGTGATTACTAAATTCTCTCAGTAAATATTGTAACACAAAGGAAATTGAACCAACATCTGATGAAACACAGAACCCTATGGATTCCCAAGAGACTATAGAGCCACAGTAGGGTATTCTATGATAGTTCAAGAAAGAAATCAGAGTGGTGAGAGAAGAAATGAGAAGGAAAGGAATGGAAGAAATGATGACTTGCTGAACAGAAATAATTAGCACAAGAGAAAAACTTGAATCCACACAATGGAAATATAAATGTGCTCAAGTGAAGGATAACATAAAAAAAGAGAAGCAAAAAGCAGTAACAGAAACAAAACACTTCATCTCTAAGAATGAGTAGATGAAAGCCTGAACACTGTATTGCAAGAAACAGTATAATAAAACTGCCCAGAACTTCTGAATACAGAACGCAAAGTGCTGATTGAAAGACTTCACAGATAACCTCCAGAAAAAAAAGAAAAAACCAAACAAAAACCCTGCATTCAAATTTCAAGACTCTAGTGGTTGAATTTCATAATCCAATGACAACAAATTCTCCAAGCAACCAGGAGGAAGACTTTCAACTAGAAAGGAAGGAAATTCTGAAAACAAAAGAGTATTCAGCTTTCATGGGAAAGCCCATCCTGGAATGGAATAATATATTCTGAAAAGCAAAGGGACTCATGATACTACCCAAAATGGTATACCCTGCAAACCTGAATATATTCATCATTAAAAAACAATGGACATTCAATAAAAGAGAGGAATTTGAAATGTTTCAGAAAAATATCTAAAATGTGTGAGTGCGTGTATAACTGATATATTGCTTGCCTTCTCAGTGGATGAGAGAGATGCTAGAGGGAGGCGGAGAATATGGAACTCAAAAACTAAAATAACAAGAACAGTAATAATTTTTAAATGTCTGTAGAAACATATGAAAGTCATAAATGAAATTATTAAGGGAGGAATAAGTACTGAAATTACCACAGCTCTAGAAACTATTTAAAAAAAAAAACTGGAAAGATAAAGACACATATAGGGTTAAAAAAACCCCAACAATACCAAAGGGACTATTAAGAAATTCCTAAAGTATACAAGGGGATAAAGATGAAAATTGCATTTAAATATATTAAAGTGATGGAGGAGGAGGTTGAAAACATTATGGACTATGCTGTGTAGTACAACACCCCTTAAAACTCTGAGATGAATCTTATGGGTCTAAATTGCAGAATGACAGGGTGAGTGAAAGGCTGGTGGAGGATAGAGGGTACAATGTTATGTGCCATAATCGAGTCCATGGGTAAACAATGAAAGGAAGATAACTCCTGTAGTCTCTCAAGTCAATTCAGGAAGCATTTAATAAGCTCCTAATATATGCCAGGTACTGTGCTAAGCTCTCAAGGAACTTACAGTCTAATGGGGAAGTTAACATGAAAATGACCACACACAAATAACCCCTCCCTAGAGGGGTTAGAGGAGAAAAGGAAGTGGAGACAAAGGGAAGGATTGTGACAAGGTGAAACAAATAAGGTGGAGGGAGTGGTGGGGGTGGGGGTGGAGGGAGTTCTCACAAGGAAAAAAAACTATATAATGGTAGATGAAAATCTTAAAATGGGTCTAACATGCAAGGGTTTGGTGAATAAGGAGACCATTTCCTCTGAGAGAGTGTTGGACCTCCTTGGACAATATCTTGCCTGAGGAGAAGAGAAATCACAGATCCTGAGGTCAACCCACAACTGAGCAGACCTATAGCCAGTCAGATGATTGTATGACAATCAGGAAAGAGAAAGATCATGGAGATGACAGGTTATAGAATTGGACCACATGATTTGGGACATAGAAAAATTGCTATCCTGTGGCTATGCTTCTGTCTTTTCTGCTTCTCTTTTAAGTGTGAAGTACAACAGACAATAAAAGGGTGATGGAGCAAGATCTACAAGTAACAAAAAGAAATTAGTTAGGAGAAGGAATTGAAATTTCTGATTTTAGGAGCCTTAATTTCATGAGGAGCACAAAGAGGCTAAAAGAAAGAACAATTAAGTATAAAGACCCTGAACCAAAGGAAAAAAAGTGCAGAAGAGACAGGAAAGAGAATTAATGAAGAGCACAAGGTAAAGAAATCCTTCTTAGAAAAAGGTATAGATTAAGAAAAAATTCCAAAAATAAGTTGGAGGTGAGGAGAAGAAGGGGGATTTTGAATTAACCATTTATCTGAGAAGATAAAAAAAAAGGATGAGGGAAGAACTAGATAACTAAATAATAGAGAAAGAAGAAAAAGAAATCAATAAATTAAATAACACTCTAAAACTAGGGGGAGGGTTGACAAAAGAAGGGAAAACAGGGGAAAAGAGACAGATAAAGAGAGGCTATGGTAATAGGGTTGCCTTAAAACATATTAAGCAAAACTAATCATAGAGACAAAAGTATTGACTTAAAAGAAAAAGGAAAATTTTTAAAAATTCTAGCTCAGAAAAAATGTAGACACAGAGGAAACTAGAAACCTATCAAGTAGAGCTTTGAATGTAAATGGGTAAAACAATCCAATAATACAAGAGTGACATATTGGATACAAAAAACAAGACCCACAACCTGTTAGTGATAAGAAGCATGCATAAAAACTAAAGACATACATAGAACAAAAGTGAGAGACTGGAAGGAAATTTACTCTGCATTAGGTGATTTTTTTTAAAAAGCAAGAGTTGCAACCTTGCTATCAGACAAAACAAAAACTCAAAACATCAGAAAGGAATAAAAAGGAAATTAGGTTATGCCAAAAGGAACCATGGACAGTAAATGAATGTTAGTATTAAACTTATATGCTATATATGGTACAACACCTAATTCATAAAGGAAAATGAATTGAATTGCAACAAGACATAGATAACACAATAATAGTAAGAATCTTTAATATTCTTTTCTCTGAGTGAAGCATATCTAACAAAGATAAAAGGTTAAATATTGCTGGTGAAATTAAAGCTAGAATTCACGACGCCTTCTGAATATAACTAATAAAGATTATGAATATTTTCAGGACCACATGTGAATTTTACAAATATTGAAAATATTGACTATATTAGGGTACAGAGAAATTGCAAGTAAATGTAATAGGCAGAAATACTGAAGCATCTTTTAAAGACCTATAGCACAATTAAAATAGTAATAAATTCAGAGAGCACAAAGAAATACAAAGGTCCAAGCAGAGAGTTGAATAATAAAATCCTAAACAATGAATATGTCCAAGAATAAATCATAGGAGCAATTAATACTTATCTATACATCAATGATATAACAAAGCAATATGTTTATTTCTGGCATGCAGCTAAAACAATCCTCAAAGAAAACAGTCCTGTGAAAGAAAACATACACTAAGAAAATAGAAAAGGAGACAACTGAATATGTGTGTGTGTTTGCGTGCATGTGTGTGTGTAAATTAGAAGCCCAACTATTAAACCCAAAATAGCACAGAGGATGAAGTCTTTGAAGTTAAAGGTGAAATAGATAAATTTGGAAGTAAGAACTGATCAAAAAACCTAAAAGCTGGTTCTTTAAAAAGGTGAAAAAAATTGACAAATCTAACTAACTTGATTTAAAGGAGGGGGCAGAGAATCAAATCAGCAAAGTAAATAATGAACAAGGTGAACCAGAATAAAAAGAATTATCAGAATCTACTATGCCAACAAAACTGAGAACACAAAAGAAATAGAGGATTATCTTCAAAAAAGTAAAATATTCAAACCGATAGGGCACTAAAGTGAGATCTTAAATAATCCTACCTCAGAAAAGGAAATATGATTTTCAGTAGAGGAACACCCCAAGAAAATCTTTCTGGTCCTGATGGATTTGAAGGAGGATTCTATTAAACTTTTAAAGAGTAAGTAATTCCGGTGTTATAAAAATTGCTCAGAGAAGTTGAAAAAGAAAGCAATTTTTACCAATTTTTTTTTTCTGAAGCAAGTATTGTCCTAATGCCAAAACAAAGAAAAGAGAAAGCAAAGGAGAACTGTAGACCGATATTAATGAACGTTCATATAAATTTGCTTTTTATAAAAACTCAACAGTGTTTCTCCACAATAGTAACAAAATCCAGTGGGCAACAATAGAATAGGCAATTACTATTCAAATAACTACAGAAAGCATAAAATACTTCAGGCTCATTCTACAAAGCACAGTCAATACTTGCATAGATTCAGTTACAGAATGTTCTTTAAAGAAATGAAATATAAATTAAATACTTAGAGGAATATTCAGTGCTCAAGGCCAGGCCAGGCCACGATAATAAAAATGAAAATAGTACCCAAATTAATTTGCAGATTTAATACTATATCAATCAAATTACCAACAGGATACTTTATAGAACTAGAAAAAGAAAGAAATTAAAAAAAATAATTTGGAGGAACAAAAGACCTAGAATATCAAGGGACACAATGGAAAATTAGCTTTGGCAAATCACTTAGCCTCTCAATGCAGAAGATAAGGTTATTTCATTTTTTATGTCTTCTTTTCCTCTAGGTATACATGTATATCTTGTGGAAAATCCATTTTTTTCCTTTGAGTTCCTATTTGCAATTGTTACAGTCATTGGCTTCTTCTTTGGGGGATCTTTAGTTTCACAACATTTTTATATTGGTCAGTGTTTTCTTTGATTTTCTCATCTCTCCAGCTTTTTGTGACTTAATTGGAGCTGTTTTTTTCTTCCAGAGCCAAATTTATCCCCCTGTGGCATTTTTCACTGGACTGGTTGGCCCTACCTTGTCTCATCCTGAGTCCTCTTGGTTTTTCTCCCCGGTATCTTTGAGGTCCAGTGTGCTGAATCTTTAGTGCCCTTTATGGCATCTGGGTGACCGGGATTTTAAAGCTCTGTGACATCCTGATCTGAGCTGCACTCCCCTTGGTCTCTGCCAAGCCAGTGCTGGTTGTTGTGTTCTCTGGGGGCTTTCAAGCATCCCTTCTGCAGGTTTACAACCATGCTGGAGCTTTCTCATGGAAGTCCTGTGCTCTTGCTATCTCTGGACAGACGGTCTGGCAGACAGAGGGTCATATATACATCTCTGGCCTTTCTCTTAGTGTACTAAGCTTATGGGCTTGTTTTTCTGTTCTGGCACTGGCTTTGCTGGCAGTCACTTTTCCTCTTGTCTGTGAGCTTCTGGCTGGCTTTTTGTACAGTTATAGTATGGAAGAAGTCACTATAGTTTATCACTGTATTTCTTGATCATTATTTGGTATGAATTTCAGGTGTTTATTGGAGAGCTGCTGTGGGGGAACCGTACAGCCGATTGCCATCTTCTCCAGAAATCAGAATTTCCCATTCTATCTTCCTGTATTCTTGAAATTAAAATGTGTTGATTTCTGAGTACATCTTGGGTTATTCTTTAATATCATGTTTTCTTGTTTGCTTAGTTGTTTGTCAGTTGTCTTGAGTAAATCTGAGAAGTCACATCAGAATGACAGATTTTCCGGTGGCCCAGTACTACATTGTCTGGTAGCTATAGTTCACTGTGACATCACCTTACATATTCATGGCTACCACACTGGCCAGAGGGGTTAGTCCTCCCTGAAAACTCCATACACTAATGTCATTGTTTCTCTTTGAAAATGGATGAGAAACGATATACACACTGACCAACCTGAAATTTCAGAGATGTTTTCTTTGATGACTGCCAAATATAAAGACTAAGGAATACTTATTAAAAAAAAACCTCAATCAGACCTTGTGAGTTTCTCTTTGACCTGAGAGAGATGAATTAATGGGTCAGTCTTTTGGAATAATTGACATTTTGGCAGCTGGGCATGTTTAAGCAGTGATACATAGCCAGAAGAAGTTTGACATTTCAAGTCCAAATTGTTAACATATAAACTATTCAAAAGCCTTTGGCAAGGATTTGACTATATAGGGAAATAGAAAGCAATCTGAAAAATTTGTCCCACAACCTTCATCCCCATGTACTACATAATTTGAGATTCAAGAAGAACTAGAAAATAAGGATTACAGAATATTTCTCCTACCTTCAATAGAATCCAAAGAAAATTCTCTTATAGCAGTTTCTAAATTGATTCTTCTGGGGAGTTCTGGTTCCCAGCAGGACGGTTAGAACTCTGATGCATTCTGGATTTTTGTTTTAAGACTACATTTATAACTGCAGGAAAGTTTTTCTCTTAAGGAAACTCTGCTTCTAGTACTTACTAGTTGTGTAACCTTGGGCAAGTCACTCAATTTCTCTGACATCCTGTGTTTTCATTTGTAAAAGAGGAATGGTTAGAAACCCAGTGGTATTTAATCACAGTGTTGTTGTGAGGTTCCAATAACGTATATGTGTGTAATATTTTGTAAAATCAGAAAGTTCTCTCTATGTCTACTGTTAAAAAACAATGACAATTAAAAAAATATAAGTGAAATGAGAGTCAGAGGTTGCCACGGTTTTCATTAAATGGGTGACACCATCTCTCCAACATTATGCTACATCCAGTTTCACCAGGTGAATTTCTATAGAAGACCCAAGAAATATTCCTTTCTAGAGAATTAAACAATAAAGAAACTACCTCCACTCTTATGCAATATATTCATATAAATCCCCGGGGGTAGATTGCTGGGGGGGACGGAAGGGGTCCAACTGAATGTGCTAGGAGCATTTCTTTAGATTTCTTGACATAATGTAGTGCTCTATCTACTGTGCTACCTAGCTTCCCACTAAATGTACATTGCAGTCCAACCCAATTTCCTCCTGCCTAGAGGCAGGTAGGTGGTGCTGTGGATAGAACTCTGGGCCTGGAGTCAGGAAGAACTGAGTTTAAATGTGGCCTCAGACACTTAGTAGCTATATGACTGTGGGCAAGTCACTTAACCTCTGTCTCCCTCAGTTTCCTCAACTGTAAAATGGGGATCATAATAGCATCTACTTCACAAAGTTATTATGAAGATCAAAGGGGATATTTGAAAAGTGCTTGACACAATGCCTGGTGCTTAATAAATACTTGTTCCCTTTCTTCCTGCTTCATTTCTGGACCTAGCCTGTTGTACATTTAATATGTTTGTCCAAGATGTATGTACAAACTCTAAACTTTCCATCCAACTTCATATCATTATGTAGACAATATCTATTCTTCATCTTTTTTTTTTTGCCTTATTGCTACTCTCGCACCCACCCCAGTCAAGTTCATTTGCATATACTTATGTATGTGTATGTTATCTCCCACTAAGGAATATAAACCTCTTGAGAGGAAGGACTTTCATTTATAGGTTTGAATCCCCACCACTCTGCACAGTTCCTGGCTAATAGTGGGCACTTAATAAATGCTGATTGAGTGATTATAGGTCATATTTAGGAGGCTCTGCACTGTTTGGAGACATGCAATTATCTTATGCAAGATTATCTCAAAGTCCTTAATATTTCTAGAATATCCATCTTCCATTTGGAATCTGCACTAGACCTCCTCTTTAACACTGGCAAATAACACAAAGGAACATATATCTCTCCAATTTATGCCTCATTTGATATTCACAATCAAGTTATTGAACAAAGTTATAGATATTAAATCTTTCAGTTTACAAATAAAGGAGTCTTATGCCATTTTTAACATGACATTATAGACATGTCTTAGGTTAATGAACTTTGCCACACATCCCTTTTTTATTAGAGGGTTACCATGGGATGAACACCTTATCTCATACGTATTTCATTGCTCACTGATTTTTTTTTTACTTTTTAGTCATGTTCAAAAAAGTCTGTGTTATAATAAAAATATAAGTAGATACATTTCATTAAATGGCCTGGATGTTTGTAAGCCTCCTAGAAGTTGGGGACATTAGATGCAAAAGGATCTGTCTGGAGAGAAGAAAAGAAATAGTATGAAATCTCATGATAAGACCAAAGAGGTCATGTTGTTTGAGAAAAATGGCCTTAGATTCACCATCGTCAATTTGATTGTTGGCATATTTTGAACAAACTGAATTGCTTTAGTCTTAGGTTGGGATAATACAATAAACCAGAAGGTACGACAGAGAAATGTTCTGCATGTGAGGAAAATGATCTCTTCAAAACTCCAACTGCTAATTACTTTAAGATTCCATAAACTGACAAAGATTAGAACTATCAAATGACGTCCTGTGTCAAATGTTGTGACGTCTCTGGTATGCATTAATTAAGTAGTTATTTATTTATGATAAAATTTCATTCAGGCATCTGAACCGCCTTGACCTAGTTGAAGGCTTCTCACACATTCGTGCATGTCATTGGCTGTGAAGCTGAACCTTAGGCTTATAGCTCCCAGCAGAATGAATTGTGTTGGGGAGTTAAGCTGATCTGAAGCTAGTTCCATTGATCTTGCTTTTCATTCTCAAGTAAGTGTCAAACACTTTCTGACAGTCAAAGGTTTATTTTTGTTTCCTTTTTTTTGGGGGGGTAGACACAGTTGATTTTTCAACACTTTAATTAAACATTTATTAACTTGTATTAAAATGATGTTGACATGCTGTATCAGTTGCAGACCCATACACACTGCTAAACACCAGGGAAAAGCAAAAGTCTGCTTTCAATGAGCTTTCAGTCTTAGCCTAGCTAGGAAGGTGGAAGTTTCCAGCAAGGCCAGAGACAGGGGAGGCCTGGAGTGCTCTGGAGGAGAAAGGGCTGTGTCTGGAGAAGAGATACTGCGGCAAGAATAATGAGGCTTGCCTTTTAACCTCCATAATCAGTTCCACTTAGCCTTTGCTTTGGAATTGTTTTTTTCTTTCATTAAACATGCGTGAGCACACACAGACATAGAAAAAGAGCTAAATTTGTCTGGATTAATTTGCTTGCATTTCTGTAAGTATTATATTGTTTTATTTAGTTTTGGTTTCCAGATGTCTACTGATACTTCTCCCTAGTCTTCATACTACTCAGATTATTATCAATAGGACTATATTTAAAAGATTTTACTGTATCTTCCAAATAGATAATCAACATGAGAAATGCTGAATAAAAAATTATTCTTTAACATATCTGATCCCTTCCTCAATCATAGTTACCACCATTTGATGGCCCTTGAAACATTTTAATCTTGAACCCATTTAATGCTGCTGGTAGACTATATTTTGCAGTATACACAGACTGGGCTGGGTTCAGTATTTTTGAAACAGATTGTGCTGTTTAATGCTACCTGAGGCTTAATAATAGCCTTATCAGAAGCTAACCTAAATAGATCATATCAACCAGGAAAAAAATCCAACAACTCCTGAGGTAAGAATTAGAGGATCAACTCTAAGGGTGCCTGGATATAACTAATGTAGACACTGGTGCTTTGCTAGAGCAAGTATGGAGAAGTAAGTATTGCTATGGAAAAAAGTTAAAAAAGGAAAATAATATAGGAAATATAATGGCCAGGGGAAGATGGCTTAGCTATGTTCAGGGAACAGCAAGTATTTAAATTTGACTGACGGGTAGAGTTGGTGAAGGGGATTGGGGGCAGTCAGGCTGGAAGTCAGGGGCGAGTCATGGATGCTTAGAATGCCAAAGGGAGGGAGTTTGCAATTTATTTAGTAATCACTGGGAAATCTTGAAGGGCTTTTGAGGTTGGGTGAGGTGAGCAGGAGATGACATGATGAGAAGTGTGCTACGGGAAGAATTAATCGAGTTAACACATATAGGTTGGCTTTGAGTAAGACTGTCTAGGAAAACAGAGGAAATGATAGGGATTCACCCAGAATTTATTTATTATCTTTTTTTATTAATTTATTTTGATTTATCTACAATCACTTCCATAAGCGTTTGAGTTTTAAATTTTTCTCCCCCTCTCTCCCAAGACGGCTTGCAATCTGATATAGACTATACATATACATTCCTATTAAACATATTTTCACATTAGTGATGTTGTAAGTAAGAATTAGAAGCAATAGGAGGAACCACCAGAAAGAGAAAACAAAATTCAACAGAAGAAAACAAAATAGCAAATTGTATGCTTCGCTCTGCATTCAAACTCCATAGTTCTTTCTTTGGATGTGGATAGCATTTTCCATCACGAGGCCTCTGGAGATGTCTTAGATCCTTGTATTGCTGGGAAGGGTTAAGTTTATCAATGTTAGTTATTGCACAATGTGGCTGTTACTGTGTACAACGTTCTCCTGGTTCTGCTCACTTCACTCAGCATCAGACCATACAAGTCTTTCCAGGTTTTTCTGAAGTCAGCCTGTTCATCATTTCTAGTAGCACAACAGTATTCCATTACACCAGCATTTATTTATTAAGATCCTTCTATGTGCAAGGCAGAGAGGCAGCATGGCTCAGTGGATAAAAGGACAACTGGGAAGTCAGGAAGACCTGACACATGTTGGCTGCATGACTAGGGGCAAGTCTCTCTTGGTGCCCTAGACAACTGTCTCTAATATGAGTTTACAATCTGTTATAGGCTGTGGTAGTGAAAGAAATAGATTGCTGTACTTACTAGTCAGACTGTGAGAAGTGCATAGAGGGTGGGTAGCAATGGAAAGAAGTTGACAGATGAGAGACTTGTAGAGGCGAACTCTCTAACTTATCTGAAATAGGTTGGACATTTTATTTTATCCCCATCATGACATTTCACAAATGTTTCTGTGAACTATCCTATAGATGTTTTCTGTTACTATGAAATTTTTAATGAAAGGTTTCCTTTAATGCTACTACCAGATGCCTCTGTATGTCTGCCTGTCCTACCCTGGTGTGTGTGTGTGTGTGTGTGTGTGACGGGGGGGAGGGGAAGAAAAGGAAGGATTCCTCACTCAGAAGGTTAACAAATGTTTTTCACTAAAGGGAAGTATCAAAACCTTTTAACAAAGGAAAATGGATATTCTTTTTCACTGAGTGAAGTAAAAGGAAAAAAGCTGATTTTTATCATTCCCTTTAAAAATGTAATACATTCGTAATGACCTAATGCAGACCTAGCTTTGTCTGCATTAACTCAGTGACAATAAGTAACATGCATATCATGGGGTCATACTTCATGAATCTTTCATGTATAGAGCAACAAATTGTACTCCCAGGAGTTAGAAACAGAGGCTGTAGGGAAAAAAAAAACAAAAACAAAAACATCCAACTGTAATCTCTGGGCTCTGTAATCCAGTATGAACAAAGTACACAAGAGACCTTTCGGGTGGACAGGCACAGTTTTTGTCAGACAGCAGTGACTCCAGGCATTGCCCTTTTACTGCTGACAGAAAAGTTCACAAATTCCATCATGTCCCAGCTTCTCAGCAGCTGATAAAGGTTAATAAAACTGAGGTTTAGGAAAGCCATGTTTCTCAATTTTTTATGCTCCAGAACGACAGTCTATATGTAACTTCCGATTGGCCCTGTCCCCTTGCTCTTCCTGCATGCTGACAGGGGTTCGTTTGCCTGTTGGTTTGCTTCAAGTAACATACTAGAGCCTATACTATTGTGATTACTGACAGGCCAAAAAATGCCCTCTTGGGAGAAGTGAGCCAGTGGCAATTAATACCAGTAAGAAATGAGATTTACATTGAAAACTCCTGAGAGCAAAGTACCTGCTTTGTTGCGTTCTAAGCATTAATTCATGGTTAGATAGGGAATGCTACTTCTTTTGAGAAGTGTTGAAGTAATTAGGTGGTGAATTTTTTTAATGCAAAATTTGATAAAGTGCTGTTTAGGATGACATGATGCTTCTTTGCAGGAGAAATTCTATGTTGTTCACACTCATAAACAAACAGTTGGATTTAGAAATCTGGAGAGAGTGGCCTGTGGGCTTTTTATCTTGAATTCCTAAATTACTCCAAATGTACCACTTGGGACAATGCATTAAATAATTAAGACCACTCAATAATGTATATTGTTATATAGTAATGTTGAGTGCTCATTTCAGATAAATTTTCCACCAGCCGTTACCTAAAGAAAAAAGGAGACCCCTTTTTTCCAGAGATGGGATACTACAGTATGAGTGTAGCATATGATATATGCTGTCAGTTGGTGACGTGGTGGTTGGTTTTAGTTAACCATCCCCCTCTCCCCAAACGCCTTCTCCTCTTCCTCATGTAGCTTATCTGAGGCAAGGAAAATGTATTGGTAGCCATTGCAATAGTCTGGGTAGGACGTGATGAAGTACTGAACTAGAAGCAGAATTCTGGCTATGTGAGCGAAGAAGCATTGTGAAGGGGGCAGCAGCAGAACATGGCCACCAGTTGGATGTGTAGAAAGAGTGTGAGAGAGGACTTGAGGATGACACTGAGAGTGCAAATTTAGGTGACTGGAAGGATGGAGAGCTTTCAGTAGTAAGAGGGAAGTTTAAAAGGGGTACGCTAGGAGGTGGAGTAAGTCACGTGTTTATTAATCAAGGCATTTTGAAAGTTCTTTTATTTTTCTTGTTGTGGCAGTGGATTTATAGCAGTTAAACTCCTATATAAAATTATTGTAATTGATATCACTGGCATTTCTGAGGTCCACTTCCCATTCTGATTACTGATTGCTGGTTTGAATAGTTCAGAAGTGAATTGGTTCAATTGTACATTGTACTTTATTGTTCTTTCTTTTCTCTCATTGTAGTTCTTTCTTCTTGTTTTTTTTTTCTTCCCTAATTTTGATCCTTGTCCTGTCAAATGGCTGGACAGACTACACAGAGAGCTTATTCAGAAACAACTCCTATCTCAATAACAAGTCTTTTCTTGTCTGTTAGGAAAATAATGTATTTTAGTTTTTGTTGTGCTGTTTGATGCTTGCCAGCTGTTAGTATATAAGCTCCTTGAGGGCAAGGGCTGTTTTTATGGGGGGGGGGGGATTGCCTTTCTTTGTAACTCCAGCTTAGCGCAGTGCCTGACAAATTGTAAGTATCTAATTAAAACTTGATGTATTGATGGATTTTTTTATAAGATGGTATTCATGGTATAAAGGTGTGAATCTTCTGTATAGTGTGAAAATCTTTGACCTCTCTCATTCATTTCTCTTGAATCATGCTTTTCCATATTTTTTTTCACTATTCTTACCTTTGCACTGAAATTACTGAGAATCAGTGTGTGTGTGTGTGTGTGTGTGTGTGTGTACATATTTATATATGATTTTTAATTTGAAGGGTTTCATCAGGTTCTTTCTAGAGTTTCTTTGCCTTATCGCCCTTAATATCTAGTGTTAGTGCATGAACTATAATTATTTTCAGAGTAGTTTTTTTGTAATTATTATCATCATCAGAGCAAAAATATGAAATGACTGGACATCTCATGAAATAATAGTTCTAGTTGCCTTTAAGTGATGAAGCTTTCTCTGCCAACTACTTTTCCTTGTAGTAGTGACCTATCACCCCATTTAACTACAACTTCCTTCTTTTTGTTTTATTTATAAGGAGAATATCAAGACTGATATGATTCTGTTTGTTTCAGGAGGATGTCTATATGTTTGTCATTGGGTGAGGATCTCACGTTTTTAAAGTATCAGCACTCAAACTCAAGTTCGTAGATAGTATAAAACCCATCTTCACATCTCAACTAGATTATCACAATAATCTCCCAATTGATCTCCCTGTCTCAAGTCTCTCCCCACTCCAGTCTATCCTACACACTGATGCTAGTCATTTTCCTTAAGCATAGATCTGACCATGTGACTCTTCTATTCAGTCAACTCTCGCAATTTTCTATTGCCTGTAGGATAAAATATAAACTCCTCTCTTTAGCTTCTAAAGTCCTACATAAAATGTATAGCCTATATCATATTGTGTGCCATCTTGGGGAGGGTGCTGGGGAGGAAGGGGGAGAAAAATTTTAAACTCAAAAGCATATGGAAG
Source organism: Vombatus ursinus (assembly GCF_900497805.2). Taxonomy (NCBI): domain Eukaryota; kingdom Metazoa; phylum Chordata; class Mammalia; order Diprotodontia; family Vombatidae; genus Vombatus; species Vombatus ursinus. Next base: position 1,328,903 of record NW_020954681.1, read on the forward strand.
TGATTATTGATAAATAAAAAAAATTAATAAAAAAATTAAAAAAAATAAAATCCTACATAACCTGTCCACAGCCTGTGTTTCTAGCCTCATTGGCCATTATTCTTCTTCCTGCACTCTTCACTGCATCCAAACTGCCTTCTGTCTGTTCCTCATACACCACACTCCGTCTCTCATCTCCATGCCTTTGCACTAACTGTACCACTTACCTGGAATGCACTACCTCCTTAACTCTGTCTGATAGAGTCCCATTTTCCTTCAGGACACAACTGAGGCACCATTTTCTACATAAAGCCTGTACTGATCCCCCTTTCCCCCTACTGCTAATGCTCTCCTTCTCAAACTATACTTTATTTAACTACTTTGCATATATTTATGTTTATTCACATTACATTTCTATTGTGTGTATGTACAGATATGTTTGCTTCCCCTTTTGGAATATAGACTCCTTGCAAGTACAGATTGTCTTATTCTTTGTACTTGTACCTCCAACACCCAAGATAATGTCTGGCACGTAGTAAGTGCTTAAGGAACACTTGTTGATTTTTTTGAGTATCTGATTATCATCACCTTCTGCCTCTTTTCTGTTACCCTGCTATTTTTACACAGGACAGAGGGCCATTTTGTCCTTTTATTTGTTTAATAGACTGCTGCAATCAGAAATTTCATCACCAAATGACCACTCTGCTTGTGATTAGCCTCCCTGTGCTCACCTGGGTTGATATTCAGAAAGCAGCCTTAGTTTTCTCTTGGGGCCATCCTCAAAGCTTTTCCAGGATAGGAGAACTTGCTACAGCTTGTGGTGTGCTGGTATAGTCGTTAAGAACCCAGGGTTACTTGCATATGAATCACTGGAGTAGGACTTTGTAGAGGCCATCATCCACACATCAGCCAGATTGCTATTCCTACAGGGTTGGTCTGACTCCTTTACTCCAACTGCAATGGCTTCCTATTTACTGCCTCTGTTTTGTACTTCCCATTTTTCACACCCTAACTCTACCTTCTTTTTCCATGCTGATTTCTTCCAATCCACACTCTACATTCCAATCAAACTGGCCTGGATGATCTCCTAGGTCTCTTCTAGGTTTAAATAGATTGTTCTCTACTCATCAGGAAACATTGGATTCTTTCCTAGCAAATAACCAGACCAGACATGGTGTCACCTTAGGAAATATTCTTTTAGCTCTTTGGGCCTTAGTGTAAAAAGTTTGTTCACTTTGAACACTGGGCAATTTCCACTGGAATCAGTTTGCACAACAAGCTAATAAAAAAAAAGGAACAAGCAAGCAAGCAAACAAACAACCTTCTGTATTTTAGAATCTGTTCCTTTATGTTGATCTCATTTGGATGACCCTTGAATCAACACTGAAGCTGTATTTCCTCATGTAAAATTATCCATCCCAGCCATGTTTGACTACCTGTAGGTTCTGCATACATGCTAGAGTGAGGAAGTGAATTTCAGGAAAAAAGTTTGTTCTCTTGAATTCAGTACCTAATTCTGTGTCCAGGGCAGCTAGGTGGTATAGTAGATAGAGTGCTGGGCCTGTAGTTAGGAAAACTCATCTTCATGAGTTCAAATCTGGCCTTAGACACTTATTAGCTGTGTGTTACTTTGCCCGGTTTGCCTCCGTTTCCTCATCCGTAGAATGAGCTAGAGAAGGAAATGGCAAACCACTCCAGTCTCTGCCAAGAAAAACCCAAATGAGATCACAAACCGTCAGACATGACTGAAAACGACAACATGAATGTTATACACTGTTGGGAGACAAAACCATCACTCGTGTTATTTCTAATTGTACATCTATAAAGTAATAAAGCCTCAGGTCAACCAAGAAGCATATCAATCCCTGGCTTAGCTAAAAATGAGAATAATCCAGTTGGGCACCAAGAACTTTTCACTGGTCAACCTAACCTGAGAAATCACTAGGTGTGGCATGGATTGTCCCTTTGGCAGGCAGATTGTACAAATTGGGAGACAAACCAAAAATCCTCCTGGTTTGAGTTTGCATTCTGCTTCAGAAGCAGGTCACTGGAGGAAAGCCATCATTTCGGTTTTCTAATGTCCAACTGCAGAATGCTGATAACCTGAGGCAAGTTCGGGAGACTGTGACATTACACCTTATCACAGAAATGCATATGCAGAGAGGAACTTTGGCCAGAACGTTATTAACAAATATGGAAAAAAGCCTTAGAAAAAGACATTTGGTGAACTAAGAGGTTATTTTGGTTGAAATACTCAAAAGACAAGTAGACAGCAGTGCCTACATAACTTCCTAGAGGAGCTTCTGTGCTTGATGCCTTCAACTCTCCTTGTTAAATGAATCTGTGTGTATTTTTCTTAATCATCCAGGGAGGAAAATTACTGCAAGTTTTCATTGCATCCAGACATATTTAAAAATGTCTTCCATTGAGGTCAGTGAAGCAAGACTCTTATCTGTTTGAGCTTCCAAACAAATTTCAGTTGAAAATCTGTAAATTCTCCTTTGCAATTTAGGAGGCTCAGTGTCTAAACGGCAAAAAACCTGACATTTTAAGTAATTGCTTTCCTGGTGCAGAAGGTAATCACTTATTACAATGTGCCAATTAAATCTTTGAAACCTCCTGCTATGCAGTTAATGGAGGCCAAAGACAAACTACATTTCTGGTGATCTATGAGCGTCTCATGTCTCTAAATACTTCTGTTGCCCTCCTCCTCCTGCCTTCTGTTGCTCTTTCTTAGCAAAATTGTAGGCTATTTACTGACAGATTAACTGCTTTGTTGGGACCATCGATGTCTGGGTTAGAGACCTCCGAACATAAATCCAGTAGCTACAAATAAAGGGGTTCTAAGGACTTGGCCAGTTGGGAAACTTTAAGTCTGAGGCATGAACAGATTGTCCTCCACCCCATCTCCTAGTCTGCCTTGTTAAATCTAAAATTGGTCTTTGAACATTTGATATTTTCCATTTTAGCTATAGTTTGAAGCATGATATGTGAAAGTTAATTTTTTTTAGATTAGCATCTAATTTTCTTTCCCTTGAAATATACTCCTCTTCTTAACTACCCTGTTTCTGTCCAGGGTACCATTATCCTTACATACCCAGGTTCACAGAACCAGGAATCATCCTTGACTATTCACTCTCTCTCACTTCCATTTCCAGTAAGTTGCCAGGCCTTGTTGGTCGTACTAAAAAAAAAAATCCTTCATATATGTCCCCTTCTGTCCATTCATATGGCTACCACCTTGTTCATATCATCATCATATCTCTGGGCATTATTACAGTAGCCTCCTAAATGATGTTTCCTACCTCTCCTCTCTCCCTTCTGCAGTCTATCTTCCACCCAGCTGCAAAATGGATATTCCTAAATACAGATCTAACCACGTTAGTTGTCTCCTCTAGAAACTTCAATGGTTCTGGATTTCCTCAAAGATAATTTGCAAACTTCTTTATTTGCCACCTAAAGCTCCTCTTGATCTGGTTCCAGCCTACTATTCCGACTTACTTCACATTATTCCTCCCACCACCACCCCACCCCAGACACATCCATCTTCACTTAGTGAATACTCTATATTCCATCCATTTACTGTTGCCCATGTAGAACATTTCCTTCCCCTGCCCCACCCCCCAAATACCTTACCTCTACCTCCAGACTTCCTGGCTTCCTTCAAGGCCCAGCTCAGGCGCCATCTGTCTCATGAGTCCATTTCTAATTCTGTCCTCCCCAAATCATTAGCATTTTCCCTATTCTTGATTTACTTTGTATTGACATTGAATATATTCATTTGCACTCACTTTATTTTCCTCTAATAGAACACTTGCTCCTGAGGGCAAGGGGCTGATTTTTTTTTCTATCATTGTATTTCTTGTGCTTAGCACAGCACATTGTACATAAGAACAACTTAATAAAGGTTTGTTAAATTGAATTAAAGCATCAATAGCATTTATTGATCTCCAACTGTGTTCAGGGTATAGTAGAATTTAAGCTCATTGAGGGCAGGGAATAGTTTCATTTTTGTCTTTGTATCCAAAATGTCTAGTACAGTGCCTGGCATATACTTTCACTATTCTCCTGACTTTACTTCTGACTATCCTGGACATTCTGTACAATGTCGCAGAAACCTCTTCATTCTGGAAGCTCACTCCACCTTGGACTTCAATATTGCAACTACTTTCTACCCCTGTCACCTCTCCATCTGATTGGATGGTTCTTCCCAGAACCTCCATTTTAAGGAAGGCACCCAGGCTGGCTGAAAAAGGGACCCATCTCTCATGATAGAATTACTTATCAGCAAATATTTCCCTTTTCCGTATGTCTACTGCTTCTAATTTCTTGATTTGGAATGATTAAGAAGAGTGAAATGGTCCGGTGTACTTAGGGGCAAGCTGACTGTAGTAAAAGCAGCATTGGATTTGGAATAAGAGGGCGAGTTCAAATCCTTAAAATGTCAGTTACCACCTATGCAACTTTGGGCAAATCACTCAATGTTTCGTGGCCTTTTTTTCCTGATCTGTAAAATGAGGGTGCTGGACTAGATGACCTCTTAGGTCCCTACTAGCTCTAAATCTATGATCCTAGATAAATTAACTTTCCCCACTGTTACCTTGGAGAGGGAATCATGGGAAGATTGCCAAGAAATGATATTCTAGGCAGCATGGCATAGCGGATAGAATACAGACCTTGAAATCAGGAAGACCTCATTTCAAATTCTATCTCTGATACTAGTTAGCAGTGTGACTATGGGCAAATCTCTTCACTTCCCTGACCGTCAGTTTCCTTATCTGTAAATGGGAATAAATGATACTTGCAGTGCCTACCTCATAGGGTTGTTGTGAGGTTTGAACTATCTGATCTCCATAAAGTGCTTTGAATGTCAGTTATTTTTGTTGTGACAGGAGATTTGTGCTAGGTGTACACTTGGTGGTGCTACCGAAGTTGGAATGACCACACTTGGCTTGTTGCACTGCCTTCTATAACCTACAGAGAGGTGGGCTATGCCTCAATCAGTTGACCAAATAAGTGTATGTATGTATGTTTTGACCACCAAGTGGCACTACAACTATGCCATCATTCCAATGGTTATTTCCGAGAGAATTGAGCCAGCTTTTCCAAAAGCTTATAGTACTTCTGTTCACCGACATGTGCTCACCAGTAAACTCCTGACTCCTCCTCTCTCCCCATACACAGGCTCTGCTATGGTCCTGGAACAGCCTGGCTGATCCCAGATTCTATATAGATGCAAGAGCAGTATTTGAATTATGCCCCAAAGTACGAAAATTGGTAAACTTCTTCTCTCTTTTCTTAGACCCCACTCCACATTAGAGATTTTCTGCTCCAACCAATCCTCTGTATTTGATTTCATTCTGTACACAATCCACAGGGTGTTGACAACTGTTTTTATTTTTTAATGGATAAAATGCTTATTAAGAATGGCTTTGTGGAACACGCAACTGATCAACTCCTGCCAATCCTTCTGACCATTTCTCAAAGTGGGAAACCTCCTGCTGTTATACTTCCTGATTTCCCTACCAGTAGTAAAAAGGTTAAATGCAGGAGTTAGCAATCTCAACTCTCTTTTCAAAGGTCAGGGGCCTCAATCAACCAGGGCTTCAACTAGGGCAACATTGTGGGAGGGGGGATTTTGTTTGCTCTGTCTAATTGGCCCACGTGGCTCTTAAAAGCAGCTCATCCCAGCACCTTGGAATCCATGTCTGCTCTTCCATTGTCCCAGTCATATCAGGTAGAAGGGTAGAGATTTAGGACACTCCTGCAGTGGTGGCCTCACCTAAGCACAGCAGCTAATGGCTTCTCTGTGGCCCTTATTTTTTTCTCTCCTATACCCTGAAACTCGGGGCAAGAAAGCTTTTGAAGGGCAAGGGAAATGGAAATTCTGGGATTTTCAGAGTCTATTTATTGACATTCAGCTTCCTCTTTCACAGATATGTGCATATCCAACCCCAATCTCTCCTGAGCCTCAGTCCCACATCACTTGATTGGTCATTGGACATTTACAATGGGATGTCCTAGAGCAGGCCTGCACAACCTGCAGCACCAAAGGATTTTGGGTGGCCCACGAAAAATGCAGAGGTTCTTCTATTTTGGGCAGGCCTGTCCTAGTGATGTCTTTGACTTAACGTCCAAATTAAATTAATCTCTACCCCTAAAACTTCCCTTCTTCCAAGCTTCCCTATTTTTGTCCAAGATGCTGTCATATTTCCGGTGTCTCAAACTTGTAACCTTGGAATTACCCTGGACTCCTCTCCCTCCCTCATCTTACATTTTGAATCAGTTGCTTAATTTTGCCATTTTTACCTTCACAGCTTTTCTCCACTCACACAGCCAGCATTTCAATTCAGGCCCTCTCTACTCCTCACCTAGATAATTGCAACAGCCTCTTAATTGGTCTCCCCACCTTAAATCCCTCACCATTTCAGTCCAATCCTACACACTGCTATCAAAGGGATTTTCCTTAAGCACAAGTATAACCATGATACTCCCTTATTCAGTCAATTTCAGTGGCTCACTACTGCCTCTAGCGGAAAAAAATATGAACTCTCATGTTGAGTTTTTAAAGTCCTATACAACCTAGTCCCAAACCTCACTGGACAGTATCCCCTCCCCCCACACCCTGCAATACAACCAAACTGATTTTCTATGGGTTCCTCACACACAACACACTCCATCTCCCATCTTTGTTCCTCTGCATTGATTGTCCCAGTATGGCTAGAATGTACTTTCTCCTCATTTCTGTCTCAGAAAGTCTCTTTCTTTCTTTAAGATGTAGCTGAAGCAAAAAGGAAAAAAAAATCACAAAAAAAGATGTAGTTGAAGCACCATCTTTTGTATGAAACATTTCTGGATTCCCCCCCCCCCACCCAACTGTCAGTGACCTCCCTCCCAAACGACTTTTTTATACATTTGCATTTGTCCACTTTATTTTTATGCTGCATATATTTATGTACTTCTGTCTGACCATTTAAAATGTACACTTATTGCAAGGGAGGGATTGTTTTATTCTTTGTACTTATGTCCCCTGCACCTAGCACACATTCCTGGCGCACATCATATATTGAATAAATGGGTGTTAATTGATTCCCGAGGTGCCTAAGACATCTCTTTCTGACCAAGCACTTCTCCGAGGGCATTAGAAATGCTTGTTACATTCTTATTATTAGATCCATCTTTATAAACTGCAGTTGGATCTGAAAATAGCAATTTCCTCTGACTTCCTAGCACCCATCATTTCTCTTCCCATCACTGGATATAAGAAGAGAAGCATCAATATCATTGGGTCACAAGAAGGGGACATGTATACAAAACCTTTGGAAGGTATGTAGTCACTGTGTAATCATGCTTAGCAGGAAACTTCCCTGGGAATATCTTTTCAACATACACATGGATCAGCACATTCCTAATAGTTTATGTGTATTTGGCACTTGAAGATTTGCAAAGCCCATTACTCACAACAATCCATCAAGATCAGGAGTAGTAGTGGTTGGTTGGTGTCCTTCATGCTCAAAGAGGACCAAAATGACATCATTGTGTCTGGGTCAAAGTACCGTGTGTCCGGTGGCTGATAGACCAGTACAGGCTTGGAAGGCTCTACCACAGGTTAGACACAAATAGTCCGTATGAACATTTGGAGTGGAAATGGCTCTAGATTTGTGCATCTCACATTATCTTCATTCAATGGAAGGCCAAACTGAGATTTACCAAGGTGACTTGATTTGTCCATCATGGTATTGGGAATTCTCGAAGCCAGGAGTTGGGACTAGGTCTTTCATTCAGTTCCTTTCTTATTTTGTAGGGTTCCTTCTCCTTAAGTAGAAGGAAATTCCAATACATAAGTAATCTCTCATTCCACTGGTATGAGAACTCCTTCCACCAATACAAATTGTAATCTACTTGTGAGTAGTGTAACACTAGCATCTCTAAAGAATTTAAAATGGGTATCACTCAGAGGCAGTGATGAGCGCGAGGAGGCTATAATACTGAAAAGATAAAGAATTAGGAAAAATTGGAGTAAAGGATTTCACTACATGCATGTATGGTTGATAAAGAAAATGGGCTGGCCTCATGAGTAGAGTATCAGATAACTGATAGACAGCTCATAGTTTCCACTGATATCCCCACAATGTCAAGAGAATGTGAGGGAGGTGCCCCTAGCATGTTGGGGAGATAACCTGTGGAAAACTTATGGGAAGACATGGATAGCGAGGACCGATAGCTAGGCATGGAAGTGTTGCTGTCTGCATCATTGGAGAGAAAATCCATGTACTTGAGGTAATAGTTCCATGAAGTTATTTGAGAAAGCTGCCTAAGCATCACTGAAGTTGAGTCACTAGCCCATAGTCAAGCAGCTAGCAAGTGTCAGCAGGGCAATTTGAACCCAGGCCTTCTTGACTCCAATATGAGCACTCTGTCTTTTATTCTATGTAGCCATATTTAGTCACTTAGGAAGACACTGATAATAGTAGATGCCATTTGTTTACGGTCAAAGCTCTTTCATGTACATGGATCTGAAATATTCTTGCAATAACCTAGAAAGGAAGTAATACAAATATGGTTTATGGATGAGGAGATGGAGTCTCAGAAAGGTAAAACAACTTTCCTGGGATCACACAGCTGGTTAGGTAGGATTTGAACAAAAGTCTTTCTGTTCTTAGCTCATCCATGCTTCCTCTAGAGTAAATCACCTTGGAAAAGGCAAACCTGAGTTGCCGTAAAGAGATGAAGGAAAGCTTTGTTTGTTATGAAGATAGAGTTTCAGACCTCCCAACATTGACATAAACAAACATTGTAATGGGTATATCGGGTGTTGAACATCTGTGCTCTTTACCATTCCTAAGTGTGACATTTATAAGTATGGTTGGATGCTGTAGTTTATGACGAATCTAAGTAGCTTCATATTAAATAACAGCAATTGTGTAGTGAAAATGGAAGGATGCTTTACCCCATGACTTGGGTTAATTGATAGTAAATGGTATTCAAAATGGTAAATAAATGATGACTAATATCCACTGTAACAGGAAATGTAAGATAAAGTATGATGTCTCTCCTAAGCAGTTGGGTTTCAGTGGTTAAATATCACCACCATCACCATCATCATCATCATCACCACCACCATCACCGCCACTGCTATTATACCTTTTTTAAAGCCTACACAATGCTTTCACTCTCTCGTTTGATCCCCACCACAATTCGGTGAGGGCAGTTTACATAATTATTATTAATAAAATTAGTGGTGGTAGTAGCAGTAATAGAAATAATCTTTTTGAAGTTCAGATAGAGATCTAGGCACAAATCACTAATGATAATAATAGCTAGCATTTATATAGAGTTTAAAGGCTTGCAAAACGCTTTACAGATTTTATCTGATTTTATCCTCACAACAACCCTGAGAGGTAGGTGCTATTATTATCCCCATTTTACTGATGAGAAAACTGACACAGAAAAAGGTTTCTTGCCCAGGACAAATTCTGAGGCAGGATTTGAACTCAGGTCTTCCTAACTCTAGGCTTAGCACCCTATCATTGGCACCACCTAGCTAAAAACTTATTATTCTGTTATAGTTCATGTTTTTCAAACTATTGTGTAGGTATATATAATAACTGATTTTGTGAATGAATAAAATTTGAGGATATAAGGTGGTTTTGGGAGGGTTCACTGAGGGAATCTAATAATAATAATATGAACGTTGTCCATTTTATAGAAGATAATGCCCAACATTTAGATAATGCCTTACAATTTGCTGAGACATTTACATTTATTACCTACTTTGAGCTTTATGTGAACCCTGGGAAGAAAGTCCTACAGGTATTATTATCCCCATTTTACCACGTCTAGAGAGGTGAAAGTGACTTGTCCGTAGTTACACAACTTACAAGTGTCCCAGAGGGTAGTGGGTTGCCCCATGTAGAAGATCTTCAAGAACAGGCTGGCTGATCGCCTGTCATTTTTTTGTAGTGAGAATTCTTCTTCGTATTTTTTCCTTGAGTTATGGCTTGAACCTTTCCCTGATAGCCCTAGTTCTCTTCAAGACCCAGCCCAAAGGCTGAGTTAATAAAGTTAATAAAGGCCTTTGCTGAGTTCACCAGCTGTTCTATTTTGTATGTATTTTCTATTAGCTTACATCTCTGGACATGTTGTTTCCTCCCAGTAGAATCTGAGCTCCTCAAGGTCAGGGAGCATTTCATTTTTGTCTTTGCAATCCTAGTGTCTAACACTGTGCTTAGAATACGCTGAAATTCTGTGGTTTTGTGACTTGCCCACAATGACAAGATGTGAATATAGATCTCCATTGATTCCATGCCTAGAAGAAAAAGGCTTCAGAGATGTGATATTCCTGGCCCACAATCATCCAGTTAGTCAGCAACAGAACCAATATTCTAAGTCAGCCCAGGTCTTTTCATGCACGTCCCTGGTACCATGCCACTCAGTGACCCTTGTGAAGCAATGTTGGGAAACTTTAGTTTGTAGTGGTGATACACACTTGGGAATAATAAAAAGAAACTAAGCTCATTCAGAAGAATATGAATTACAAAAAACCCACATTATGTATGCATGCAATAGCAATTCATCAAAGCTCTCACTGTATCAAATTGGGTAGCCCCCAAACCTGATCTCTAATTACTGCTAAGAACAGGGCAGGGCAGCACAGAAAACATGAATGGTGAAAAGAAAAAAAAAATATTGTTTCCTTTTTATGACACATTTTAATTATTACTCTTACTAGAAATGATGTGATTTTCCAAGACTGAAAAGTAGTTGACAATAATTTGAGGAGCCTTTCTTTTCATTTAAAAAAATCAATTTTTTTTTACAAACATGTTTATCCAAAAGATTATAACACTCTTTAAGATACTATTCTCCTGTACTGGATCCATGTGTGATGAGGGACCTTTAAAACTAGGAACTGTTTACCTACAGGGCTCTAAATACTCCACCTGAATCATTAAAGTTTATCATGTAAATCCAAGTTTAGAATCATTTTGAGCATTAAATATGTATTTGAAAGTCCCCAGATAGCACCCCAGGAGCCATTAAGGGCTATCATGCAAATCTGTATTAAGGATGTTTAATATCAGTTTTGTCACCATTATCATTTGCCATAAAATTGTCTAATTAGGTCCAGAGAATTTCATAGGTTAAGGGAAAACAGTCAGATAGAATCACCGTGATGCCATGCTAGAATAACTCTTTTTACAAGAAATCATGAAGGTTTTCTTGGCTGTGTCCCCATTTTGGAACTTCAGAGTGAGGATTTTGTCGTCATTAAATATGCTTCTCCTTTATCTTGGCTAAGAGGCAGGAATGGGTCCTGGGTTACACTTCATGCATAGCCTAACTGCCTCAATCACTTCACTGATTTGAAGTATGCAGCCACAGTAGTGGAAATGAGAATCAATTTGAAATTTAATGAAAACACATTCTTAAGGAAGGAAGCCATTCACTGGTAGTCTCATCCTTCTAGTTAGGAAGAGGATTTTTCTGCTTTGGTAGAATGAACAGACAGATGCTGAAGTAATACTCAGAAGATTCTAGCATCCCTTTGATTATTAGATGTAGTGATTCGAGCTTGGATTCTTCCTAAATTTATACTCTTGATACTTTTCAAGTTGACAGTTACCTTAAATTAAAATCATCCTTGGTTGTGGAGCATGAATAATGCTTCACTGGTTTGGCTCTGCAGTTCATTCAGTCCAGTGTTATATTTCTCACAGGGACACTGCGGGATGTGGAATGCAAGCTCATAGCTGTCCTCCGTTAAGTACAACTTCAAGAAATTCGGGATATCCCCCAAACATTTTCAAAACTTCAGTGCTCTGTGGTTATATCAATGTGGGTACTCCTTCCAATGGAACAGACTGCAGGGCATTTATTCCTTATCCTCCTGCCCTCTCATAATACACATAGAGGCCTTTCTCTGCATATCTTGCCATAGAGTCCTTCGCTGTCACTGTACGACCAACCTAACTCCCTTTGGAGCTGGCCATTTCTTTCCAAGTATCTTTTACATCTGTCTTCCTGCCCTGTTCTTCACTGGGAATATGCTCCAGCCTATTCATCCCCACCATGCATCTCTCCATTGACCTTTGAGTGACCTGCAATTTGGATTTTCTTGGGGCTGGAATATTCTGTGCTTTGCAGCTCCATGGCAACATTACGAGAATATTGTTGAAAAGATGGATCTTTGTTTCAAGAAGAAACTTGAGGTCATTAAATCCAATGCACAGTCTCCCAAAGGCAAACCAGCTCATTCTCCTCCTCTTGTTCAAACATCCTAGTTTACCTCAATAACCCAGTGTGAAAGTAGCATCTTTCAATGTATCTAAACCTGTTTGGAAGCTGTTGATATTTTCAGCCTGTGCCACTGTCTTTTAGGGCACCTGCTGTGTAAAGAAGTACTTTCTTGTATTTATACCTAAAACTCATTCTCTTTCAAGCTTCAAAGGGGATCCCTAGTTCAAGGATGTTGAGATTTGTTGCATTAGAACATGTTCACTCTCCCATACTTCTCATAATTTTATAGACTAATTACATTCTCTGAAAGATTTCTTTTTTCCAGGCTGTAGCATCCTACTTATTTTGAACTGATTTACCTTCTGCTTGTCCCCACCGCCCTGAAAAGAAAAGGCCCAAACCTAAACCTCCTAGATCATTTAAAGCCCTGTGTAGTTTTATCTCTGGCATAGGGAAACTAGCATTCCTTTGTCTTGGTATTTTTTAAAGTTTTGTCCAGTGATTTAAAGTAGAAGTTTTAAAGTGGTGATCTTGAATGAAGTCTGAAAAAATCAAGAAGACTATGAAATTGCTGCTAAGTTGTGCTCTAAGGCAAAAAAAAAATAGAAGGGAAATCTATCATTTTATAGATTTTTCTCTTAATTTCATTAAGAAAACAAAGATTAATAGAGCTTACCTTTTGATCATTAGATACCTGAGGGACAGCCAGAGATATGGAATAAAAATTAAAAAAACACATCAAAAATCTAAGCTTCTTTACTCAAAGCCTTCCTTTTATTTTTTTAAAAAAAAATTATTTAAATTTTTTAAAAATTTTCAGTTTTGAATTCTTTCCTTCTCTCTAGCTCTTCCTCCACCCATTGAGAAGGTGAGCAATGTGATATCCATAATATGTGTGAAGTCATATAAACCATTTCCACATTAACCATATTGTCAAAAAAGGGAAGTAAAGTAAAGTTAAAAAAGTATGCTTTAATCTGTCCTCAGAGTCCATTAATTCTCTCTCTGGAAGCGAATAGCGTTTTTCATCATGAGTACTTTGGAACTGTCCTGGATCTAAGTCTTTCACAGTTAATTATTATTACATTATTGTTATCACTGTTCAGTGTTCTCCTGGTTCTGCTCATTTGACTTTGTATCAGTTCACATAGGCTTTCCCAGGTTTCTCTGAAACCATCCCCTTCATCATTTCTTAGCACAATAGTATTCCATCACAATCATATGCCACAATTTGTTTAGACATTCCCCAAAGCCTTCTCTTTAATGAGGCACAGGTCAGTGTGTTTATGTGCTTTGCCTAACTGTACTTCTTTGTAAAAAGGGACAGTAGTGGGGGGGCATTAGGAAGAGACAATGATGTTTTAAAAGAGAACATCAAAAAACAGTTTACGAAAAGAAAACAGGATAAGGTTTGTGCCATGATAAAGACATTTTTATCCTAAATTTTTCTCACTTTTCATTACATACATTAGCATACTTATAGAGCAAATGGAAAGTGAGTGGAGTTCATAGTTGAATAGGAGGAGAGGAGCCTGGATTGATTTGGGGACACTGCAAAGTTCTTTTAATGACTCCAAGGATTTCCTTGGAACAAAAGCCCTTCTCTTTCATCATCATTTCCCCTTCTGGTGACCTTGTATAGCTGCAGACCCTAGATAGTATCATATCAGAAGAATCCAAGTATAAGAAACCCAAAAGGATAGCAGAGAGATGCATGGTGGGATGAGCAGGCTGCAATACTTGACAAACAAGGAATTTGACAAGAATGGATTCTTTTCTTTATGTAATGATTCCTTCAGGGAGTGAACTTCCCTAGTATATTTAAAATATGGCTTTGATTTATCGTTTTAAAAATTTGTATATGCAGCTTTGGGAGAGTTTGTCTTTTATGTATATGGATATAGTTCAATTTAGAAGTCTGATCCCATTTGATGGGACCAAATGTTTGAAATGCATGCTCTATATGTTTGACATTAAAAGAAAATAAAGGATATATCTGCTGTGATGTGCTTTGATAAATATTTCTTAATATACTAAGGTCTCACTATAATGATGTACTCCAGATCCATGCAGTGAAATCCCCAAAGATTTTTGAGTGCTTTAGTATCTAAAAACCTTTTGCTATACTTCCTTTAGCAAATTCTATGTCCTCATTGGCTATTTCCCAATTCCACTATGCTACAAGTGAGAAATAGGAAGACTACTAGGTTTATTTGCAATTTGTTTTATGTCCTTATAGATTTTTGCTTGGGAGTTTATAGGAACTGGTATTTTTGAAATGGCTTTGATACCCAGCTTTCAAAAGTCTTTATACAAGCTAACAGAATGCTTATTAGTTTGATTTTTTATTATTGATTTTGCAATTATGGCTTATTAAGTGGTTATTTCTAAGGCAAGCATATAATTGCTTTTCCTTTTAGCCTTTTTGAACTAGAGAAGAAATTTCTGTTAATCATCAATCAATGATTCAACAATTATTAAGTGCCTACTATGTGCCAGGCCAGCTTTGAAAACTGTCAGCCAGAAATGTGTACTTCACCTTTAAGCTTAGCCTTGCAAAAAAAGTAAGAGGTCAATTACTTTAAAAATAAGTTTTATGGAAATATTTTGTTTTTACATCATAGTTGTTTCCAAACATAAGGTGTCCCAAAAGTCCTAGTAGGGTTTTAAGTTTAGGACACCCTGTGTAATATTGCTGCACCCCCAGCCACCCCTCCCTTATAAGTGTAGGATCCCCTCTAAGAGATAATCCCCCCATTCACACTTTCACTTGTGGATTGACTGTAGGGACTACTACTTCCAAGGTCATGGGACACTATTTGAGTCTGTATTACTAAAACTGAAGTTTTGAAGACCCCACTGGTAAGCTTACCCCAAACAGTAGATGTGAAGAACTGAAATCCTTAACATTTATTAATATGGCATAGTAAGCGCAGTAGTTAGAAAATACCCCTGCCCCTCAAAACCTGAGGCCTATGCTCCATAAATACACACAACGTCCATTGGAATAGTAGTCCCAGACTTAGTGTATGCTAATAGTGAGGCTCACACATAGGAACACATGTGACCAAGGAAGGTCCCACCTCTGGTAGTATAGGTACATGGGCATCTTTCTTTTTCCTGTAGTATCCTCATGCTGCTCTCCCCAAACCCCAGTGTGCAGTGTGTCTTCTGAGAGAATAACTCAGCAGGGTTCCCTGGGTCTGCTCCTCTTAACCCTTTAACTCAGGACTACCAGAGATGGTGCTCTCACGAATCAATACTTACCACTCTTCTGTGCTGCCAGAAAGCGTGCCCCTTGAAACTGTTTCCTTCTCCTTAACTCTCCGTGTCTGTCTCTCTGCTGCCTATTGGATGTAGTATCTTCTACTAGGTTCATAGCTCTTC
Source organism: Vombatus ursinus (assembly GCF_900497805.2). NCBI lineage: Eukaryota > Metazoa > Chordata > Mammalia > Diprotodontia > Vombatidae > Vombatus > Vombatus ursinus. The sequence goes on from NW_020954681.1 coordinate 1,344,509, forward strand.
TCCCCCTTCCCTCTTTCTCCTCTTCTCTCAAGGATTTTATTTCATGAGGTGAAAAAAAGGTAGGGACAGTGACCAAGAAGATGTGTGTTTGAACTATCCACAGTTCTCTTATTTTAAAATAATGGAGAGGGCGGGGCAAGATGTGGGAGTAAAGGGATTCACCTGAGTGCTACCAAATTCCCCTCCAAACAACTTAAAAGTAACACCTCAAAATGAATTCTGGAGTGACAGAACCAACAAAAAGGTGAGGGTGAAACAATACTCTAGCCCAAGAAAATATAGGAGGTTGTCAGAAAAGGTCTGCCTCACTCGAATGAGAGTGGAATGCAGTCTAGCACACAGGCGATGGTCCAGTAAGCCAACAGCAGGAAGTGCCCAGGGGAATCAGCAGAAGGACACGCTAAGCGAGCAGGGGCCTGCCGAGCCAGCAGGTCCTCAGTATGCCAGCAGCAAGCCTGGACAGGCAAGCCGGCAGCAGCATGGCCCTAGTAAGCCAGCAGAGCAGGACACACCTTGGCAAACAAGCAGCAGGCCTTGCAGGTCACTGAATCTGTGGTGGTGACCTCTGAAGCTCTCAGCCAATCGATGGAAAAGGAGTTCAGAAGGAGATTATAGGGGCCCCTTTGCTGGCATTGGGTGCAGGACTCTATTGCATTGCCCATAAAGATAGCTGGGATGCAGTCCTAGGTTGTAGGGTCAGGGTAAGGAGAAGCACTAGAACATTAGAGCTTGCAGCCACAGGGAAGTGGGGATCAGGGACCCTGGTCACAGTTCAAGGACAGAAAAGAGTGTTTGAGTTCACTCATAAATCATAAAACAGGCCAGAAGAACAGTGACTTCAGCCATTCTCAGCAATACAAAGATCCCAGAAAAATTCCAAAGGACTTATGATGAAAAATGCTATCTATCTCCAGGAAAAGAACTCATGGAGTATGAATGCAGATCAAAGCATACTTTTTTTAAAAATGTTTTTTGGTCTGTGTTTTCTTTCACAACAGGACTAATATGGAAGTATGTTTTGCATGACTGCACATATATATCTGATATCCAATTGCTTGCCATCTTAGGGAGGGGGGAAGGGTGAGAGGGAGGAAAAGAATTTGAAGCTCAAAATTTTAAAAAGAATGGATGTTGTTTTTACATGTAATTGGGAAAATATTTTTTAAAAGTTCAGTAAAAATTAATGGAGTGTTTTTTTCTTTTTTTATTAATTTATTTTGATTTATCAACAATCACTTTCATATGCTTTTGAACTCAAAATTTTTCTCCCCCTTCCTCCCCACCACCCTCCCCAAGACGGCGCACAATCTGATATAGGCTATTAAACATATTTTCACATTAGTTTTGTGGTAAGTAAGAATTAGAACCAATAGGAGGAACCACCAGAAAGAGGAAACAAAACTCAACAGAAGAAAACAAAATAGCAACAGTATGCTTTGATCTGCATTCAAACTCCATAGTCCTTTCTCTGGATATGGATAGCATTTTCCATCATGAGGCCTTTGGAGATGTCTTAGATCCTTGTATTGCTGGGAAGGGTTAAGTTTATCAATATTAGTCATCGCACAGTGTGGCTATTACTGTGTACAACTTTCTCTTGGTTCTGCTCACTTTACTCAGCATCAGACCGTACAAGTCTTTCCAGGTTTTTCTGAAGTCAGCCTGTTCATCATTTCTTATAGCACAATAGTATTCCATTACATTCATATACCACAACTTGTTCAGTCATTCCCCAATGGATGGACATCCTCTCAATTTCCAATTCTTTGCCACCACAGAAAGAGCTGCTATAAATATTTTTGTACATGCGAGTCTTTTTCCCATTTGTATGATCTCTTTGGGATACAGCCCTAGAAGTGCTATTGCTGGGTCAAAGGGTATGCACATTTTTATAGCCCTTTGGGCATAGTTCCAAATTGCTCTCCAAAATAGTTGGATCATTTCACAACTCCACCAACAATGCATTAGTTTTCCAATTTTCCACATCTTCTCCAACATTGATCATTTTCTTGTTTTGTCATCTTGGGCAATCTGATAGGTGTGATGTGGTACTTCAGAGTTCTTTTGGTTTGTATTTGTCTAATCAATAGTGATTTAGAGTATTTTTTTCATATGACTATAGATGGCTTTAATTTCTTCATCTGAGAACTGCCTGTTCATACCCTTTGACAATTTATCAATTGGGGAATGACTTGTATTCTTATAAATTTGACTTAATTCTCTATATATTTTAGAAATGAGGCCCTTATCAGAGAGACTGGTTGTAAAAATTCTTTCCCAATTTTCTACCTTCCTTCTAATCTTAGTTGCATTGACTTTGTGCAAAAACTTTTCAATTTAATGTAATCAAAGTTATCCATTTTCCTTTTCGTAATGTTCTCTGTCTCCTGTTTGGTCATGAATTCTTCTGTTCTCCATAAATCTGATAGGTAAACTATTCTTTGATCTCCCAGTTTGCTTACAGTATCAGCCTTTATATCTAAATCATGAACCAGTTTTGACTTTATTTTGGTATATGGTGTGAGATTTTGATCAATGCCTAGTTTCTGCCATACTCTTTTCCAGTTTTCCCAGCAGTTTTTTTCAAAGAGTGGGTTTTTATCCCAGAAGTTAGGGTCTTTGGGTTTATCACATAATAGATTACCATAGTCATTGACTACTGTGTCTTGCATACTTAACTTATTCCACTGATCCACCACTCTATTTTTTAGCCAGTACCAAGGAGTTTTGATGATTGCTGCTTTATAATACAATTTAAGATCTGGAATGGCTAGGCCACCTTCCCCTGCATTTCTTTTCATTAGTTCTCTTGATATTCTGGACCTTTTGTTCTTCCAAATGAATCTTGTTATTATTTTTTCTAACTCAATAAAATAATTTTTTGGTAGTTTGAGTGGTATGGCACTGAATAAGTAAATTAGCTTAGGTAGAATTGTCATTTTTATTATATTAGCTCAGCCTACCCGTGAGCAACTGATGTTTTTCCAATTATTTAGATCTGACTTTATTTGTGGGAAAACTGTTTTGTAATTGTGTTCATAGAGTTCCTGGGTTTGTTTCAGGAGGTAGACTCCTAAATATTTTATAATGTCTACAGTAAGTTTAAATGGAATTTCTCTTTCTATCTCTTGCTGTTGGGCTTTGTTGGTAATATATAGAAGTGCCGATGATTTATATGGGTTTATTTTGTAGCCTGCAACTTTGCTAAAGTTGTTTATTATTTCAAGTAGTTTTTTACTTGATTCGCTAGGATTCTCAGAGTATATCATCACATCATCTGCAAAGAGTGATAGTTTTGTTTCTTCTTTGCCTATTCTAATACCTTCAATTTCTTTTTCTTCTCTTGTTCCTAAAGCTAACATTTCCAGTATGATATTGAACAACAGTGGTGATAAATGGACATCCTTGTTTCACCCCCAATCTTTTTGGAAATGCTTCTAGCTTGTCCCCATTACATATTGTGCTTGCTGAAGGTTTTAGGTAGATGCTATTTATTATTTTAAGGAAGACTCCATTTATTCCAATGCTCCTCTAGCGTTTTTAATAGGAATGGGTGTTGTATTTTTTCAAAAGCTTTCTCTGCATCTATTGAGATGATCATGTGGTTTCTGTTAGTTTTGGTGTTGATATGATCAATTATGCTGATAGTTTTCCTAGTATTGAACCAGCCCTGCATTCTTGATATAAATCCTTCCTGGTTATAGTGTATTATTCTTGTGATAAGCTGCTATAATGTATTTGCTAATATTTTCTTTAAAATTTTTACATCAATATTCATTAGAGAAATTGGTCTATAATTTTCTTTCTCTGTTTTGACTCTTCCTGGTTTATATATCAGCACCATATTTGTATCATAAAAAGAATTTGGTAAGACTCCTTCTTCACCTATTTTCCAAAATAGTCTATATAGTATTGAAATTAGTTGTTCTTTAAATGTTTGATAAAATTCACATGTAAATCCATCTGGCCCTGGAGATTTTTTCCTAGGGAGTTCATGAATGGCTTTTTCAATTTCTTTTTCTGAGATGGGGTTATTTAAGTATTTTACTCCCTCTTCTGTTAATCTGGGTAATTTATATTTTTGTAAATATGTATTCATTTCACTAAGATTGTCAAATTTATTGACATACAGTTGGGCAAAATAGTTCCTAATTATTGTTTTAATTCCCTCTTCCTTGGTGATAAATTCACCCTTTTCATTCTTGATAGTAGTAATTTGGTTTTCTTCTTTCTTTTTTTAATTAAATTAACCAAAGGTTTATCTATTTTATTTTTTTCATAAAACCAGCTCTTAGTTTTATTTATTATTTCAATGGTTTTCTTAATATCAATGTTATTAATTTTTGCTTTGGTTTTCAACATTTCTAATTTGGTGTTTAATTGAGGATTTTTAATTTGTTCTTTTTCTAGTTTTTTTTTTTAGTTGTATGCCCAATTCATTGATCTCCTCTTTTTCTATTTTATTTACGTAAGCATTTAGAGATACAAAACTTCCCCTAAGAACTGCTTTTGCTCCATCCCATAAGCTTTTGGTATATTGTCTCATTATTGTCATTCTCTTGAATGAAGTTATTGATTGTTTCTATGATTTGTTGTTTGACCCAATCATTTTTTAGGATTAGATTATTTGGTTTCCAATTATTTTTGAGTCTATCTTTCCATGCCCTTTTATTACATGTAATTTTTATTGCATCATGATCTGAAAAGGATACATTTACTATTTCTGCCTTTCTGCATTGGATTGTGAGGTTTTTATGCCCTAGTACATGGTCAGTTTTTGTGTATGTGCTATGTACCACTGAGAAAAAAAGTATATTCCTTTCTATCCCCATTCAGTTTTCCTCAGAGGTCTGTCATATCTATTCACCTCCTTAACTTCTTTCTTGTTTATTTTATGGTGAGATTTATCTAGTTCAGAGAGGGGGAGGTTGAGGTCCCTCACTAGTATAGGTTTGCTGTCTATTTCTTCCTGTAACTCCCTGAACTTCTCATCTAAGAATCTGGATGCTGTACCACTTGGTCCATATATGTTAAGTGATGATATTACTTCATTGTCTATGGTGCCTTTTAGCAGGATGTAGTTTCCTTCCTTATCTCTTTTGATAAGATCTATTTTTGTTCTGCTTTGTCTGAGATCAGAATTTCTACCCCTGCTCTTTTTACTTCAGCTGAAGCATAATATATTCTGCTCCAGCCTTTTACCTTTACCCTGTATGTGTTGCTCTTTTTCAAATGTGTTTCCTGTAAACAACATATTGTAGGATTATGTTTTTTAATCCATTGTGCTATCCACTTCCATTTTGGGGGAGAGTTCATCCCATTCACATTCACAGTTATGATTACTATCTGTCTTTCTCTCCATCCTTCCCCCCACCACTTATGCTTTTCTTTCTCCTTTCTCCTTTTCCCTCCTCACTAGTGTTTTGCTTTTGACCACCACCTCCCTTAGTCCTTCCTCCCTTCTATTAGCCCTTTCCCTTTTCTTCCCCTTTACCCTTACTGCTTCTTCCCTCCCTTCTATTCCCCCTCCCTTTTCTTTCCCCCTCCCTTTTCTTCCCCCCCCATTTTCTTTCCCCTTTCCCCTCCTACTGCCTATGGGGCAAGTTAGTTTTCTATGCCTAACTGATTATGTTATTCCCTTCTTGAGCCAAATCTGATGAGAGTAAGGTTCCAACAATGCTCATCACCCTCCCTTGTTTCCCTCTGCTGTAATAGGTTTTTGTATCTTTTCCTATAATGTAATTTACCCTTGTCTGCTTCCTCCTTCCTCAGCACATTTTCTTAGATCAAATTAATCCACTTACTTGGATCCATTTAACCCACTTGATTAGATCTTTTTTTATCATTACATCAAAATCAACTTATATCCACCCCCTTTATGTATACTCCTTTAAGATGGTGTAATAACCATACACTTCTCAAGAGTTACAAGTGTCATCTTCCCTTGTAGGGATGTAAACAATTTGCTCTTATTAACAACATATTGTATCTTTCTGTCCCATTTACCTTTTTATGTCTCTCTTGAGTCTTGTACTTGAAGATCAAATTTTCTGTTGAGCTCTAGTCTTTTTATCAGGTAGGTTTGGAAGTCCCCTATTTCATTGAATATTCATCTCCTCCCCTGAAAGATCATGCTCATTTTCACTGGGTAGTTGATCTTTGGTTGTAATCCAAGCTCCTATGCCTTACAGAATATCATGTTCCATGCCCTGTGGTCTTTTAATGTAGGAGCTGCAGGGTCCTGTGTAATCCTGACTGTGGTTCCATGATATTTAAACTGTTTCTTGCTAGCTGCTGGCACTATTTTCTCTTTGATCTGGTAATTTTGCAATTTGACTACTATATTTCTTGGTGTTTTCAATTTGGGATCTCTTTCAGGAGTTGATTGGTGCATTCTTTCTATGGCTATTTTACCCTCTGGTTCTAGGACCTTAGGGCAGTTTTCCTTTATGGTTTCCTGAAAGATACTGTCCAGGATTTTTTTTTTTCATCATGATTTTCGGGTAGACCAATAATTTTTAAATTGTCTCTCCTGGATCTATTTTCCAGGTCAGTTGTTTTATCAATGAAGTATTTTATGTTTTCATCTATTTTTTCATTTTTTTTGTTTTTGTTTGACTGATTCTTGCTCTCTCATAGAGTTATTAGCTTCCATTTGCCTGATTCTAGTTTTTAACAAATTGTTTTCTTCTATTAGATTTTGTACCTCCTTCCCCATTTGGCCAATTGTATTTTTTAAGAATTTGTTTTCTTCAGTGTACTTTTTTTCCAGTTGGCCGATTGTATTTTTTAGGGGCTTGTTTTCTTCAGTGTACTTTTTTGCAGTTGGCCAATTGTATTTTTTAAGGACTCTTCTACCTCTCTCATTTGACTTTTAAAATCCTTCTTGAGCTCTTCTAAGAAGGCTTTTTGGGCTTCAGACCAGTTCATATTCCCCTCTGAGGTTCCAGATGGGGGTTTGTTGACAATGTTGTCCTCTTCAGAATTTCTGCCTTTATCTTCACTCTTCTCATAATATGAATCTATGGTATATTTCTTTTTACTCATGGTGTTTCCTTATTCCCTGGCCTTTAAAGAGATTAAGTTCTCCTGCTGGGGAGCAGAGGGCACTGACCTGAGCTTCTTGTGTTGGGAGCCTAGGTCTTGGTCACTGGCTTTGTGTGCTGGGGCCTCCGATGTTGTCAATTGGAGGCTTTGGGTTCTGGCAGCTTACCTGGTGTTGGGCTGGAATCAGCAACACTGGAACTCTAGGGCAACTCTAGGTTACTTGCTTTTCCTTTCCTTTTGCTTTCTTCAGCTCCTTTCAGATGGATGTTGCAGGGTGTTCACCTGCCTGGGGCCCTTTTTAGTGCTGCTTCCCTTATTTTTGCTGAGGCACTGGGAGACCCGTTTGCTGTAGAATGCCGAGGCACCTGGTGGTTTTCTGAGTTGGTTTCCACTGGTTCCCCTGCCCTCACTGAAGTACTCAGAGGTCCAGGTGTTGGTGTTAGCCTGCTCCAGCACCTGGGTTTCAGGATCTCCTCCTGGTGTGCTAAAGTGGAGCTTTCTGCTAGCTTGTTGGGATGCCTCCTGTTCTGTACTGCTCCCCTTCCCCCAGGGCAAGAGGGGCCTTTCCTTGTAATCCCTCAAGCTACCTGGGCTACTGAATTACTGCTCCCCATCTTTCTTCTGGGTCACCTGGTCAAGAGTTTTTCCTGGGGTGATATTTTCTGGACTTTCAGAGGTTGATAGGGGAGGGTGAGAGCGACTACCTTCTTACTCCACCATCTTGGCTCCTGGAAGCACAGTGTGTCTTTTTTTTTTTAAATAATCAGATAAGATATACCCAAGGCACAGTGAAGACCTCCATGGTAGGTACAAGAAGGCTGTGGAATCTCTTGAATGGTGACCTATGTTCAAGAAGTGACAGAAGGAATGTCTGAGAAAACATGACCAGAAAAGGAAGCGAGTGTGAATTTTGCACAAATGAGGGATAATGGATAGCAGATGGACATACCCAGTGTTACACTAGTACCTTTACACTGTCAAAGGACCTGGAAAAAGTTTTCTAGTATATTAGGTGAATACTTGATGAAGAAACTGTAGAAGAACATAAACATTGAGTGAAGTGATTGGGGATTTCATTTTACACCAATGATGGGAATACCACATCAATGACAACACAGTCCATCAAAGTCTCAGGCTCAGATCTCAGTTATCTTCAGAAAAGGGAGAGAGAGAAAGCATGATTTATCTATAATCAAATTAAGCATATAGTAACTGAAATGAATTATTTCTCTTTTAGTGTGGAAGATACTGCATGCATACAGTGTCTTTGTGTTTTTCATACTTATAAAAAGGTTCTACTTTTCCCTTGTCATTTTTGGTCCTCGTTAGCTGACATGCAGATTTATCAACTGTATCACAACTGAAAACTCATTAAAAAATTTTGATATTTTAATTATCTCCCATCAAAAATTTTCACTTACAGTATTAATCATTATGCCACCCATTTCCATCATTAACATGGCGAAATCACCCTTTTTCCCCTCACATTTTCTGTACATTTCATATTTAATTATTGTTTCATTGGGACAGTTGTTCTAAGTGTCTCTTCATCCCTAAGAAGCTTTTAAAAATTTTTTACTTAAGTAACTTTTTGACTTAAAATGAGAAATGTCACATACTCTCTCATTCTACCATGGATTCTCTTAGCTAATGTAGGCCTATCTGTCTTTGCACTCTCTCTCTTTCTCCCTCTCCTTCTCCTTCCCTCCATCCCCCCTCCCTCCCTTCCTCCATCTTCTCCTCCCTTTACCTCTGCCTCTCTCCCTCCCCTCTCTCATCAGTGTTTGGACAGCTAATGTTTGGACAAATTAGAGGAAAGAGACAGGTAAATGCATACCAGAGAAGCCTTGCAATAGACCGTTCTATAATGCTCATTTTCTCCCAATGTTTCATTAATTGAGAGTGGGGGAGAGGATGGCTTAAGTGCTTTTAGCACCAAGGTTTCTAATGCCATTGATTTTGTGCAAATTTATCTACTAGTTCCTTTCCTGCTGCATACAAACATGTTCAAATTTTCCCCATCCTTAAAAAAACCCTTACCAGACCTCACCATCCTCTCAAACTGTTGTCCTAAATCTCTCCTCTTTTCCACAAGCCAATCTCCTAGGAAAAGTTGTCTGTACTGGTTACCTTCCTTTCCTGTCCTCTCACTTGCTTCTAAGCCTTTTGTATTCTATATGAAAAAAAAACTGCTCTCTTCATAGTTGTCAAAGCTCTCTTAATTGCCAAATCTAATGACCTTTTTCTCAATTCTAATCCTCTTGTTTTTGCAACATTTGACTCTGTTGAGTCCCCTCTCTTCCTAGATGGTCTCTCTTTTCTAAGTTTTCATGACATTATTTTCTCTCTTGGTCCTCCTACCTAAATGGTCCTCCTTTTCATTTTTCTTTGTTTATTCATCATCTATTTAACCACAACTCCTAACTGTGTGTACCTCAGAGCTCTCTCAAGCCTCATCTCTTGTTTCTCTTCACTTTCTCAGTGACCTCACTCACAAGACTTTAATGATCATTTCTGTGTAGATAACTTCCAGATTGAAATATCTAGCCCTAGTCTCTCTCCTGGGCTCTAGTCCTACATTTCCTATTGCCTATTGAACATTTTGATTGGGATGTCCTGTAGGCTTCTTAAACTCAACATGTCCAAAAGAGAACTCATTATCTTTCCCTAAAACCCACTTCCATTTTCAACTTCTCTCTCTGTCAAGGGCACCACCATCCTTCCATTCACCAGGTATAGAACCTAGAAATTATCCTCAACTCCTCATTCTCTGACGTGTCACATATCTAATCAGTTGCCAAATCTTGTTTCTACCTCTGTGACATCTCTTGCATCCATCCCGTTCTCTGTATTCACATGACCACTACTGTAGTTTAAGCCCTTGTCACCTCTCCTGACTTTTGCAGTGGCCTTCTAATCTGTCTCCTTGTCTCAAATCTGTTCCTCCCAACTCCAGTCTATCCTCCACACAGTTGCTAAAATGCCTTTATTAAAGCACTGGTCTAGCCATATCACTCTTCTACTTGATAAACTTAAGTGATTCCTTGTTGCTTTCAGGAGCATATACAAACTCTTTCAATTGACTTTTAATGCTCTCCACCACTTGGTGCCTTCTTAACTTCCCAGCCTTATACATTCCTCCCTTTCCCATACTCTATGGCTTAGTCAGAGAAGCTTTTATTAATTGCTTACTAAGTGCCAGGCACTGTTCTAAATATTTGGGAGACAAAGAAAGACAGAAACGTAATCTTTGCCCTCAAGGAACTTACACTCCAATGGGGAAGACAGCATCCAAAAAATTATGCATGAAAGATATCTACAGTGGAAATGGAAAGTAATCTCAGAGGGGAGGTACTATTTAGAGTGGAGTAGAGGCAGGAAAAGACCTCCCGTACAAGTGGGATTTGAGCTATGGTCATTGCAGTGCTGTTTGTTTGTTGTACTTCTCAAGTTTTTTAAAGTTATTTTTCTTTACATTGTATAAATTATTTTCCTTCCTCTGCTCACTTTGCTCTGCATCAATTCTTACAGATCATCTCAGATTTTTCTGAAATGACTATATCCTTTTTTAATTAATTTATTATTAGTTTTCAACAATCACTTCCATAAGCTTCTGAGTTTTAAATTTTCTCCCCCTTCCCCCCCACCTCCCTTCCCAAGATGGCATACAGTCTGATATAGGCTCTACATATACATTCCTATTAAACATATTTTCACATTAGTCATGTTGTAAAGAAGAATTAGAACCAATAGGAGGAACCACAAGAAAGAAGAAACAAAAGAAAACAGAAGAAAAAAAAAAGCAAATAGTGTGCTTCGATCTGCATTCAAACTACATAGTTCTTTCTCTGGATGTGGATAGCATTTTCCATCATGAAACTTTTGGAGATGTCTTAGATCCTTGCATTGCTGTGAAGATCTAAGTCTATCAAAGTTAGTCATCACACAATGTGGCTGCTACTGTGTACAAAATTCTCCTGGTTCTTCTCACTTCACTCAGCATCAGTCCATACAAGTCTTTCCAGGTTTTTCTGAAGTCTGTTTGCTTATCATTTCTTATAGCACAATAGTATTCCATTACATTCTTATACCACAACTTGTTCAGCCATTCCCCAATTGATGGGCATCCCCTCAATTTCCAATTCTTTGCCGCCCCAGAAAGAGCTGCTATAAATATTTTTGTACATGTGGGTCCTTTTCCCATTTTTATGATCTCTTTGGGATTCAGCCCTAGAAGTGCTATTGCTGGGTCAAAGGGTATGCACATTTTTGTAGCCCTTTGGGCATAGTTCCAAATTACTCTCCAAAATGGTTAGATTAATGACTCTATCCTTTTCATCACATCTTAGGGTACAGTAATGTTGGAATGTAATTTCATAGTATTTATGTGCCATAATTTGTTCAGCAGCCAGAGTGATAGTGCATACTTGTTGTCCCTACTACTTGGGAAGCTAAGGCCTGAGTTCAGTTGTTCCGAGCTACAGTACGGTTAAAGCTGAGCAAGTATCTGTTATAAATCTCACACCAATATGGTGAGCCATGGGTGCCAGAGGATGGAATGGGACAGGACATCAGGCTGTCTAAGGAAGGGCAAACCAGCTCTAATTGGAAATGAAACCAGTCAGAATTTCCATGCTGATCAGCAGTGAGGTCAATCCATAGCACTTTCAGCTTGAGTGAGATAGGGGAACTCAATCTCCAAAAAATATGGTTTAGCCGTTCCCTAATTGATGAGTATCACCCTAGATTTCATTTCTTTGCTATAACAAAAAGAACTGTTATAAAGATTTTTGAGCATGTGAATCTTTTCCTCTTTCTTTGATCTCTTTGGGCTATAGGCCTGGTAATGGCATTACTGAGTCAAAGTACTGGAACAGTTTCATGAGTTTGGGGGCATAGTTTCAAATTGCTTTTCTGTAAGGTTGGGCCAATTCACAACGTTACAAACCAGGCGTTAGTGTGTCTGTTTGCATATATCTTCCCTGCCCCTCCCCCTCCCAGTGATTTGACATTGCCTTTTGTTTATTCATGTTTCCAGGGTTAGTTTTCAGATTGGAGTTTTATACTTGGGTCAGACTCTGCTCCCTCCCCTACTCTGGGGTGTCACGAAAAGGACCTGTTTAGTTTAGGTTGGAATGAGTAAGAGCAGGGGTCCGGCCTTCTACAGAAATTTCTGGGGTTTCGCTGAATCTCCTGATGGCTCTTCTTAGGCTTTGGCCTTGGAACCTTGCCTAACTCTTTCTTGCATAGTCTCAAACCTGGAGTTGATTCTATCCCTTGCTGTGACCCTGTGCTTAGCACAGTGCCTGGCACATATAGGAGCTTAAGAAATGTTTATTGGATTGGACCAGTCACATGTGGTTGATTGTGCTGGCAGCAGGCCTACTGCAAAAGCCCTTGTGCTCTGCTTTCCCGGTGCTGCCGTGGCCCTTTTGCCTGCTGTGGCTTGCTTGCTGCTCTGCCTGGGCTCTTTTCTTCCTGGGTGCTGTTCTGGACCCATCTCTTACTGTGAGTTGGGTGTGACTCCCCAGTATTGCCTGAGCATCCACCTGGCCCCATCTCCTGCCCTGCATTTGTGCAGCTTACTTGCTTGCCTGCCTCCTCCCTTACTTTGTTTACAGTCAGAGCTTCCATAGAATTCTGACAGTCTTTTTGTCCAGCCTGGATATAGCTGGATGAAAGGAGAGGTTGGTGCAAGGCATTTATTAAGCTTGCTGCTGCAATAGTTTTCTAACTGGTTTCTCTATTACGTGTCTCTAGCCACTGTACTCTCTTCTCCACTCAGCTGCTGAGATGATTTTCCTAAAGCATTGGTCTGACCATGTGTCACCGCTCCCCTCACTCAGTGAGCTCCAGTGGCTGCCTCCGGTTTCTTTTTGGCATTTGAAGCTCTTAATGACCTGACCCCTTCCTACCTTTCCACACCTCACTTCCTTCCATGTGCTCTCTTATTCATTTACACTGGCCTATTTGCAGTTCCTCAAAACCAGCACCCCATTTCTCATCTCTGTGTCTTTGCACTGACTGTCCCTTCACCTTTGCTTCTTCATTCTAGCTTCCTTCAAGACTCAATTGAAATCTCACCTCGTGCAAGAGGCCTTTCTAGATCCTCCTCCATCGCCTCAGCTGCTAATGTCTTCCTCTCTCAGACTAAATTCATCTACTCTGTATGTTTTGTATGTATGTAGTTTGCATGCTGTCATCCCCCCCTCCCCATTAGAATGTCAGCTCCTTAAGGGAAAGGTCATATTTGCCTTAAAATAGTCCAGCGCTTAGCATAGTGCCTGACAAATAGTAGGCATTTAATAAATGCCTTTAGGCTGACTTATTCTGTCTCCACTAGATCCTGTACTCTCTGGACTCCCATAAATCTTCCAGAGGAGATGTAACCAACATTTTGGAGGCCTTCTCCTAGGTCTTTGAATATTTCATGGGTACCCATGAAGTCCTTGAATTTTCTTTTTGTTTTCTGTCACTTTCACAAGACTGGCTTAATACCTTTTCTGATCCTACATTTTCTGCATAACATCTTTTATGCCTCTTTCTTATGTTAAGGTCATCAATGTTAATATGATACAACCTGTTTTTGCCCAACATCTCCCTCACTTGTCAGTGTTCTTTGGGTGACCTACAATGTTGATTTTTCAGAGATTGTGCTATTCCATGATTCATAGGCTATAAAGGGCATGAAATCTGTGGAACAAAACAAGCCATGTACCCTATAAATAATGTAATCATTTAAAAAAAAAAGGTAAAATACACTTAACATTAAAACTTTACTAGTCTCAATATTTCTTTGATGGTTCTGAAGATACTTCAGTGCTTTGCAAAATTTAACATGATACACACACACACATACACACACACGTATAGTTAGCTGCTGTTGTTCAGCACCTTAAAGTTACCTATGTATTAGTGGTCGACAAACTAGTGAAATGTGATAGCGTCCATAACATTTTCTGACACCATGGAATACGAGATGAGAGTTTATAAGCTAACCTACGGAATGCACATAAAACTTTGCATAGATAAGAAATATTTATTAAATGTAAATGAAACCCCTTGGGGTAGGTATCTGAGATTTGGACCTGTGACTTAATCCCAGTGGGGAACTCACACTGGAAATTCCCTTCACCAGTTCAAATTAGCACCTCATTTATTATATAAAGCCTGAGAGAGCAGCCTGGAGCACTAAGGGATTAAGTGACTGCCCCAAAGTCACACATCTAGTAAGTGTTGCAGTCAAGACTTGAGCCCAGGTCTGCCTGAATCTCTGTCTACTGTGCTACACTGCCTCTCCATCCCTAGAGGGTGTCAACATATTAATGATCATCTAGGATAGCATATTATGAAAAAACCTAAAAATATGCCCAGATCTCTCCCATAATTACAAACTTTCACTTGACCCTGCCATCCCTTCAAGCTCTTGTCCTATATCTCTCTTTTCACAACTGAACTGTAAGGCAAAGCTCTCTATTATTCTACTCTTTCTTGCCCCCTATATATCTGATTTTCATCCTTACCACTTAACTGAATTGGCCGTTTTGAGGTTGATAATGATTTCTTAATTGTCAAATAAAATGGCCGTTTCTCATTCCCCTTTCTTCTTTACAGTTGTTGTTAAGCACCAAATTTCTTTGGATACTCTCTTCTCCATGGATTTTTATGACACTTCTTTGTTGTGGTTGTCTTTTTATCTCCCAGAATGCTTCTTCTCAATCTTCTTTGCAAGATCATCCCCTTATGTGTGAGTATATCCCAGAGCCCTGGACAAACATTATGGATGGATGAGTGGATGGACCCAGTCCTGAATATGGCAAAGAGAGTAGATTGGATTACTTTGGGCAAATCATACAGGTTTCAAAAAGCAGCTCAAACACGTATGCACACACACAAAACATCTTATTTGTAAACATCAGTATTTGTGCAGTGATGCTGTTTGGCCATGCACAACAGACCACCACAATTTTCAAAGAATCCAAATTGTGGGTGACCCAAAGCACAATGATAAAACACCTTTTGGGTATGAGTAGGCTGCAGCATATTGTTGATGATGACTTAGATGCAGGAAGTATCATAAAAAACATTACCCAGATGTCACTTGCAAGTGATAGGCAGCAAATAGATGTTAGATTGCGCCAATATTCTTTACTCATTTTAAACAGGCAAGCCTCACTTCACACCCAAGAGACCATACATCAAAGTCAGATTGTCAGGTAGCATGATGAAGCAAAAAATGTGTGGTATTCACAAAGTATCAAAGTGATGGGCACTGTAGGATGTTTCTAAAGAAATGTCGGATGCTTGAAATACTTAGTGTCACTGACTCATTTTTTCTTTTTTCTTTAACTCTCCCTGTATTTTTCCCCAAATTCTCCAACATTACAGTAGATCTGTAATTTCACAGATGTAGGTATTCTTGCCAGTCATAGAAATTATAATCCATTTGTACCTTCTCATTTTGTATAACTCTCATCTGTGTCCTTTCACAAGTTTTCTATGAAGAGTCCACTCGTTGGGATAGGGGCCTTCCTTGCTTTGTCTCACTGTCATAAGAATACGATAGGGCACGTAGACTATCCAACACTTACCTCTCTCATCATATGAGCAGCCCATCATCTTTTACTGTAATATCTATATCTATTCTATATATGCATATGTACATATATATTACAAAAGGCTGCAAAAATATTTATTAAAACTATAAAAATCTTTTTTAAAAACTTGAACTCTTTTGAAAGATGTCCTTCAATTTGTAATTCTACCATGGGCAAAGACAGAAGGATAGTGTGTGAAATATAAGTTAAGGATAAAAAGCCAAAAGGAAGAATGTAGTTGCAACACTGAAATATCACCAGTATTTTCCAGGGTCTTTGAAAATCCCAGTTGGCATCCCAGATCTACTGTGAAGCCAAGTGACCTGTCATGATGCAAGAGGAAAATACAGTTTCAAAGAACAGGTTACCATTAGTCCTCAAAGGTGGCCTGTTTCCTACTAAACCAGTTTTACCCAGGTGTTGTGGTCACAAAGGCTTACAACCACCTGAGCCCTCCCCTCCGCCTGCCCTGCTGGAGATATATGGAGGGTCCCTCTGATGCTTGCAGAGATCCATGAAGTGGATGTCCATGATGATGAGGAATTTCTTAGACAGTGAGCAAGGGGCCAGAGAGAGCACAGTAAAAAGACCTGGTGCTCTAGATCCACACTAGTCCCTATAATGAAGCCAGTCACACTGGTCTCAGAGTTGTTCTCCTCAATGCCCTCAGCTGTGCTGACACTCAAGAGGTGGTGTACCATGTCTTGCCCTGAGGTGTCTGGTACTAGTTTCAACTGATTGTTTTCCAGTGACATTTCCAAAGGGAGACATGAGTATGGGATGGTGGGAGCCCTGACCGGGTAGATTTCTACATTGGAGAATTTAACTTTACAGGCATGGGGATAGAAACAGCCTCAGAAGCCACAGTAATACTCACAGATGTACACATTACTATATTCCTGGAAGAAATCTTTTGAATGTTCAGCCACTCCTCCTGACGTGGGGAGTAGAACAGCGAGCACAGAGTGGGGCAGGTCACACTTCAGCATGTTGTACAGTCATTCTGGTTAAGTACTACCACCACATCCACCTCAAAAGCAGAAGCAGCATGTACCACCAGGGCCTGGTAGCCAGAACCTTTGACCCACCCGCAGGTGTTAATGACACAGCCACTGACAGAGGCTCTGTGGTTCACCTCATAGTGTTTATTGAAGATGTCTGCAAAGCATAATGTAATGTGATCTTATTGAAAGGCTTGATGTTGGTACCAGGCATGGTGGAGCCAAAATGATAGACCAGTCAGTGGGGCCTGGATAGAGAAACCCTCCTCTACATCAGTGGGTTGCTCAATGTAAAGGGCTCCCATTGTTCCAGGAATGGACACAGAGTCTTGGCCAATATCCAGCTCCATATAGGTGAGTCACCTGACTAGTTGCGCAGTGTAATTGAGTAACAGGCGGCACACTGTGAACTTTCCCACATATATAGGGCCAATTACCATCGCTCAAAGACCTCATTCTTCTTCCTCATGCTCTGTTTGCAGTCTCACTTGTTCCAGGGCTGTGTGAGTGTTATGATAAGATAACATGGGAGTGTCTTTGGAGACATAAGCCATCTTAGTGTGCCCACTCAGCTGGAGTAGGCTGTTGTGCTTAGCCATGGCGAGTGAAGACAGCCACTTTGGCACCTGCATCAAAAGTGAATTTTTTTGTTTCAAGTTAGTTCTGTGCCATAGATCTCTGCTGTGTCAGCCAGTAGTTCCAGCTGGGCTGATTGTGGAAGACCTCAACCTCAAAATGCAGTTCTATCTCTGATTCTAACTTGTACTTAGCTAGTGGCTTCTTTTCATTATTGGATTCCTATGCCTTCTTATCTTCTGTGTCGACACTGTTTTGGGAGCTGCACTGGAAACCAAAGCCCTCTCGGGCCCTTCTGTGAGGAAGAGGAAGCCAGAAGAGGCAATGCACCAATCATTTCCTGTTTACATATTTTTGATGATGTCTTTATACCATTTCTCCTGTCTAATTCCTTGGTTGCAGTGTGTTAGGGTCTGCTCATGTCCCTTCTGAAATACCTTGATGTTTCTATTTCCCTCCTGTGTATTTAAGGAATTGGCATAATTATTCTCCTAATAATGACTAGATTGCTCAGAAGTTCATTTTCATTCAGTTTAATCCAACAAGTATTTATTAAGGACTTACTATGGGCAAAGCCTTGTATTAGGCCCTAGGGATGCAGAGACAAGAACAAGACTCCTGCCCTTCAGGAGGTAACACTACCAAAATCAATCTTTTCTTTGACCCAAATTGGGTAGTTTCCCAAACTCTCCCCAAAGATAAATCTGTTCTATAGAACTCCGTGTGTGTATGTATGATTTTCTTTTTAAAAAGGACTTGAAGGTCATACTTGCATACTAAATTTATAGTAGGGTAAGTCTAGAACTGTACAATACTGACATTTGAGATCAAACTTTGGAGGTCTCTGCAGTAGAATGTGGTAGCACTTGATTTTATTTCTCCGTGGCAGAATGTTAGTCTAAAAGAATAACTATCTATGATTGTCTAGAGAACTGAGAATTGAAGTGACCTGCTCAGGGCCACATGGCCAGTTCGTGACCCATGTGGAGAACTTGAGCCAAAGTCTTCCCAGATCCAAGGCCAGCTCTGTTCCAACCCCTTCACATGAAGAAGGAGAAGTCATCCCTTCTAACAAGGGAACAAAGCAATGCATTGACCCATGTCTGGGAATGGTTATCAGGTTTCATACTCTAGTCTACTTTATCTCCCCTTCAAGGACATTATATTCCAGTCAAACTGGACTGTTCTTTATTCATATCCTCCCACTTGCTTCTTTGTGATTCTCCCATCTTTTTCCTGGAACGGACACCCCTGTTTCCATCTGCTGAAGTCTTTCTCTTGTTACAAGGATTAATTAAGGCACCATGTCCTCCATGAAGAATTTCCTGACACTCTCTAATCGTCCCCATCCAAGTGAGAGTACACTCTACATCATGAAATAACAAGTTAGCTTTAACAAACATTACCTCATATTTTTCTTAACATTTTCTTTGAATCTATCTTCTTTGTCTTATTGAATTTTCAGCTCCTGGAGAACAGGGCTTGTGTCCTATCTATCTTTTCTATTATCCCCTGCATCTACCGTAGTATCCTGGTTAACTTAATAGCTACTTAATAGCTCAGTGAACAGTAGCTACTCAATAACTGTTGGTTGAATTGATGTCACATCTAAACCTCATATTTAGCATGTCTAAAACTAGGCCTGTTATCCCCTCCTCAAATTTGCTTCCCTTTCTGACTTCACTATTTCATTGTGTCATTATCCTTGGCCTAGTCTCATGTTTGAAAGTTTCCTCTTCTTTCCTAGGCAAATGCTTGCTAGTTCTCCCTTTTTCTATATCCTGAATCTATCCCCACCTTTTCATTTCTACTACTACCACCCTAGTACAGGCCTTCATTACCAACTGTCTTGACTATTATAAGACCCTCCTAATAAATCTTTTTGTTTTCCTTCTTCTATCTTTTGATGCATATTTAATGCAAATTCCAAACTAATCATATGTCCCAGAGTTCCCAGGACCCCTAGATAGAGTTGCTATGGAGTCATGCTTTGGCATACTTCAACATTTTGATGACATCTCTTTGAACTTAGCTGTGGAGGCTTCTAGGAAGAGAAAGCTAGAAGAATGAAATTAGATCATCCATTTTGCAGCATGTAGGAAGAAGTGTCTCTGGCAGGATTGAAGTCTGATTTCTAGATGCTAGATCTCCTACTGACTCTTTGGGACTCTGGTAGAATGTGGTAGCAGTAGGATAGCATTCAGAACTGTTGGGATGCTCACTAATACACCCACCCTACTTCCTTCTAGATTTTAAGGGGAAGAGACTGAAAAAGAGGCAGCGGTTTGACCCTACCTCCTTCCCCATGTCCTACCAAAGCTGAAAGAATTTATATATGATGTCTGACTTCTGATTACCACACCTTGCATGGTCATATATGTCCCACATCTAATAATAAACGAAGAAAATGCAGCAACTTCCAAATACTTTTTTAGTATGAGGCACAAAGCGGAGAGGAGAAAGCACTGATCTGATAGGGAAGTCCAGAATCTAGATGATACATGATAATATCATACCCCGCAGGTAAATGCAAATTTCCATAAACAGAAGAACCTATAGGCAAAGAACCTTAATCACACACACACACATACACACCCACCCACACACACACACACCTTAGATGTAACAGAGATATTGTTCTTGTTGTCCATCTTTTGTTTTTGAAGGTGATCAATGATGTCACAGGGTGATGTCTTGATTTGCGTATGATTTGGATTTCAGTGAGGCAGAGTTGCACAAAGTCATCAGCCTCACTCTGTCTTCCAGAGTCATCCAAGTCCAGTGGCCAGACAAAAGTCAAGATGACTGGTGATGGCCTGGGATGCAGTGGATGACCTTGGATGATCTTTGATGTTTGACCAAGCTCTAAGTCAGGAGTATGGAACTTACAGCCTCACGGGCACATGTGGCATGTGGAGGTTTGAATCCAAACTTCACAGAACAAATCCCCTTAATAAAAAGATCTGTTCTGTAAAACTTGGACTCAGTCAAAAGGCTACACCCAAAGACCTAGAGGGCCACGTGTGGCCTCGAGGCTGAAGATTCCCCACCCCTGCTCTGAGTGCTTCACAGTGCCTGCTTTGTGGATGTTGGAAGAAATTGTTCTTATCCACTCAAGCCACCATGGGATCTCTTCACATGCTTGGGGGTAGATATCCCCCTAACTCACTAACAAGTTTAAGGCCTGTCAGTTAACCTTAACCTGGTTTAGCCCATCTGCTGAGATGTTTTTTTTTGTTTTTTTTTGTTTTTTTTTTTTTTTAACCAGGTGTGGCCACCATGAATGTTACAGCTTCTTGGAGCTACAGTTGAGAGTTAGGTGACAAATGGACACCAGAGTACTCAGCAGGCTTTCATACCAGAGGTACTAGACCTCCCTGAGCACCCCATATGCCCCTGTTAGCCACTTGTGGCTAATATATGCTGGACCTGTGAAGGACTAGCCTCCCATTAGATATTTGTACTTCACAAACCTAGGGCTGCCACTCGTATATCTTACCGGTGGGACACCCTGTGCTTTGTGATATATGGTAATGCTACACTTGGAGCAGCTGCTTCCTTCTGGAGATCTTGTTCCTGGGAAGTCTTTTTTTGTGATAGTTCCTTTTATTTTTCTTTTACTGTTACCTTCTCTCTTGTTCTTCCAGTTCTTGTTCCTCCACAAATAATGACAGATAATCTATGTCTCTAATTGTTTTCCCCATAAGCTATTGGAAAGTGGTAGATACCTCCAAGATCCCTTAGAGAATATGCTTAAATTGGTAAAGGGAAATGAAGGTGGTCTTTGCTTTTTCTTCCTTGGTCATAGGATTGTGATATTATCCACTAGATAAATCCAGAACTAAGAACCTACCTAGCAAAGAGCCTAAGGTATCTTAAACTCATGGCATAGAATATTAGTCCACGTGAGTTATTTTGTTTGAAGTCCCATAGTCTATATACATTTGTATCTTTCCATTCTTCTTTAGGACCTTCACCATAGATGGGGCATAGAAGTTGATAGACTCCACAATAATGCATTGATAAATAGGCCTCTCAGATAGTTTCTGAATTCTTCTATCAGAGATAAAGGAAATTTACTAGATCAGCCTGCAGTGGTCTTGAATCTTGGGCACATCCCACTTACCATCCATGCAGAAAGAATATACCTGTTTTCTGGGTAAGCTTCTTCTGCAACTGATACTTCCATATTTTGGTAGTAGGGAATCACTATGGTAAAATGCTTCAGGATCCACCCCTGATTTTGACTACCCATCACTTATTTCTATCACTCTTTGTGTCTCTTCTCTTGTAGTACTCTTAATAGGCTATCAAGCATTCATAGGCCTCCTAGTATTCTGTATAGACTATAATTCTTTCTCATTGACACTTGACTGAGGGTTCCTGGCTCTGACTAGACCAGAGCCTCAGTGTACGCTTATCTGTAGATACCAAGTTTATCTGGAGAACCTCAGGTTCACTTTGATGTATACTGGATGAGTAATCTTTATTACTCACTCCAACAAGTGTAAGCCCTTTCAAAGATTGTAAAGGTATTTTCTTCAGATGTCTCTGATACAAAAATTGGAATGTGATAGTCACTTGAGAGATTCTGTTAAGGAGAGCAGTATAGTCCTCATTTTTAACCTTTGTCATCACCTCTGCAAGGGACCCTATGAGTCCAGATCTGATGCATCTGTGCAGAATTGATGAACAATTCATTGCCACTTGGGATCCAGGTAAACTTTTCCCCTGGTCATATCCCCTTTTCTAATTCTGGATCAGAAAGTTTTAGCTTCTATAGTACTAAAGATTCATTTTCTTTACTGGTATATCCAATGTATATATGACCATTTAATTCATAATTATAGTAGAAGATAGGTCTGCTTCTCTGGATGTATCCAAATTTACTGGATGGTGATGCTCTTGTATCAGACCATCATGACCTCTTTTTCTTTGGTCCTTTCCCTTTCCAAGGAGAATGGTTTTATTTCACACCCCTACCTCTGTGGGTTTTTGCCTTCAAATTTGTACCTGTAGTGTGGCTTCCTTGCTTTACTGCTATGGCCCTAACTCAAGAAGATGTTTTTGGATTATTCAAGGTTGAGACCTTTTTTTATATAAGTACTATGGTCTTCCACCTCTGTTAGTGTTTGCCTCAGTTTGGCTAACTGGTAAGTGGCAGATATGTCTGAAGACCAATACTGTGCAGTTATAACTCAGCTTTGTCTCAGATCTCTAAGTGTTTGCTCCAGTCTGAGTGTATACCTTTTCTTAAGTATTACTGCCCATCTCTGTATTAATTTCTCTACATGGCAACCTAGTCAACTATAAAGTCAGAAAGCATTTTCACCTCCACCATTTTGCATCTCTAGGTTTTGCAACCATACTTGCTTTGTTCTGTAGTAATAATTCAGAGGGTTTCCCCACACCATCCCATCCTAAAATCACTGAAATTCAAATGGCCTACTCCAAAGACTTAGTCTAACCCTTGAACACGATCTCTAACATGATTTTATAAAGGCGTATTAGGAACGCTTTATTTTTTTTAAAATCTTGAGTGTGTGAAGACTTCCCCAGCGGAATGGGCAGATGAGAACACTTTGTTCCAGTGACCATGAAGGTGGCCGAAGCTTGCAAGCCCTGTGGAGTGCTTCCTCAGGCCATTGCTGGTCTTTCAGGATTTTGTCCTGCCACTGGCCTTTGATGGCTCTGGAAGAGAGTGAGGGTGATGACTTGTATACCTCTGCCTCACTTAAATCCAATTCACATGTGAGTCAAGACACCACCCTCTGAAGCAAAGGATGAGCAGCATTAACAACAATGCCTTGTTCTAGGCCATGTAGCCTTTAGTCCTTGTATAAATGCAAAAGATCTTTCTTTAAGGCCCTCTATCGATCTAGCTTTCTTTTATGATTCTGTTGATTTCCAAGAGTATGTCTAATACCCAGCTGATTCAAACTTTCCATGATTATTCTTTCAGAGAACATGTCTCCTGTCTTAAAAAGATCCCTGATAAGGTCCAATAGATGGAACAGGAGGTTTGGTCTAAGACTTACCTCATGAGAAGCATCATTTTTAGATTTAAATGTGACTCTCATTTTTTATTCTGGGAATACTTTCTTCACTCAGGTGAATTCCCACCTTTCTAAACAATTCTTCCTCCTCAGAAGCTGGTCTCCGGATTGGCTCCCAGGTTCTCCTGGCAGTGCGTCAGGAATGTTTGACTCATCAAATGGGTCACATAATTCATGGAACAATTCCCAAGAGGCCTCATATTGCTTGATGCTAGTTCACATTGCTCTTTCTTTCTCCAAGTCTTTTAGATTCTTTCAGAATGTTTCAGTAAGCTCTTTAGTCTTGTACTCTGCATCTACTCATCTACTGTCCAGCCCTCTATGGTTTTCAATATCTATAACACGGCTGTACAATTCAATAATTTCAGGACCCATCTTATTAAGAGATTGCGCCTCCTCATCTCTGCCTCCTGGATTCCCTGGCTTCCTTTAAGTCTCAAATAAAATTCCATCGTCTATAGGAAGCCTTTCCCAATCCCTTTTAAATCTAATACTTTCATTCTCTTGATTATTTATTTGTCCTGTATATAAGTTGTCTGTACATAGTTGTTTGCTTGTTGTATTACTATTAGATTGTGAACTCTTTGAGGGCATGGACTGTCTTTTGCCTTTTTATGTATCCCCAGTACATAGCACAGTGCCTAGCACTTAGTAGATGCTTAATTTTTTTCCAGAAAAAAGAAATTTATTTTTATTCATGTAACTGCAAATAGGAAATGAGAATGGGAGGTCCATGATAGTCTGGGCCATCACCATCTGCCTATTAGACATTTCCATCCTTCTACCCCTTCCTCCACTTTATTTTTTTTCTTTTTAAAATTTTTTATTGATTTATTTTTAGTTTTCAACATTCACTTTTATAAGATTTTGAGTTCTAAAATTTCCCCTCCCTCTCCTGCCCCTCCCCAAGATGGCATGCAATCTGATACATGCTATACATGTGCAATGATAGTAAACATATTTTCACATTAATCACGTTGTAAAGAAGAATCAGAACCAAAGGGAATAATCACGAGAAAGAAAAAAACAAAAAAAGAGCAAAGAGTGTGCTTCGATCTGCATTCAGACTCCATAGTTCTTTCTCTGGATGTGGATAGTATCATTTTCCATCGTGAGTCTTTTGGCATTGTCTTAGATCATTGCATTGCTGAGAGGAGCTAAGTCTATCAAAGTTAGTTATGGAACAAGTTGCTGTTGTTGTGTGCAATGTTCTCCTGGTTCTGCTCACTTCACTTAGCATCAATTCATGTAAGTCTTTCCAGGTTTTTCTGAAGTCCACCTGCTCATCATTTCTTATGGAATAATAGTATTCCATTACATTCATATGCCACAACTTGCTCAGCCATTACCCAATTGATGGGCTTCCCTTCAATTTCCAATTCTTTGCTACCACAAAAAGAGCTGCTATAAATATTTTTGTACATGTGGGTCCTTTTCCTGTTTTTATGATCTCTTTAGGATACAGCCCTAGAAGTGCTATCACTGGGTCAGATGATATGCACATTTTTATAGCCCTTTGGACATAGTTACAAATTGTTCTCCAAAATGGTTGGATCATTTCACAACTCCATCAGCAATGCATTAGTGTTCCAATTTTCCCACATCTTCTCCAACATTGATCATTTTCCTATTTTGTCATGTTGGACAATCTGATAGGCATAATGTGGTACCTCAGAGTTGTTTTGATTTACATTTCTCTAATCAATAGTGATTAGAGCATTTTTCCATATGACTATAGATAGCTTTAGTTTCTTCCTCTGAAAACTG
Organism: Vombatus ursinus; assembly: GCF_900497805.2. Classification (NCBI taxonomy): domain Eukaryota; kingdom Metazoa; phylum Chordata; class Mammalia; order Diprotodontia; family Vombatidae; genus Vombatus; species Vombatus ursinus. Next base: position 1,369,553 of record NW_020954681.1, read on the forward strand.
CTCTTTCATATCCTTTGACCATTTCTCAATTGGGGAATGACTTGTGTTCTTACATATTTGACTCAGTTCTCTATATATTTTAGAAATGAGGCTTTTATCAGAGATACTGGCTGTAAAAATTGTTTCCTAGCTTTCTGCTTCCTTTCTAATCTTGGTTGCATTGGCTTTGTGCAAAACCTTTTTAATTTAATGTAATCAAAATCATCCATTTTGCATTTCCTAATGTTCTCTATCTCTTGTTTGGTCATAAATTATTCTCTTCTCAATAGATCTGACAGGTAAACTATTCTTTGCTTTCCCAATTTACTTACAGTATCACCCTTTAAGTCTAAATTGTGTACCCATTTTGACCTTATCTTGGTATATGGTATAAGATGTTGATCTATGCCTAGTTTCTGCCATACTCTTTTCCAGTTTTCCTGGCAGTTTTTGTCAAATAGTGAGTTCTTATCCCAGAAACTAGAGTTTTTGGGTTTATCCAACAGTAGATTACTATAGTCATTGACTGTTGTGCCTTGTGTACCTAACCTATTCCACTGATCCACCTTAGTAGATGCTTAATAAATGTTTATTGACTGACTGACTGGATACAGACAGAACCATAAAGAAAGACAATTTCTGCCCTCAAGGAACTTATATTCAGGTGGAGGAAGACAGCACACAAAAAGGAGCTAAGAAGAAACAGGGGGTGGTACCCATGTAGCAGGCATGTTGGCAAAGTCCTGAAAGTCAGAAGCAGCGCCAGGAAGGGAATGAAGCATAGCCATCCTGGGCACAACCCCCAAAAGGAGGCCTCAGGAGGAACTCACCAGTGCCAAGAAGGGGCTGGAGAGGCAGAGTGATGTTCCAAGGTGAAAAGGCTAGGGTAGAGGGTAGCTGAGGCATGGTGGCAAAGTCCTGAGAGTTAGAAAAAGGACTGGGAGGGGAAAGAAGACTAAATAAAATGAAATTTCCAGAGAAGGGAGGTGAAAAATCTCATTGTGGCCAAATGAAAAAAAAAACAATATGAAATAAGAAAAAGTCCCAGGATTTTAACTGTCACAATGGGAAAAAAATCAATGAAAAAGCACAAAGATGGTTAAAATTAACTGAGATATACAAGTTTAAGAGAAGTAAATGAGATCGAATTCTTCTAACACCAACAAAAGCTCAAAACTCAAAATCATCACTGAAATTTGTAATCAGTAGAAAAGATTAAAAACTTCTTTCAAGAAAAATAAAAACGTAATTCTCAATAATAGGAGAGAGCAATGAGAAAAGAAAAGGAATCATTGATAAAAAGATTAATTCCTAAGGATGAGACTCCACATGAAATGAGGTCAAGGACATAGATGTCCCATGTGTAGCATGACCAAATGCCATAAAGCATGGATTATCTTACTGGTAAGAGGGATGAGTGGCAGCTCTAGTTCTGTTCCAAAAGTCTTACATTTTAATAGCTTAAAACTGTATTAAGACTTTTGGGCCACCGTGTATAAATTATGGCCCTTTGCTTCTAGGTTCTCCTATTTATGGAAGCTTGCCTTTATCTAGAGGTATGATACTAATACATGTCTTGAATATGAAATTTCCAAATCAGATCATTATCCTTTCCTCTCCCTTTTGTGCCTGACATCAGACCGGGATTTGACAGTTCCTGGATTTTTTATATCATGGATGGCATGGTATAAACATGACAATACAAGTGGTATTGGCATGGGGGTAGGATAAAGTAAACAGTAAAAATAGGCAGTGGTCATTTTGATCACATCCAGGGAGATCAGAGCTCAGTCTCTCCTTTTCTTTCTCTTATAATCTAGCAGGAAGCAGGATAGGTCCAATAACAACCATTCTTTCAGTTCTGGGTGGTCCCTCCTTGCTGCACTCTACTGGCAGGATACATCAAGCACTGATAGGCACAAATCAGATGTGGTTGGAGCCAGCTACAGGCACTTCCTTTGTCACGACAGCTTCCTCTTCACTGAAGCCTCCAAAGCAAAATTTAAAATTCTCTACTTGGTATTTTAGGCCCTTGGCAATCAGGATGCCACCTGTGCTGTAGCCAGTGAGCTGTGTCCCCCATATCTGTACCTTTGTCTATACTGTTGTGAGCCTTTCTTTGCCTTACTTCTATGTTAGATTTTTACCCTTCCTCTAAAACCCAACACAAATGCTGCCTGTTCTATCAAACTTTTTCTGATTTCCCCCAGGCAGCAATGCTACTTTTCTCCTTTAACTTTACAAAGCATTTTGTTTTAAATTAGTGTTGTAATTATTTGTGTTTGTGTCATATCATTCCACTAGATAGCAGAGACCATGTCTTAGTTATATAAATTAGTCATTGAATTCCAAAGGCAAAGCCAGAAAAAGGTGTCAGAGACTGAGTCTTGATATAGTGTAGAAAATTTAGAAGGTACTTAACAGTACCTGTACTACTTTAAGGCATAACAACAAAAATAACAACAACATAGCTAACATTTACATAGTTGCTTTAAGTTTTGCAACCCATTTTGCAAATATCTCATTTTATCTTGACAATGACATTGGGAAGTAGTGCTATTATTATACCCATTTTAGAGATGAGAAAACTGAAGTAGAGGTTGGGATTTTCTCAGGTCATGTAACCATTATGAGTCAGAGGCCCAATTTGTACTCTCGTCTTCCTGACTCCATGTCCATCCCTCTATCCACTATATGATCTGTAAGGGATTATGAACAGGCTCCCAAAGTGGGCAATACCACCCCCTGGGGGACACTGGAATGAGCCAGGGAGGTGGTAGTAACTTCGGGTGCAATTACGGGGCATGTAATAAAAATAAGGGGGCAGTGGAAACATAAGGAAAGAAGAGAAGAAAATTTTGAAAAACCTTTCATACATGTTTCATCTGTTGTGTAACAGAGTTAAAGTCATAGTGGTTACCTTATTTTCCAAATAAACACACAAAGTGCAAGCTATAACTGATCAGTGGTCAAGTCCACAGACAGGTCTTAACAAGCAAGTGTTGGCAGGCCAGGGTATCACATATTGTCAGGAAGTCCAGCATGCATTGGCAGGAATATGTGCATGTAATGACTTGTTTACAATATGATATTATATGGTTACATGAAATAATATTGTGTCATCACAATCAGGAAAAAACACAAATTTACAATAAATTATTAAATTTAAGATGTCATTAAAATATTTTATATACTTTTGAAATGATACATATTTTTAAAAATCATTAAAGGGTTAAAGATTTCCAAGGAGATGCTAAGTAATTTTTTATAAAGGGGGCAGTAGGCCAAATAAGTTTGCGAACCTCTGTAGAGCCAAGTAATAGGATAGAGCCTAAGAACAGGATAGTTAATAACAGCAGCTCTAGCTCTAGTTTTGTCCATTAGAGTTTCCCCAGGGAGGGAGGATAGAAGACTGAGGCTATGGTTGGTAAGATCTAAGTCAGATTATGAATAGCAATGGATACCCAGTTATGGTGAATGGATCCCCTTAAAACCATCAGCAGTGACTCAGTGGCTACTGAGTGACTATCTCATAGTGTGCTCCCTCATGTAGGGTGAGGAAGGCCCAGGTCACTTTTCCTACTGGAGGAGGCTGCTGGTCTGCCATTGATCCCTGACATAGCACTAAGTCAGTACTTTAGCAAATAAACTCTGCATATTAGAATATATCTAACATCCTGTTCCTGCCTATTTTTTGCCATGGTAATGAATTTTCATGCAGCTGACCAGACTGTGGAGTATGATGTTAATTAATTGTGCGTTATGCATACAACAGCTAGCCAAATTAAGCCATTTAGTCTTAGCTTTTTAAAGTCATCATAGATCTTTAAGGAGATTTCTCACCTAAAAACAAGTATCTCACACACACACACGCACTAATCCAAACTTATGAATTTCTGCATGGGGATATTGTTTAGTTCTAAGGGCAGTGGGGTAGAGTGGAAAAGGGGTAGAACTGAGGTACAAAGTCTTCCTCTGCTGCTTATCCTCAAGAGGATCAAGCTGGGAGCAGTGGGGAGAAATTTCAAACTGGCAGGTTTAAGCTTGATATATGATGAAGCAGATAGAGTGCCAGGCCTGGAGTCAGGAAGACTCCTTCCTGAGTTCAAATCCAGTCTCAGACACTTAGTAGCTGGGTGACCTTGGGCAAGTCACTGTGCCCTGTTTGCCTCAGTTTCCTCATCTGTAAAATGATCTGGGGAAGGAAATGGCAAACCACTCCAGTATCTTTGCCAAGAAAACCCCAAATGGGTTGTGAAGAGTCAGACATGACTGAAAAACAGCTAAACAATAAGAACAATGCTTGATGTAAGGAAAAATTTCCTAATAATTAGACCAATCCAAAAATGCAATGGGCTGCCTCAGCAAGTCATGGATTTCAATTTTTAAAAAAGTCTTCTAGAAGAGTCTGGATGACCATGTATTGGCTGTATGGTTATTTGGGTAATAATATTGTTATGATAATAGTTAACATTTATATAGCACTTTAAGGTTTGCAAAGTTCTTTACAAATAGCACCTCATTTGGTGCTTACATAGCAACCCTGGGAGGTAGGTGCTGTTATTATCTTCATTTGATAGATGAAAGAACTGAGTGAAATGGACATTAAGTGACTTGCTCAGGGTTACATAGTAAGTATGTGAGACAGCATTTGAACTCAAGTCTTCTCAACTCCAGGTCTGGTGGTATATCCATGGGGCCATCTAGCTGTATGTATCTTATTCCTCTCTGTACATTATAACGATAATATAAAGAACAGTAATGATGTGTGAATGAGGAAGAAATAAAGTGCTAGGAGACTTTGGCTAAACTGTGATTTCAAATATTTCCATTTTTCTAAATTATATCTAAAGTGACATTGTGAGATCACTCTGGCCTACTCCACTGATAGGGGAATTTCTTAGGCTCTCCTTCTTCTGTAATGTCCTCCAGCCCTGAAGGCAAGTCTGGCAGCAAGGTTTGTTAAGAAGCCTTCTGAGATTTCTTTCCTAATCAGAAACAGTTTGGGGAGCAAAAGAGAATGTTAAACAGAATAGGAAGGAATACATTCTTTAGTAATGCAAGGATCTGTAATTTTGTTCCCCTGGGTACTTCCTCTGTTGACTCAGATCACAAGTCCTGTGAGCCTCAGTAAATGGTTGGAAAGACTTGCTGTGACTGGAAATATTCAGCACCTTGTGCTCACCGTGGTCCACAGATGGCAGTCAATCAACAGGTATTTATTAAGCATTTACTCAATGCCAGGCACTGTACGAGATGCTGAGGATAGGAATATCATAAATGAAACAATACTTGCTTGCAAAGACAATTCGGAAATATTTAAATATATACGGTATAAATAAAAAGGGCGTGTAACAAGTGCCCTGAGGAGCTTATCTCAAGAGGAGGCAGATGGACAGCATCTGGCTAACATGCCCCTCAAAACTCTTGGGGGAGTACCTCCAGGGTTTGGGGGAACCTTTTTTGTGCTCATAGGTCCTCACCAGTGTACTTTTCCTCACAATTATCAATCAGATGACTGAAAGTCAGCCCTTCAATCCTTCTGGTGAAAAAGCAAAGCAACGAGACTTGGTGTTTGTGTTCACAGCACTGCTCTGCAGGCTCCAGGGGTGGGGCTGAGGCCTCCCTCCCTCTAACCTCCTTCCTCTAGGCTCAATCAGGTCGCCAGTGCTAGAGCAAAATCAGCATAGCGTTCAGAGGGGAGTGGGGTACTCTACCTTCTCCCTTTTTCTTCTACTTTGGACCCACACAAACAGGCTGAATTTCATTTTCTTCTAACTAAAAACGATAAGAAAATCAAGTTCTCTAGCTCAAGAATGAAGTTTAGTCTGTCTAGACTTCCCTAGACCAAACGAAACTCTCCCCAAAAGGATTTACGTCTTGGGATTGACTAGAAGCCACCCTTAAATGAAAAAAAAATCCCACCAATTTAACTTGATGCTTGTGAATTGTCTCTGGGTCCTGGGGTTGGGGAGAGGAAGGGTGGGACTGGGACATTTTGGTCTTTCCTTCTTCTGTTAAATCTAGCCCCTCTTAATACCCACACTTACAAAGCTGGTTTAATACCATAAAATTCCTTTGAGTCTCTGCAACAACCTAGGATAACCCAAAATTTCTCCAGGAATTCCAGAAACACATAGGAAAGCCCCCAGAAGTCCAGACAACATTTCTGGGCATCCCTTTCCACACAGGACACACCAATAATCCTCTGGATCCATGAAACAATTTAGGGCAATTCAAATTTTCTCCAGGAATCCCTGAATTCAGTGAGAAGTTCAGACAAAATCTCTAGGTGTTCCTTTCTAGAAGGTAAACCAAACTTTCTCTAGGGGTCCCTGTTACATAGGCAATACCCCTAGAGGTCCAGAAAAAATTTCTTAAGGGACCCTATTCCAAAAGGATACCAGAAACTACCCCCAGTGGGTTGCAAGGACAATTCAAATGGCATTTCTTACTCATCCTTCACAGGAATGAGTGGGCTAACTTAAAGAAACATACTTTTTCTGTGGACCTGCAGCCCATAATGATGGTAGACAAGCTACATGGACTCCTGTCATAAATGTGGTGAGCATTCTAGGTCTGCTTTAAAGTTTCATATACATATACGTATGTGTGTATATACATACTTTAAAGTGTCTCTCCCTCTCCTTCCCTCTCCCCATTCTCTTCCCCTCTCCTTCCCTGTCTCCCTCCCTGTCTCTCTCTCCTTCCCTCCCTCTCCCTTCCCTCTCCTTCCCTCTCCCTTTCCTTCCCTACCCTCTCCCTCTCTCTCCCTGAATCTTTTCCAGCTTGTTAAGACTAGTCAGAGCTATCTTTGTGCTAACATAGCCTTTGAGGATCAAGGGTAACTCCTGTACCATCGTAAGATGTAAGAGTAGAACTGTTCTCCCTTCCATGGATGGTAGAATATGACAACTACACTCCCACCATCAACAACAGTAACGGCAATAATAAAGAGCTTCAAATTGTAGTTTTGAAGAGAGGCAGAATGATAGCGTGGTGGAAGTACTGAAATTGGAGTCAGAGCACCCGAGTTCGAATTTCAGCTCTGCCCCTTATTTTGTCTGTGTGACCTCGAGCAAGTCACTTAACTTCTCTGGTCCTCAACTTCTGCCTCTGTCAAATGCAAACATTGGATTGCATAGCATATAAAGTCCTTCTCATTCTCAGTCTATGATCCATCATTCTAGATTGGCCAAATTGTTAATGTGTACAGGGTGCCCCAAAGAAAACAAATAAGCTCTCATAGCTTAAAACTGCACTAAGACTTTTGGGACACCCAGTGCATGTCTCTCATCCCCCACTCCACCCTCCCCAGCCTTCAGCTTCAATGCCTGGTGAGCTCAGTTCTAGGAAATTTTTAGGGTGCAAGGAACTAACTAGGTTTCACCTAGGAGTTTGTAAAATTTTCTTTTTCTCTGTGTTGTAAGAGAGCAAAATCCAGTGTGTTCTGCCTTTGATAATGATGTATATGACCAAAATGATGGGAAATGGATCCAAGCAGCCCTCATATTTCCCTCTGGAATATTTCTACTCAGAGTTTAGCTGACTTCTGCCTATTTCCCCTTCACCCTGGACATCTGGATGTTTTTATCCCTGTCTGAAAATTTGATTACCGGGGTATGCCCTATAATCTCATTATTTCTTAATCAAGCTTTTGTATCTGGAAAGCTTCTGCACTCACTATGTTTCAGGAATTATGGGAAAGAAATGTGAAGTCTGTGAGTGAACCATGATGACAATATTGTTCTTCTCTTTGACACGTGCCTCTGTTGATTTAGTAGAAAAAGAACTCATAAAATATTAAGATAGCACATGAAACAAATTCCATAAATAAATTTGGAAGATAAAATATTTACAAGTTTTCTATATGCTGCTTATACCCTCTTCCCTTTGAATATACATTTAGAAGATCAGAGCTGTAATTCAAATGAGACTTTTTTATAAAGCTATCCTTTAACTTTACTAGAATTTGTTAAGGAATAAAATATCTTTCCCCACAGGTGAATAGACTGGTGTGTCTCTCTCACTGGTGCTGGGAGGTTTTTCTACAAATGATTTTTGTTTGCAAAGCATAATATGCTGTAATTGAAAAGCCCTAGATTTGGAGTCAAAAGACCTGCATTCAAGTTCCAACTATGCTGAAGCCAACTAAGTAAGCTGTGCAGCCAGTGGACAAGGCTCTTACCCTCTCTGCAGCTCCTCTCTATGTTTTTGTAGATGATCTCTGATGTCCCTTTTATTTCTAAAATCCCGTGACTCTAAATTTCCCAACTTCTGGGATATAATCTATTCCTCATCTAAAGTTTACATAGAATATTAACATTTGCAGCAATCCATTTAGGAGATAGGTTTTACTCACACCATTGATTCATTTATTCAATCTTTTATCATTCATTTGCTCATTCAGCAAGTGGTTTTTGAGCTCTTATTTAGGGCCAAGCACTGTACTAAGTTCTCTGGAAGATACAAAATAAATTAAAATCTCTCCTCTTAAGTAACTTAGCTCCTTCCCATCTCTTCCTGTTGAGTTATTTGCCATCACTCCAATCTCTATACTTGGTAATCTTTCCTACCTTTGAAGCCAAACTCATGATGCCTTTCCTGGTCATCTCAAGCAGGAAGTGATCTCATTCCCTCCCCACTTTTAGTGGCATTTTGCTCATTTGCATTTAGCCCATTCTGCCTTGTATTAGAGTTATTTGGATATATATCTTTTCTTCCTTTATTAGATTGTGAGCTCTTCAAGGTCAATGACTTTAGTCAATCAATCGATAAACACGTATTTATTTTTGTATTCCCAGTAGTCAGCTTAGGGCCTTGGGCATCATAAGCTCTTAATTACTGTTTGTTAAATGGAAAGAAGTGGAGTACAATTTATATACATGTAAATAAAAGACATTTGGGAAGTCATCTCATTAAATTCAACAACAACAACAAAAAAGCATCTACTCCATGCCGGACAATCCGGTTCTGGGATAAAAAGACAAGATGAAAAATAGTCCCTGCCCCAAAGAGGTCATTCTACTGGTGTGACAGGATTATAGTTCAAAAGATGGAAAGAACCTCAGAGGCCACACGTAGTCCAACCTCCTCATTTTACATCAGAATAAACTGAAACCCCAAGAGGTGAAGTCACTTTTTTAGGGTCATTGGAAAGGATGACACAGGATCCTAGATCTAGAATTGAAATTGATTTCAGAAGTCATCTCTTCCAACCTTCTCATTTTACAGATGAGAGAAATGAGGCCCACAGGGGTGAATTGACTTTCCACATGAATATTTAACTAAATATGAAGTTTTAACAATTATCGGACAAAATAGTACAGTGGAAGAAGTGCTAGATTGAAGTCAAAAGACCTGGGTTTACCTTTCAGCTCTTCTATTTATTACCTGGGTAGCACTGGATAAGTTGCTTCGTCCCTCAGTCTTTGTATGACTAGTTTAGATGGCCTCTGAGGTCCTTTACACAAAGGAATTTGAACACGGAAAGAGTATAATAACTGGGGTTATTAACAAAGGTGGCCCCCAGCTGTGCTTCTAATATTCCTTGCTACTGTTTTTTTTAATTAAATTTATTATTTATTTTTAAAATTTATTTTTTAAAAATTTGAGTTCTAAATTCTTTCCTTCCCTCCCACCCCTCATCTACCCATTGTGAAGGCAAGAAAGATAATATCAATTATACATGTGAAATCATGCAAAGCTTATTTCCGTATTAACCATATTGCCAAATATAAAGAAAGTGAAAAAATTGTGCTTCAATCTGCATTCAGACTCCATCAGTTCTTTCTCTGGAGGTGGATAGCATTTTTCATCAAAAGTCCTTTGGAATTGTCTTGAATCATTGTATTGATCAGAATAGCTAAGTCATTCACAGTTGATCATCCTATAATATTACTGTTACTGTGCACATTGTTCTCCTGGTTCTGCTCATTTTACTTTGCATCAGTTCATATAAGTCTTTTCAGGTTTTTCTGAAACCATCCTGCTCATCATTTCTTATAGCACAATAGTATTCCATCAAAGTCATATACTACAACTTGTTCAGCCATTCCACAATTAATGGGCATCCCCTCAATTTTTAATTCTTTGTCACCACAAAAAGAGCTACTATAAATATTTTTGTATATATGGGTCCTTTTCTTTTTTCTTTGATCTCTTTGGGACACAGACCTAGTAGTAGTATTGCTGGGTCAAAGCCCTTTGGGCCTAGTTCCAAATTGCTTTCTGGAATGGTTGGATCCTTTCACAACTTCACCAATAGTGCATTAGGGACACTAATGTCCCACTTTTTCCATATCCGCTCCATCATTTGTCACTATCATTTTCTCTCATATTAGTCAATTTGATAGGTGTGAAATGAGACCTCAGAGTTGTTTTAATTTGCATTTCTCTAATCAGTATGGATTTAGATTATTTTTTCATGTAACTATAGATAGCTTTGATTTCTTCTTCTGAAAACTGCATGTTCATATCCTTTGACTATTTATCAATTAAGGAATGATTCCTATAGATTTGACTCAGTTCTCTATATACTTGAGAAATGTGACCTTCATCAAAGAAACTTTCTATAAACATTTTCCCCAGATTCCTGCTTTCTTTTCAACTTTGGCTGCAATGGGTTTGTTTCTGCAAAACTTTTTAAATTTAATGTAACAAAAATTATCCATTTTCCCTCTCATGATCCTCTCTATCTCTTGTCTGGTAATAAATTCTTCCCTTATCCATAGATCTGATAGGCAAAATTTTCTATCATCCCCTAATTTGGTTATGATATCACCATTTATGTCTAAATCATGTACCCATTTTGATCTTCTCTTGGTATACAGTGTGAGATGTTGGTCTATATACCTAGTTTCTGCTAAACTGCTTTCCAGTTTTCTCAGAAATTTTTGCCAAATAGTGAGTTCTTGCATTGTTGTTATTGTAACGTGAGATTTAGAGATCTAGGATACCCCCAAATATTTAGAGTATGAAATGACATTGTTGAAGCTAAATGATTTTGTAAATGATTACTGAAGTATGTTTATCACATATAAATTAAAAAGGCCACAGAGAGAAGAGTTTTACATTTGCATTATAATACTGAAAAAGCAGAGTATATATACTGTACATAGAGAGAATGAGAATAAGAACAAGATCTAGAAGGAGCCACTGAAGTAATCTAATCTAATTCTTTCATTTTATTAATTATTATTTTTAATTTTGAAATTATAATAATTTTTTATTCTGAATTTAACAAATACCAAATAAAGTGATCTTTTCTATATACTGAGTAGAAAAGGATAAGAGAATTGTAAAGTAATTCCCTCATTTTACAGATAAAGAAACTTGGATCCAGAGGTATTAAGTAACTTTCTCAAGGTCATAAAAACAACAAATATAATCTTTCAACTTTTCAAGGTTGTTTAGTTGGCATTTCTTTTCCACATGTGTAACAGTAATTCAGTACCTCACTGCCTGAAGAACGTGTACGTTCCATTCGTCCCTCATGGTTCTCTGGTACCCTGGAGATTCAAGGTATTTTTCATCTCTGCCATTGGTTCAAGCCCCTACCAGTTGTGTTACTCCAGGTTTAGGAGTCCAAGCACTCTGGGTTCCATTTAGGTACTTAATAGATTAACTTTTACAAAGGAATGTTTACTCCTAAGGTATAGAATTAACAAAAGCAAACATTTAATTGCCCTAACACCAGGATAATCTCTGCTGAACTAGTAGCAACATCCCACGTGTAATCCTTATTTCAATGTGTCTATGTCTGGAACTCCTAGGTCTAAGCCTCTGTTCCTTGTACCTAGAGATTAAAAAGACAAATGAAACAGACAAAAACTCCAGTCCCTTTTCTCAGGGCCACAGGACTTAATGGGTAGGGAAAGGCAGCTTTCTTCCCCTACTCAGCTTAGTGCATGATGTCCATCCTTTGGATGAAGAAAATCTTTACCCCTGGATGCCGCTGGAAATAGAGTACAAAGATGTTTTTTAAATTAGGTTTTTTTAATTAAACATTGTATAACTAGCCTGCCTTTGTTCCAGACCTTCGATGGTATTTGTTGACCTGATTTTAGTCCTTTGCCTCAATTCCTTATCAGTGTTCCATTCTTATCTTTCATTTTGAATTTGATACCAGGCTAGGTTTCCTATAAGAAGCCCTAATGACTAATGAGAAAGAGACAGGGAATGAAACATCCGTAAAGGGTCAAAGATCCAGGAGCCTTGGGGAAATCGAAGGATTGGTGCCAGGTTGTAAAAAAAGCTATAATTGCAAAACAGAGGAGTTTGTATTTTATCCTAGAAACCACAGGAACTTTTTTTGAGCAGGAGAATGACATGGTCAAGTCTGTGCTTTAGGAATATTAATTTGGCAGTTGTGTGGAGGATTGGAGAAGGTAGAAATTTAAGGCAAGGGGAACAATTACTAGGTCACTATAATAGTCCATATGAAGATCTTGGATTAGGGTGGTGGCCATGTGAGTGGAGGGAAGGGGAAGGATTGCCAAAGACTTTGTAGAAGTAGAATCAACAAAACTGCTCTTATAAGTTCATGAGTTTGAGGTCCAGATAGAGGTTTTCTGAAGGTAGGTGGTAATGGGGGCCTGGAGTTCAGAAAAAAGGCCAGAACAAGAAATAGAGATTTGGGAATCAACTGCATAGAGGTAGTAGTTGAATCTGGAAATAAATGAGATTTCCAAGAAAGAGAGTGTGAAGAGAGAAGAGGACTAAATGAAGACTCTTGGGAAACACCTATGAGTAAAGGTATTGGAATAGAAGGAGGGAGAGTCAGTTTAGGAGACAGAAAAGAAACAGAGAGGTAGAAGGACATCCAGAAGAGCCTCTTAAGTAAAGGAAGCAGAAAGTATCCAGTAAGAGGAGGTGGTCAAGAAGACCAAAAGCTGTAGAAATGTTAAGAAACATGAAGATTGAAAGAGGCCATTGGATTTTTTATTAAAAAGTGAGTACTGACCGTAGAGCATTTTTAGTTGAGTAGTATTAATAGAAACCTTATTGTAAGGGATTGAAGAGAAGTTGGGTAGTGAAAAAGTGGAGATAACAGGCGCAGACAACATTTTGAAGAAGTTTAGCAGTGGTGAAGGGGAAGAGAAAGAGAAAACAGTAGCTAAATGAGCAAGAAGAACCAAGGGAATGATTTCTTTTTTTTTTTTTTAAGATTGGAAAGATCAAAGCATGTTTGTAAATCCAGACAGGAGAGAACCAGTGTTGGAGACTGAGGATTCATGCGAGGCTGATTGATAATATAGTGGATAGGACACTGGACTTAGAGTAAGGAAGGTCTACCTGCATTCAAATCCTATCATTTATTTATTAGCTGTGTGACATTGGGCGAGTCATCTCATTTCTAGTCTAAGTTCCCTCTTCTTTAAAATGAGTATAATAGTACACACCTCACAAGGGTTGTTGTGAGGGCCAAACAAAATAATATATGCAAAGTGCTATCTAAATGTCAGCTATTTTAATGAGAGAGAAGCAGTGACTGCTGGAAGAAGTGGAGAGAAAGGGATGAAGGATGTGGATAGAGAGAAAATTAGACTTACTGGGTAATGGGGCTAGCTCTTATGTAATTGGAAAGAAGCAGGATTGAGAAATTGGTGATATCGACAACATTGAGGAATGGGGTGGAGAAGTTGAAAGAGTTCATCTTACATGACCTCAGTCTCCTCAGGGAAGTAGGAGACTAGGTCATCTGCTATAAATATGGGAATGGGACTCATGGCAAAAGGAAAATGTTTGGAACAGACCCTGTGGAAAATGAGATAAATGTAGTTTAGAATTATTGCCCGGTCCCAGCAAGAGCCTAGCTGACATCATTATTAAATGTTTGCTATGTGCAAAGCACTGGGAGTAGGAATAGAAAAGCAAGACAAGTCCCTGTTCTTAAACAGCTCACATTTTGTTATTGCTGTTGTTGATCTTTCATTTTCAAAAAGTACCAATGACATCACAGGATGATGTATTTGAAAATCAAAATTTGTCTTCAGCTCTGGTCTTTTCCTCAAGAATGCTTGAAAGTCCTCTATTTCATTGTATATACATTTTTTTTTTCCTCTGAAGGATTATACTCAATTTTGCTGGGTAGATGATTCTTGGTTTTAATTCTAGCTCATTTGTCTTTCAGAATATTATGTTCCAAGCCCTCCAGTCCTTTGGTGTAGAAGCTGCTTAATGCTTTGTAATCCTGACTACAGATCCATGATATTTAAATTGTTTCTTTCTGTCTGCTTACAGTATTTTCTTCTTGACCTGGGAGCTATGGAATTTGGAATAATATTCCTGGGAGTTTTCATTTTGGGATCTCTTTCAGGAGATGATCAGTGGATTCTTTCAATTTTGATTTTACCCTCTGGTTCTAGAATATATCAAGGCCATTTTCCTTGATAATTTCCTGAAATATGATGTATAGATTCTTTTTTCTTGATTATGGCTTTCAGGTAGTCCAATAATTCTTAAATTTTCTCTCCTAGATCCATTTTCCAGGTCAGTTGTTTTTACAATGAGATAGTTCACATTTTCTTCTATTTTTTCATTCTTTTTAATTTTGTTTTATTGTTTCTTGATGTCTCATGGAATCATTAGCTTCCACTTGCTAAATTCTAATTTTTAAGGAATTATTTTCTTCAGTAAGCTTTTGTACCTCCTTTTTTATTTGGCCAATTCTACTTTAAGTTCTTCTCTTTGGTGATTTTTTTGTATATCTTTTTCCATTTTTTGTGTTTCCTTCCCCAAGTTGTTAAATTTTTCATGATTTTCTTACATCAGTCTCGTTTCTTTTCTCAGTTTTTCCTTTACCTTTCTTTTGAGCTCTTGTAGAAGTTGTTTTTGGGTCTGAGATCAATTCATATCTTTATTTGAGACTTCATGTGTAGACATCTTGACATGGTTGTCCTCTTTTGAGTTTGTGTTTTGATCTTCCTTGTCACCATATAGCTTTCTATGGTCAGGTTCTTTTGTTGTTGTTATTCATTTTTTTTAGCCTACTTCATGACTTTTAAAGTTGGTCTCAGCTCCTAGGGTTGTAGGGAACTGTCTCAAGCTTCTTACACTGGGGGTATAGGGCCTAGCCACTGGCCCGCTATACTGGGATTTGCCAGTCATCATCACTAACCTGCTGGGGTGCAGCCTGCTAGATGCTGCCTGCACTAGGTTGCATTATCCTTTTACCTAAATGTGACAGACCTTTCCTGCCAGCCTTCTAGGTTGTCTTGGGCTGGAAAATTGTTTCACCCTGTCCTTTTGTTGGTTCTGTTGCTACAGAATTTATTTTGAGACATCTTATATTTGTTTAAAGGTGAATTTGGGAGAGTTCAAGTGAATTCCTGCCTTATTCAGCCATCTTGGCTCTGCCAAATCCCTTGGGATGATGTTATGAATTGTGGGTGAATTGACCTTAAGTGAGGCAAAGTTGCACAAAGTTGTCAGCCTCACTCTTCCAGAGTCATTGAAGTCCAGTGGCAAGACAAAAGTCAGGACTGCTGACGATGGAATAGGATGCAGTAGATGACATTGGAATCTTTGAGGTTTGACCAAGCTCTAAGCACGCCATGCCTGCTTCAGCAGCCTTCATGGCCACTGAAACAAATTGTTCTTATCTGCCTGTTGTTCAACCCGGGCAAGTTTTCACATTCTTGAGATAGACGTCCCCCTAACTGTTGGTTACCATCAACATGGTTTAGTCTGTCTACTGAGACAGTTTTATCAGGGTGTGGTCACTTCACATGCTATATGGCTTTGTGGAGCCACAGGGGAGAGATGACAGGTGAACAGCAAAGGTGAATGAGCAGCCCTGAAAAGGGCTAGGTAAGCCCTCACACTAGAGGAGCTACTCCACCCAGAACACTCCATACACTCAGCTCCCATTTTAATAGAAGAGACAAGACATAGAGGAAGTTTCAGCTTGAAGTCAGACGGGAAGGTCCTTTGGGTATAGTAGTAAACCAGTGGTGATGAATCAGCCTTTGTGGGATCTCCATTGAGAAAATCATAGCTGTTTCTGACGTAAAGTCATTCGACAGTGCCAAGAACTTTGGTGGGAAGAATTTTTCTTTTTTGGTTCTTCATTAGCTTTGGCTGCTGAGGAGGCAGAGACCAGTGGCTGGGTTATTTGTCCCCAAAGGTTGCTTCACTGGCTGGACTGAGGGGCTGGTGGTTTGGGAAGTGCTGCTTTGTGAAGGCTATTGGGATTACCTGCCAATTGGGTGCAGTTGGTGTGCTGTGATGCTGGGCCTCTCTTCTCTAAGTGTTGTCCTGCTCAGTGATGGCTGCAGGGGACAGGCAGGAAAGCATGACTGCTAGGAAGAGGCTGCCATTTCCAGGGTTCTTGGGCAGAAAGTCCTGGGCTTTGTCCACCAGCATCTGAAGTGAGGTGGTGATGAATGTGTCACCAGTGGTTTGAGCTGTGTGGCACATGTCCCCTTTCTCTCCTTCAGGGTGCTTTCTCTCTCCAGCTATGCTGAATAACTTGCTCCTTTGCTGGCAGTTGGTCAGCAGCTAATGTTGGTGGTGGCAAGGATGGCTGCCTTTTCTCCTCAAGGATTGCTTCTCTGGATGATAACTTCAGGAGGGTAGGGAGTTAGGCTGGAAGAAGGGCTGGTGCTCTGGAGGTGCTGTTTGTGGTTATGGGGCAGGAAGTTGTAGTGGGTAAAAAAAGCTCAATTGTGCCTTTCTTCATTGATCTCTGAGTAGCCCAGGAATAGAGAAGTTGGTAAGGGGGCTCTCTCAGGAATTAATATTTTACAAGACGGGCATCTGGGTGGGGCACTGAAGTTAGGAAAACATGAGTTCAAATATATCCTTCAACATTTCCTAGCTGTGTGATTCTGGGCAAGTAATTTTAACCTTTGCCTGCCTCAATTTCCTCCTCTGTAAAATGGGGATAATGATGGCAACTACTTCTCAGGGATGTTGAGGATAAAGTGAAATGTTTAAAAAGTGCTATATAAATACTTGTTATTTATTATTATTACATCACAGCTATTTCAGCTTAAAAATTAAACTAATCAGACAGAGAAGTGGAGATGGGGGGTGGGTAGGAGATGTTGCCCTATAAGGATCACCTTGTAGAGGGAGTTAGAGGGGGGTTTCCAGGAACTTTCAGTTCAAGGAAGGCAGCAGAAGAAAGGCGGTCGCCAAAGCTTGAGGATGCAAAGGGAGGTGGGAATCTAGCAGAAGTTCCTCCAAAGAGAACAGGCATAGAAGGGACTTGCCAGGCTATGGGCTTGCATTAGAACAAAGAGGAGCAGGATTGTGGACAGTGGGGAGGTGGAGGGGGCTAGGTTAGGGCGGGCTGTTTTCACCTGGGATTGGTAGGCCCCCAACAGAGCAGTAAGTCATTGGTTTCCTTCCCATGTTTGCGTTTAGGAGTGCCTTTAAGAGGAGCTCCATGCCTCCCCTTGCTCAGCCTGGGATTGCCACCTAGGACTGCACGAGATCTGAATAAGGGTACGCCAGCCTAGCCAGCCTCCTTCAAGTTCTCCTTGACTGGATGCAGAGGACCCAGGATTGCTAGACTGCCGAGCCAATCGGAGCTACCCCCTCAGCATACTTCTTATACTGTCTCTTCCCTATGGGCTGGAGTTCCTGAGGTGGGTAAGCCAATCAGAGCCACCGTCCAGCCTACTCCCTGTACAAGGGGCTCGGGACTCCTGGTCCGGGTGGTCTGTCAAGAGGCAGGGGAGTGAGGAAAGGCAAAAGCTTTGAAACCTTTCTGTTAATACTAGAGTTCAGTGGAAGGGGCTGTGGTCTGCTCAGTTCCTGCGAGGAGGTGGGAGTTGTATTTGGGAGGCTAGCCTCCTTGGGTGCTGGGGTTCCTGTCCTCATCCCGGGATTCAGGTGGCTGGGGGTGGATCGTTAGCTGGTCCTGGCTGTTTGTCGGTATGAGGGAAATCACGATGTTCCCTTCACCCCTACTAGCCTTACCATGAAAAAGCCTAGCCCGACTTGGCCCTGCCGCCTTACTGGACCAGTGCTGCCTTCGATGCAGGGGTGGGGGAGGGGCCAGGTGGAGCGAGCCTCTTGGGAGCCCTGATCTTCCAGCCTGTTCCCAAGGTGATTCACGTTTGTGACTTTAAGCAGGAATAAATAGCTCTGGGTGACTTGCTATATTAAAGGCTAAACTGAAGCCTGGTATTGCAAGGCCCACTTCCTTGCTACTTTTCTTCCCCTCTGCTTTCCTGGAGGTTCTAGACATTCTGCTCCTCCAAATCAATTTCCTTATTTCCTTTGGCCAGCTCTATGAAGTAACCTATTTCTTGTTAGTTCAGTAGAAATCTGTAAATTAACTGAGGTAATGTCATCTTTATTTCAGTGACCTGGCAAAACAGTGAACAGTGATCATTTCTTCAATTGTTGGTCTTCATCTATTTCTGTAAATAGTGCCTTGCATGTGTATATGTAAGCCCCTGTGTGTGTCTTGGTAGGTTAGTGCTAAAATACCTGTTGTCTTTTGTAGTTACTTGAAATGGGATTTCTTTTTGTTTGCTGGGGTTTTGTAAGTAAAAGGTATGTTGGTGATTTCTGTGGGTTTTATTTTGTAGTCTGCTATTGATTTGTTTCAAGTTATTTTCCCACTGAAATCTCTGGGGATCTCTAAGTAAAAATTCTCATTCTCATTGTCATTTTCTCTCTCTGTCTCGGTCTCTCTCTATCTCTCTGTCTCTGTCCCTGTCTCTCTGTCTGTCTGTCTCTGTCTCTTTACCTCTCTCCAACCCTTTAAACCATCATATTGCTTATGAAAAGGGATAATTGCCCTTCCTTTTTGCTTTATTTCCCAATTTATTTCCTTTCTTATTACTACAGTTAGTATTTCTAGAACTACATCAAATAATAATAGAGACCAATGGACATTCCTGCTTCCTCCCACCCCCCATCTTACTGGGAAAATTTCTAATATTTCTTCATTACAAGTGGTGCTAGATTTTGATTTTACATACTTTAATCACATTAAGGAAAAATTATTTTTAATACTTTAAAGAAAACCATTTCCTCTGTATGAATTCTGTTACATCAAAGGCTTTGTGATTTTTTATGAATGATTTATATTTATAGTTTTCTTAATGTTTTTATGTTATTTTTAGTCATGTCTGACTCTTCATGACCCCATTTGGGGTTTCCTTGGCAAACTTACCAGAGTGGTTTGCCACTTCCTTCTCCAGCTCATTTTACAGGTGAGGAAACTGAGGCAAACAGGATGAAGTGACCTGCCCAGGATCACCCATCTAGTCAGTGTCTGAGGCTGGATTTGAACTCACAAAGATGAGTCTTCCTGACTCCAGGCCCAACATTCTATCAAGAGCACCTCCCTTTTTATACCAAAATTATTATTTTTTTTTACAGTATATTCATCTTGTTGCTAGCATCATATTAAAATCTTAGCCCACAGTTTTTCTTCATCTCTCTTTGGCCTTGCCATCAAAACCATATTTGTCCTAGGAGCTGGGTAAGGTACCTTCCTTTTATGTTATCAGTAGTAAGGTGCTATGGGTTACAGTGGAAAGAGTCACAGGACTGAATTTGAATCCCAACTCTGCCAGTTGTGTGGCCTTGAGCAAATCACTTTCTTTCCCATAGGCTTTCATTTTTTCCTCTTTAAAGGAGAGTCTTTCTGAGCAGATAATCTCTCTGGGAAAAAGAACAGTTCTTGACAACTTCCTAGCTGCATCATACTTGGAAACTATAAGGCTATCTAACATAGGTGCTAATTATTTTTAGGTGCTTCATAGAGCTTATTGATAAATCCATTTGGTTCCAGGTTTTTTTTTTTTTTTTAACTTTTGGAGTTCATTTAAGGTTTGCTCAATTTCTCTTCTGATATTGAGCAGTTTAAATTCTTCTTTTTCCCTGTTTTGGTATCTTAAGTGTTTATGATTTTGTTATTCTTGGATCGTTTCCAAGATCATAATTTTTCAGTTATATTGGCATCTAATCATGCATAATAGTTTCTGACAGTGTTTTTTATTTCCTGTCATAGGATCATGGAGCTAGAGTTGAAAGAGACCTAGTCAACACCTCCATGTTACTGATGAGAAAATAGTGCCAGGGAAGTCTCAGATCTTGCCCAAGATTTCACACATACATGTATAGTCTCCTTTTTGTTTTTTAGGATTTCTGTTTTTGTGTTTTGAAGTTTTTGCTTTTGTTTGCAGACTCAGTTCTTTGGTCATTTCTGCAGCTAGGTGGTGAAGTAGATAGAGCCTGATGGAGTCAGGAAGACCTGAGTTGAAATTTGGCCTCAGTCATTTGTTTTATGACCCTGAGCAAGTCACTTAACTTCCCTTTGCTTCAGTTTCTTCATCTATAAAATGAGGATAATAGCACCTACTGCCCCAGATTGTTGTGAAGATAAAATGAGATAATTATTGTAAAGTGCTTAGTAGTCCTTAAAGTAGTATATAAATGCTAGTTGTTATTATTATAATTAATGAGCTATTATTGTTTTATCCTTGTGTGTTTGTAAGTGTTTAGAAAGAAAATTCCCCCCAAAGTAGCTGCATTCCAGTATTTTGACATGTTGTTTCATTTCCTTTAATATTTATTTCTCTGATTTATTCTTTGGCCCACTGATTTCTAAAGAGGATCTATGCTTTCATAGGCATGAGGATTCTATCTACTGATGCAGATCAAAACCCCTCCAATGTGACTCTTTCCCATGTTCTCCTATAGATTCACCTTGGGGTTGCATAGAACTTTCTGTGGGTACTTCCTATGTCACCCAAACAACTCAGCATTCAAATTCACATTTCTTTGACCTCTTTCCCATACCACAGATGCCACATTTCTATCTGAACACAACCCAGACCAATCCTCTCTCTAGCTTGGCAGGCATACTGGATTTGAAGTCAGAGGGTATGAACTCACCTCTAATTTCCCCACTTAATCTTTCTGGGATCTAGAAACTCGCAAGTGAAATGACTTGGCCAAAGTCACACAACTAGTAAGTTTCCTCCTTTATGGAAAGAGTGAGTTGGGCTTAGATGATTTCTACAGTTCCATCACACTCTAAATTCTATCAGAATCTGTCTCTGCAAATATTCCCTCTCTGGGAAGAAGAGCAGTTCGTGTTAGCCTCCCAGCTGTGTCTGGGCAGCCCAGGGCTTTGCCAGGAGGTAGGGAGCAGTATTTGAGCCACTGATTATTTGAGCTTCGAGACAACCAAGAGTCAGCAATATACAGAATGATAGTAATAAGCACTGGAGTTCCTTATTTGAATTCCTCAGATATGCTTGGACGGAGGCTCATCAGAACAGTAGCGCCTACTCTTTTGTTATGTTTAGGAAATTTAGGCTCCCAGGTTGAACTGGAAGCTAGTTTTTGAGTCTCCTCAAAACACACTTCTCTGAATATTATTATATTCCTTCCTATAGCAACACATTGAAGATTGCCATGGAGGATAGAGTTATAAATAGCCCTCTATTATACTATTGGTGAACCTACACAGACCCTGAGTTACAGCCCCCAGGACTAGAAAAGATCATTTTTACTAATGAAAAATTGTCCACTACAACACAAAAAGTGTCAAACCTGGGAGTGGTGGAGTTTGGAGCTTTCTGTCCCAGGAAGGAAGGGAAACAGTTGTGCTTTGCATTTGCAACATTAGCAGGATCCAGTTACTTCATGTGTATCCCTTTCTCTCTTTTTTTTTCCTTTCTTTAATTAGCCCCATCACCCTTCCGACTTCTGCGAAATAAGAGACTTTTTCACATACTCTTTAGCAGCATGGCCGGGGAATTACGTCAGACCTCATGCTATAATTCTCCTGTTTCTTCCTGCTTTATAGTATTGATTATTAAAAATAAAATCATCTAAGCCTTGTATGAATGGACTAATTATATACGAAGATATTGCAAGATTTTTCACACCACAATTAATCGATTTCCCAGTTACTATTCCTTACTTCTGTCACCATGTTCTATTTTAAATCCTGAAGAAAAACCATTGATTTTTCAATGTAAGTAAACCTTTGAGTCCTAGAGAATCTTTTGTCACTAGATCAATAATAGTCTATTCAAAATGTTAATTGTAAAACATTTAAAAGTTCTAGATACATGTTTTACATAATTCTTCTCCCCTTTCCCTCCTCTCTCTCAACCTGACTGACTGATGTGCTTGGAGCAGGGTGGTGGCAGTGGCAGAGAGAAAACATGCCTGTATTACTTGCACTTAGACAGTATCAGTTTTACTCAGCAACTACTTGGTTTGGCTACATTGAGTTAGACACGGTCCCTGCCCTCAGGGAGCTTGCAGTCTAGCGGGGGAGACAACAGAGAAAGGTGACCGTTTTAGCATGTGAAGGAATCAGGGCAGCTATTTTTATTCCATAGGACCATAGAGTCAGAGCTTGGAAGCCATCTGGTCCAACCTGCTCATTGTGCAGGCAGAGAAATTGAGACCCAGAGAGATGAAGTGACTTGCCCAAGGTCACACACGTAGCAAATGGCAGGGCTGAACATTGAACCAGAAGTGGAAGTTGAGCCATGATGTTCTGGACACCAAATTCAGGATTCTTCCCATTGTACTGACCTTCCCATTTTGCAGAGGGTGAAACTAAGACCCTAGGTCAAATGTCATAACTGTAGGTGTCAGTCTTCTGAGTCACCTCATGCAGGGTTTCTTCTATTGCCCATTATTATTATCATAGGCTGCTAGTTGGCTCGGTGGCTGGATTGCTGGGCCTAGAATCAGGAAGACTTGAGTTTAAATCCAGCCTCAGACACTTACTATGTGACTCTGGGTAATTCACTTCACTGCTGTCTGCCTCAGTTTCCCCATCTGTAAAATGGAGGTAATAATAGCATTCATCTCCCGGGGATGTTGTAAGGATAAAATGAGATAATATTTATAACAAGTGCTTAGCACAGTGCCTTGTAGATACTTATTAGATACTTATTCCTTCCTTCCTGTGCTTTCTTCCATGCTGTCTCTGTCTTAGCCAACACATGGAGTTCCTCTTTACATTGTGATGGATGTTTTCTTGACTTCTCAGAAGGTTGAGCTCAAATTTTGTTCAAATTTTCATTGGCTACTACGGATCTCAACAAACTCTCAAGGTTGGGGTAGGGTTTGAGGTAAGGCCAAAGATATGAGACTAGCAGCAGAGGGCAAATTCTGAAGGCATTTCATTGTTCACTGGACCATTCCTTTGGTGCCTACATGCCCTCCTTCCATTCTCTTGACAGAGAAGTGGTATTGTTATGGCTACTCAGTACATATATAGCATTTCCAGTGTTTATATTGTTGGATAGAATTTGTTTTTGCTGTAGAGAAACAGCAACATGTGCTAGACTCATTAGCAAAAGGCTTTAGTTCTAATCCTGTTTCTAACACTAATTAGATGACTAGGAAACCATCTAACCAGATTGAGCCTCAATTTCCTCATCTGTAAAATGGGGATAATATTATATGTAGCACTTCTCTCACAGGATATTTTGAAGATCAAATGCAATGATGCTAAGTACTTTACAGATTTGAAATTGCATTATAAATATCAATTCTCTCTCTTCTAAAATGTATGACAGGTGGCTAGTTAAGAAGAGAGAAAGTACAGACAGTTGACACTTACTAGCTGTGTGACCCTGGCAAGTTACTTAACCCCTGATTGCCTCACTAAAAAGCAAAAAAAAAAAAAAGAAGAGAGGAGGTAATGTATAGTTCAGCTATTATCTTACCCCCTTGTTTGTTAACAGTGGTACCTGCCTTAATGGTACCATTAAGGGGCTAGGTTGGTCTGAGCCTCACCAAACTCAGAAAGGCAGGTAAATGTAGGTTGCCCTTAGTGTGGCTCATTATGGTTAATTCTCTTAAGAAAGCAGATATAGTCAACTCTTAATTATCCTTTTGAAAGAAAAATTAAAAATTATAATTGATTTGAAAAACTTTTGTAAAATGCCAACCATCTTATAGGTGCTGAGAAAATAAAGAATATGAGCCATTACTGAAACCATTTTAAAAGTACCTCTTATGTTCTGGGTGTTGGTTATACAGATATTAGCAATGGAACAATCCTTACTCTCTAAGAACTTAGATTCTTTGAGAGGAATAAAGACAAGAATTTTGAAAACTAGGGATGAGAAAGGAATACATTCTAGGTGAAGGTGGAGGTTAAGATGTGAGGAAGGAGGCAGCCTGAGAGATTGAGAGCACAGAAGGAGGAAATAGAATGGCCAGTTCAACTGGAACAAAATGTGTAAGGGAAGGAATGTGAAGGAGAGCAAGAAAGATTGGAGCTACATTCAATGGCCTTAAATTTTAGGCTGAGGACTTTGTCTTTTTGATTAGGGGCAATAGAAAACCCTGAGTAGGGAGTTGACACTATCAGACCTATCTATACCTTGGGAGAATATTGCCGTATTTGGAGGTTATATTGGAGAGAAGGAAGCAATTAGGAGGCTGTTGTATTAGTTTAGGCAAGAAGTAATGAAGTGCTAAACTGGAGTGGTCATAGTCTTAATAAAAAGAAGGGAACCAATTTGAAACTTGTGGTGATAGTCAACAAGGCATATCAGCTCACTAGATATGAGGGAAAGGAGTGGTGAGAGAAAGAGAAATGTCAAGGATGACTCAAAGTTTGGCAAGTTGAATAATGGAGGGTGATGGTGCCCTTAATGGAAACAGGGAAATTTGGAAGGGAGGGGTGGGAGACTAGGAGAACACTTCATTTTTGAATGCAAGGTTAAGGCATCCCTGTGTTATCAATTTAGGAAATATCTGGGTAGAGAGAGTGATTGAGAGATGATGAGATCAAAGCGAAATTATCAAGAGAGAAGATGGCTCAAGGCAAAGCGTGCAGGGTGAGGATTGAATACATAGAGGGCATCAAAGGAAGGGAGATTAATTAAGAAGTATCTTGATACTGGCAAGACAATAATGAGGGGATGGGATTGTCCCAGAAGTCAAGGGAGCAGAAAGTATACAGAAAGAGGGCTTGTTTTATCTTTCTTTACTCAAACTCAGGTTATTGAACAGCAATTCAGAAATGAGTATTTCTAGCCATGGAAGAAATCTCCTGAATTTGAGGAGATGGAGGCCTCTTATTTCAGGGGTTTTGTTTTCACAACAGAGTGTGCTCTCTGAAGCTATGCCAGCATCTACAGAAAGATGAACTATGCTCTGACTTGCTTTAGGAAATGGACATTAAGTGAATTGGTCAGACACTGTAGTGTGTAGGTGGAGGAGATGAAATGCCTGTTTGTAGTCATTCCTACAAAATGTTTCAAGTTTTGATGCTTTAAGAATTCGTCCCCTAGAAGCATGTCATAGAAGTTTTGAGTGACTGTATTATTTTAAATATTTTTCAATTCATGCTTCTGAGTCTTCTTTGCTTTATGCACTTCTCTAGTGGTGGAGGAACTCAATAGCTCACCTTTACATGATCTACTTTGTACAGTGAGCATCTTTCTAGAAAGGACTCTGCTAATCCCTTTTGGAGAGAGGCTAGAAGTGAACCTAAGATTTGTTTAAGTGATTGTCATCAGATTTTTACTCTGGGTTGATGACAGGGAACATAATGAGGCAGAGACAATAAGAAAAAGCCTGATTTCTTCTCCTCCCCCTTTTTGTTAGAGGCTCAGCTCTCTTAAGATGGAACCTGGTATGAATGTGCTCAGAGATGGGACTCCATTGTGGGCCGGGTGACTCAGCTCTTTACATAAGAGAAATATAAATTAAAACTACTTTGAAGTTTCACCACAAACTCAACTAATTGTCAAAGATGACAAAAGATGTGAATAGTAAATGTTGGAGGGGTTGTGGCAAAGTGGACACCTTAATACACATTTGATGGAACTGTGAATTGACTCAGCCATGCTGGAAAGCAATTTGGAATTGTGGTTAAGAAAAAAAAAACAAACACTAAAATGTCTCTGCCAGGAATTCTTAACTGGCTCTGTGACCTTCCTTTTAAAAATATTTTGTTAACTCTTTCAATGTAATTGGTTTCCTTTGTAGTCTTGTATATTTTATTTTCTACATTTAAAAACATTATTCTGAGAAGTCATCCATAAATTTCACCAAACTCCCAAAAGTGTCCATGATACAAAAAAAAAAGATTAAGAACCACTGCTCTATAACTTTTGACCCAGAGATTCTGCTGTTAGGCATGTAGTCCAAGGATGTCAAAGATAGAAATGTCTAATATACAGCATAATATTTATAGCAATACTTTTTGTAGAAGCAAAGAACTAAAAACAAAGTAGATACATCTTGGGAAATGGCTAAAAAATTAAGGTACTTTATGTGGTAGATTTCTGTGCTGTAAGAATCAATGAATATTAAGAGTTCTAAGAAACATAGAAAGCTTATATGAATTGATACAAAGTGAATTAAGTAGAACCAAGAGAAAAATATGTGAAATGGCTAAAACAATGTAATTGGAAAGAACAAAAAAATTAAATTTGTTATTGTGCATTTATTTTTTTCTTTCATTTTCTTTTTTTAAAAATTTATTTAGTATTTTATTTTTACCCAATTACATGTAAAAATAATTTTTAAAATTCATCTTTAAAACTTTGAGTTCCAAATTCTCTCCCTTCCTCCCTCTCCGCCCCCTCATTGAGAAAGCAAGCAGTTTTATATAGAGTATACATGTGTAGTCATGCAAAACATAATTCCATATCAGTCATGTGAAAGAAAATATAGACCACACATACTCAGGAACGATAAAGTAAAAAAAAAAAAGTATGCTTCAGTCTGTATTCAGACACCATCAGTTCTTTGTCTGGGGATGGATAGCATTTTTGTCATAAGTTCTTGAGAATTGGCTTGGATCACTGTGTTGCTGAGAATAGCTAAGTTCTTCACAGCTGATCATCTCACAATATTGCTGTTACTTTGTACACAGTATATTTCACTTTATATCAGCTCACGTAAGTCTTTCCAGGTTTTTCTGAGAGCATCCTGCTCATCATTTCTTATAGCACAATAGTATTCCATCACAATCACATAGCACAATTTATTCAACCATTCCCCAATTGATGGGCATCTTCCCAATTTCCAAATCCCTGCAACCAGAAAAGAGCTGCTATAAATATTTCTCTACATATAGGCCTTTTCCCTTACATTTTTTATCTGTTTTTGGATACAGACTTAGTAGGGGCACTGCTAGGTCAAAGGGCATGCATGGTTTTATAGCCCTTTGGACATAGTTCCAAATTACTCTACAGAATGATTGAATTAGTTCATAACTGTACCAACAGTGTATTAATTTCTCATTTTTTCTCACATCCCCTCCAACATTTGTCATTCTCCTTTTCTGTCCTATTAGCCATTCTAATAGGTATGAGGTAGTACCTCATAATTGTTTCAATTTGCATTCCTCTAATCAGTAGCGATTTAGAGCACCTTTGATTACTTCATCTGAGAACTGTTCATATCTCTTTGTCATTTATCAGTTGGGTAATGCCTCCTATTCTTATAAATTTAACTTGATTATATATTTGTGAAATGAGGCCTTTATCAGAGAAACTTGCTTCAAAAATTTTTTCACAGTTTTAATTTCTAAATATATTTCCCTCCATTCTATTCCCCCCATTTATTCTATTCTCTCCTTTCACCCTGTCCCTCCTCAAAAGTGTTTTGCTTGTGACTACCCCGTTCCCCAATTTACCCTCCCTTCTGTCACCACCCCCATTCTCTTATCTCTTTCCCTTCCTACTTCCCTGTAGAGTAAGATATATTTCTACACCCAAGTGAGTGTACATATTATCCCCTCTTTGAAGCAATTCTGATGACAGTAAAGTTCACTCACTCCCCCTGGCCATGTCCCTCATCTTCCCCTCCACTGTTAAAATTTTTTCTTGCCTCTTTTATGTGAGACAATTTACTCTCTTCTACCCCTCCCTTTCTCCCAGTGTATTCTTCTTTCTTACCCCTTAATTTTATTTTTTGGATATCATCTTTTCATGTTCAACTCACACCTGTGCCCTCTGTCTGTATATACTCTTAACTGCCCTGAGAATGAGAAAGTTTTTATGAGTTACAAGTTATCATCTTTCCATGTAGGAATGTAAACAGTTTAACCTTATGTCCCTTATGATTTCCCTTTCCTGTTTACCTTTTTAGGCTTCTCTTGTGTCTTGTATTTGAAAGTAAAATTTTCTATTCAGTTGTGGTCTTTTTTTACTTTTTAAAAAATTATTAAAACTTAAATATATAAGAAAAGAAAAAAGAAATATATTATAAACTTATATATCAAAACTTAAATAAGAAAAGAAAAATAAACATGTCATGCGCACAGCAGAACATGAGAGTATTCAAATTATATAGCAATAAATTTCCATTTCAAGGACTGCTATGTATTAAATACTACATGTTGTGTTGAGAGCTGTCCATCTTTTCTTTGCTTCTTTGTAGGTTTTCTTTTGTTCTCTGCTGTACATGTTTTACTTTGTTCTTCCCCCCCCTTTTCCTCCCCCATGCTACAATTGAGTGGTTATATTTGTACATAGATATAGATATATACATACATGTATACATATAGACACATACATATACAAATACATATATAAACATTTGCATTCCCTAGCAGATTCTATTCCTAATCTTTATTTTTCTGTTTGTGCATATCTCTTATTTCCTATCCCTCCTGACTCCTCTACTTCTACTCGCTACCTTGCCCTTCTATTGCTTGACCTAGCCCCCCTCCGACGATCTCTCCCAGCTCTGGTCTTTTCATCAAGAATGCTCTATCTCATTGAAAATCCATTTTTTCAATGGATTATACTCTGAGGATTATACTCAGTTTTTCTGGGTAGGTGATTCTTGGTTGTAATCCTAACTCCTTTGCCCTGTGGAATATCATATTCCAAACTCTCTGAATCTTTAATGTAGAAGCTGCTAAATCATGTGTTAACCTGACTGTGGCTCTGCGATAGTGGAAATATTTCTTTTTGTGTGCTTGAAATATTCTCTCCTTGACCTGGGAGCTCTGGAATTTGGCTATTCCTGGGAGTTTTCGTTTTTTGATCTCTTTCATGAGGTGATCTGTGGTTTCTTTCAATTTCTATTTTGACCTCTGGTTCTAGAATATCAGGGCAGTTTTCCTTAATATTTTCTTGAAAGATAATGTCTAGACTCTCTTTTTTTATCATGGTTTTCAGGTAGTCCAATAATTTTTAAATTATCTCTCCTGGATCTATTTTCCAGGTCATTTGTTTTTCCAATGAGATATTTCATATTATCTTCCAGTTTTTCATTCTTTTGACTCTGTTTTATTGTTTCTTGATTTGTCACAAAGTCATTTGCTTCCATTTGCTCAATTCTAATTTTTAAGGAATTATTTTCTTCAGTGAGTTTTATACCTCCTTTTCCATTTATCCAGTTTTACTTTTTAAGGAGTTTTTTTTTTCCTTCAGTGAATTTTTGTGCCTCTTTTTCCATTTGGCCAATTCTGCTTTTCAAGACATTTTTCTTCTCATTGGCTTTTTGTCCCTCTTTTGCCATTTGGCCTAGTCTGTTTTTTAAGGTGTTATTTTCTACTTTATATTTTGTGTCTCCTTTGCCAAGCTATTGACTTTTTTCCCATTATTTTTTTTTGCATCACTCTCATTTCCCTTCCTATTTTTTATTATGTCTCTCTTACTTGATTTTCAAAATACTTTTTGAACTCCTCCATGGCCTGAGACCAATTCATATTTTTTGGAGGCTTTGGATTTTGGAGCTTTGACTTTGTTATCTTCTTCTGAGTCTGTGTTTTGATCTCTCTTGTCACCTTAGTAACTTTTGTTGGTCACACTTTTTTCTGTTGCTTGCTCATTTTCCCAGTCTATTTCTTTTTTTTTTTTGTTTTTTATTTTGTTTTTCCAGTCTATTTCTTGACTCTTTTAAAGTGGAGCTCTGCTTCCAGGGTGGAGAATGCACTGTCCCAAGCCCCAGAGGTTTTGTGCAACTGTTTTCAGAGATACTTCTAGGGACTTGTAAGTTTTCAGTTCTTCTGAGGTAGTATGATCTAAGGAGAGGTGCATTTACTACTCTACTGACCTGTGCTCTGGTCTCTGTGTGACCACAAGCACTCCTTTCAGCCCTAAAACTGTGACCAGGGCCTGTGTCCCACTATGGTTGCAAGCTCTGGTGTGCTAGCGCTCCTCTTCACTCTGGCACTGCCACCCAGATCTGAGTGTGGGCAAAGCAACAGAGTCTTGCCCCCAGTTCCAGGAAAGAGACCCCTGTAATCTTCTTCTGGTCAGTTGTTCAATCCCCTTACCATCTGTTGCCTGCAAGCTCCAGAAGCAGCTACTGCTACTGCTACTGCTACTGCTACTGCTGATTCAGTGGCTCCCAAGGTCTGCTCTTGGTTTACTGGGGCTGGGTCTGTGCTGACATGGCCTGTGCTCCACTCTCACCCAGGTGACGTAGAACTTTCCTGCCGACCTTCTAAGTTGTCTTTGGCTGAAAAATTACTTCACCCCATCCTTTTGTGGCTTCTGCTTCTCCAGGAATTGTTTTATGGCATTACTTAAAGGTTTTTGGAGGGGTTTTGGGGAGAACTTGGGGGAGTTTCCTGCCTTTTCTCTGCCATCTTGCTTCTGCCTCCATGTTGTGCATTTATAATGACAAGCAATCCTGGCTCTGAATAAGAGATGACAAAATGTTCTATTCTTTTTGGAGGTGGAAGACTTCGGATTCAGAACATTACATATATTTTAATTTAGCTTTGCTAAACTGCTTTACTCTCTTTTTATTTCTTTTTATCCCTTTTTATCCTTTGTTACTAGGGCTGGCAAAGAGAGGGGAGGGAGGCAGGGGGAAAGATGTATTTGGAAATGAAGATGAAGTAAAAAAATGATAACAGCAATTTTTTAAAAGTTTAAAATGTTATTCTTTCCTTTTCTTAGCATTTTTTCCAGCTGGGATGACTTTTTAAATTGTCACACATTCTAAATGCATTTGGTATTTAAACAATAGATTTACAGAATTCCAGAGTTGAAAGGGGCCAAAGAGTCATCAGAAGCTGTCTAGTCTAACTCATCCTCCCAAATAAATGCCCACTATAACATACTAAATAAGGATCACCTAGCCTTTGAAGAGTTCCAGTGAGAGAAGTTTGTACTAACAGTAAGCCTAAGTTTGCCTCTTGGCAACTTCTCCTCACTGATCTTGCTTCTGCCCTCTAGGTGAAGACAGACCAAGTCTAATTCCTCTTCTAAAAGGCAACCCTTCAAATTCTTGAAGGGAGATATATCTATATCTTCTCTGCCCCCTGAGTCCGCTCTTCTCCCTAGTACTTTTAAACATAGCTTAGTAGATATTGACTCAAAGATCTTAACCTTCCTCGTTGCCCTCTATAGAGGCTCTCCAGCTTAACAGTGACCTTTATAAAGTCTAATGCCAAGAAATGAACCCCAAACTCTAGAAATCAAATGAATTAAGTCTAGAAGGACAGAATTCAAAGGGTCTTATCTTGTTTCTGGAAACTGACGCTCTTAATTCAGCTCAAGATTGCATTAGCATTTTTGGCTGCCACAGCACACTACTTACTCATCATACTTATAGTCCACTGAATCCTTCATATTTTTTTTCAGATATACTTCTGTTTTAAGCATATTTCCTATATGTCCTATGCTTGTGCAGTTGATTTTTTTGAACTCAGGTAAAAGCCTTAACATTTATCCATATTGAATTTTATCTTATTACATTCACTCCAATGCTCTAGGATGTCTAAGATTTTTTTGTTATAGTCATTGTTATCCTGTGCATTATCTATCCCTCCCAGCTTTGTGGTACCTGGAGTTTGATGAATATGACATCTATGATTTTTGATAAAGCCACTGAGGAAAATGGTAAATTTCAAAGGGCAAAGCGCACACATCCTTGGGATGCTTTACTGTAGACTTCCTGCTGCGTTGACATTAAACTATTAATGACTACTGTTTATGTCTGGTCATTCAACCAGTTTCCAGTACATCTAGTCTATATTTCTCTATCTTCTCTACAAGAGTAGTTTGAAAAGATATTTTATGGTTGATTGACAGTGAAAGAATTTATTTCCCTTTTTCAAAAGGGAAAAATTTTTTAGGAGTTTTCTTGGTCATCATCGGATACTTAAAATGTTCAAAGCAAAAATCTGGA
Organism: Vombatus ursinus; assembly: GCF_900497805.2. Classification (NCBI taxonomy): domain Eukaryota; kingdom Metazoa; phylum Chordata; class Mammalia; order Diprotodontia; family Vombatidae; genus Vombatus; species Vombatus ursinus. The sequence goes on from NW_020954681.1 coordinate 1,401,602, forward strand.
TTTTACACTTAAGATTTCTCACTTCCTGGTGATTATTGTTGTTTCCCTCCCAATCCTCCATCCCTGAGCCCACATGAAATTTCAGAGTAATTTTCAAACCTTCCCATTGCCTCATCCCTTTTGGACCACTAGAAGCTTCTACTTCTTTCATCTTCTCTTTTTACCAACCTTCCTTTTGGTCCCATCCAAGGCATCCTCTAGCAGGCCCCTGTTAACATTCTTATTTTTCTTTATCTATGGGGTAAGTACAGTAGATGGCATTATCCACATTTTTTTGTATGAGGAACCTGAGGCCAGGGAGTTCAGGTGACGTGATCGTTATTGTGCAACTAGGAAAGTGTCAGGGACAGTATTTGAATCCAGATCTTTATGATTCTGAATCCAACACATTCTTTCACTACATTGCATTGCCTCATTTTACATCTTAAATAAATGTTTGTAGGGTTGAATTGAAAACAGGTTTATACCTAAGAGTATCCAGATTTCCCTAACAAATCTTTGTCTTAACCTGGCGTCTGAGAACTTGTCTTTTAAAATATTTTGTCAAGTAAATATTTGTTATTGCTTGTTGATTTGACTATTTCAATATAATTTGTTTCTTTTTTTGTATTTAATAAATTTAGTTGTATGTTTTAAAACATGGTATTCTGAGAAAGGGTTCCTAGGTTTCATCAGACTGCCAAAGGGGCCCACTACACAGAGAAGACAAAGGATACCTACATTTGGGGTGATGATAATTATTAGGAAAGAATTATTCATTTTTGGAAAGAGTTCTGTTAATATTCATTTAAATAGTGAGCTTTCTTAACTCTAACATAGTTTGATTTAAACATAACTTTTCAGGAGTACATATGTCATACAAAGTATAATATGTACCACTGTTGCATAATTCAGTGCAGTTCAGTTTAGTAAATATTTATCGAGCACCTGTGTGTCTATTACATCTCCAATACTTTAGGAGACGTGATGTTTAGGAAGATCCTTTAGACCTTTAACCAATGAGCCAACTTTTTTTTTAAACATAGTATCCCTCTCCTCCTCTCTCCCTCCCACATTTTCTCCCAAAATTATCATGATGCCTTTCCTAAAATAATTTTGGATGGTGACTTTAACATGGCCTTGAATCCCATTTCTGAAAGATCTGGCATATATTATCAAGAATACAGTTCTATTTTAAAAGCTCATAAAGCTTTATCCCCTGCTATTACTGATTTAGTAGTAACAGATATATGGAAACTTTCACACTCTGCTGAATGGGATTATACATTCTTCTCTACTCCACATAACTCATATTCCCAGGCTAACTTTTTCCTACTTTCTCACTTTCTGATTAATGATGTGAAGAGCAGAGCTATAGGCAATATTCTCTTATCTGACTATGGCACCACCTCACTTTGAGGTGACCTTCAGAAGGTATTAGGGGGCCTTCTACTACAAGTCTTTAGTGATGGGAAGGGGAAAGGGAAATTGTGATTTGTGATGATAGAACTTCCTAGGAAGGAGTGAAAAAAATAAATACATTAAGACTTCATTAGCCTTACTTTGTGTTGTCAGCAGCCAGAAGCAGACTGTTTTGTCCCCAAATTGTAAATTAAAATTAAATCCCAGAAGTACTGTGTGATTAATTAAAAAAAAAACAACAGTAAAATTCTAATTCACATTTAACTTTAATGAAAGCATGTGGAAAAATCATTTCATGCCTTATTCTGATTAAAAGAAATGCTTCAGTTCAAGAGGGAAATTTACAAATTATATAGACATACTTTTGAATAACAAAAACATTTCATCTTCCCTATAGCCATTAAAAGCAATGGAATTAATATTGTCATGCAACCTTAGAATTTTTTGCATTCTCTCCTTCCCTCACTGCCCCCGCCATGCTACCAAAAAGCCATAAGCTCTAGAATATTGGATAGTCAGGAATTTCTTTCTTTCTTTTCTTTTTTTAAATTAGAGAAATGAAGATGTACAAAATATAATGATATTTTTGAGAAAACCAAACTGTTCTCATTATTCTACAAGTACTTAAATATACTGTTACAAATCTCTGCAGGCAGAATCCCAGGTTCCAATGTACTTCCTTTAGAGTTTATAGAATATTTGTGAAGAATGGGTTTTACTTGTTTTGAATATATACTTTTGTAATCAAACGTAACAACTTCTAGAGAAAAATGTTTTCTAGTCAATCTGTAATCGGAACTTGTGTTACAAAGTTCCGAGCCATGAATCAAAACTAGTGGCTCTTTGAAAACATTGCTCTGTTCATGAAATATTTATGAGATTAAAAAAGGCCTAAGTTTGAAATGAGTATTCATTTGACTCCTGAATGATATAATTTTTTTCGATATTTGATCCAATAATCAATTCAATATTTGATTCAATAATTGCTCTTGAGTGTCCTCTGTATCATATACCAGTTTTAGTTTGCATTGGTAGGAGTTCCTCATCTACAGTTGACTATATTGACAAAATCATTGACCCTTAGGTAGCAGTGTAGTCAGATATACAAGTATGCCATGTTTTAAATTTTCCACATATATAGATATCCAGATTTGCAAAATATTTCATTTAAATAATGACTGTTTATAGTACCAAAAGATTATGAAAACACTTTGCAAAGCTTTCTGTCTCAGGCTGGGATATGAAATAATATTGACTATGGATTTTGTGACTTTGCAGTTAGTAATTAAGAAAAATGATTACCCTTTTCAATAGTGGTAAAATTAGATTCAAACTCTGGGTATCCTCTATGATTTTTCCAGAGTATTACCTTCATATGTCATGTAAAATATAGAACTATGTTCAGAATACATTGATAAAACAATATACATTTTATGAAATGAAATTTTGATCTCTTGGGTTGATTTATGAGGCATACCTGTTTTCATGGCTATATATTCTCTTTTCTCAGATTGCAGTTTATTGCTTCCAACAGAAATCAATTACAGGTTGCCAGAATGATAAGACCTGAAATTTCCAACTTCTCAGAAAAGATCTGCTGACTACATCAAGAGAAATCATGGTAAGTTCACTCTTGAAAAAATATTCTAACAATGCTTTAGGGTTTTTTTTAAAAAAATATATAACTGTTGCTTTGTTATTAGGGAATTTGGATAATTCCCAGGTGAGAGAAATTATGCTAAAATAGCTGCTTTACCACATTGGCAGTTATATGTCCCATCTCTTAGGTTTTGGTATGTTATCTCATTGTTATCCTGGATATTATTATTTATCCTATAATCCTTTCTTTCCTTTTGAGGTTTTAATAATTTAATCATCATTTAATCCTTTCAAGCTATTCAAGCTTGTTAATATTTCTAGATTTCTCTTGTCTCTTGGATATCAATTTTAAATATTTTATATAGCTCTGATTTCCTTAACTGTAATAAGTAGAAGTGGTCAGTTCTACTAATCATCTATGGTTTTTACTGTATAGAATTAAGCTTCCCTTTGCAGGATGTTATTCTTGAGTACAAGGCTCTTTCCCTTTCTTTGGTAATTGAAGATGGTAGAAAGAACATTACTTTGGTAATTAGAATACTTAGTTTCAAATCCTGTCTCTGATACTGTATTTTACCTATGTGATCTTTGGCAAGTCATTTAACTTCCCTGGGCTTCAGTGTCCTCATCTGTTAAATGAGGATGTTGGACAAGGTAGTCTGTAAGGTCTCTTCTAGCTTTGGTTTGATGAACATATTCCATTCTTTTCTTTCCTTTCTGGTATTTAATATCTTATCCTGTGTGATTCTGATGGGTGCTTTTTCACACATGATCTAGCCATTCCTTGTAGTATTTTTTCTTTGACCCAGAAGCTTTGGAATTTGATAATCACATTTATTTGTATGTCAAATTTGGCATTCTTTCTGTTTTCACTCTGCCCTTAGATTCTAGTAGTTCTAGGTAGTTTTCTGTGTTTTCTTAAAATATGGTATCCAGGTTTTTTTAATCCCTGTGCTTTTTGGGGAACTACGTAATGTGTAAACGGTCCCTTATCATTCTTTTTTCTAAGTCAGTTTAAAAATTAGTGATAACTTTTTGTTTTTATATTGGTCATTATTACATAAAACTCCCTAGATCCCCTAGAATTGAATCTTTACTTATGACAAAGAAATGCAGTTCAAAAAATGATAGGGTTTCCAAGATAGTTGGTTTTGATAATAGATATCTGTTGTTCTAACTTTTCAGTTCTTTTGATTTTGCTCTAATCTTTCCTGTTTTATTGTTGAATTTTAAAGTTCTATTTCCTTCCTCCATCATAACTGCTATTTTGGTAAGGCTTTCTGTTTTATGTTTTAAACTTTGATTTGCTTTCAATTTTCCCTCAAGAGTTCTATTTTTTAAATTTTTTCTTCCTTTGACTTAATTTCTTTTAGTATGTCTTTTACCCCCTCTTGGAATACTTCTGACCAATCCATTGCTTTTTTCTGTAGTGACACTTATAATTATTACAGATTTATTCTTTTCTAATGGAGCTTTATCTGGGGTTCTTTTAATTCATTCTTATTCATTTCATTTGAAGTTTTCTTATGTTTGCTTATTTCTTCAGGTTATCCTTCTCCCCTTTTGATATTTATTCATTACTATGTGCTACAATTGCTGGATTTTTCTATCATTCTGTGTCTTAAGCAGAGGAATCAGGATGTGAGGAGAGGTCTGATGTCAGCCATGCAGACCTATCAGTCCCTGGCCTAGAGCAGTGCAGTCAGCAACTTCAGCTGATTTACAGAGGTCTCCCTTCTGCACTAGCTAAGAGCAGGTTGGTAGTGATTTAGCATTGATAGTGTGGTCCAGTGTGTGTGTGTGTGTGTGTGTGTGTGTGTGTGTTTGTGTGTATGTATGTGTGAAAGAGAGAGAGAGAGTACGCATGTGACAGTGACTGTGACTATTTGGGACAAAGCTTGGAAATTGAATACACATTCAATTCATGCCCAAGTATTTGACAGTTACCACTGTTATAGAACTTGGGGGATGTGCATCTGTTAATTGAGTACAATGAATATCCTCTTGTTCTCAAAGACTTTTATGACATAAGTTTAGTGATCAAGATGAATACATTGAAACACAAAAAGCATCCATCTTTCTATACTCCTTTAAGTTTCTATTGCTATAAAGCAGGTCTTAATTTGTTAGTGGCTGCCTGGATTTTCCCTTGTCACTCTGCCACTTATATCTCAAAGGAGCAAAAATGGACTTTAAATCACCTGTAATTAGATTTTACTTGTGTTTAGGGAAAATTAAGAGTAAAAGTAAGAAAAAATACTAGAGAGAGCATATCTGGGATGATAGGAGAGGTATGCTGGAACCAGTTCAAATTGTCTTGTCAGGAATAGTTGTGAAATTTTCAGTGTGATCGCTTAAACTTGGGAATTTGACAAACACTGCAATTCAGGGCTTGATTTATTGTTTTTGATGGTTTCAACTTAAGAAAGTGATAGAATTTTAATAGTTCAGGTTATACTTAAAACAAATAAAATTTTTTGAGAGCTATTGCTTAATATTGATCAGTACAGTCCTGGATTCTAGTGACACAAGAATTTGTTTTTACTGAGGTTCTTTAAGTGGAATCTCTCTGTATAGACATAACTAACCAATCTTTTAGGTTAGTGCAATTTTTTTCACTTTACAGAAATTGTATGGTTTTGTAGCAAAAGTAACATGTTTTCTTTTCTCTTTTAGCACTGATGTTTGAAACACAGTAGTTAACAGTAGTTAATAGTTAATCACAGTAGTTAAAGGCTTATTGGAAAAAAAAAATTTCTCAGTTGCTGAGTCTAACTTCCATAAGTGCCTCAACTTCTCCCACTCATTTTCTAGACTTGCTTTGGTTTTAGAGCAGAGTCACTGCAGAAAGACTATATAACCTGTGTTCCAACTCTGAAACTGCTTGGGTAGGAGCACGTATTACAGAAATGTAACCAGGATCTCTTGTTGTTGCTGTTGTTGTTGATGTTCAGTCATGTTTGACTCTTCATGACTCCATTTGGGATTTTCTTGGCAAGAATATTGGAGTGTTTTGCCATTTCTTTCTCCTGCTCATTTTGCAGGTGAGGAAACTGAGGCAAACAGGGTTAAGTGACTTACCCAGTCACACAGTTAGTATCTGAGGCCAGATTTGAACTCAGATCTTCCTAACTCCGGACCTGGCACCACCAAGCTGCCCTTGGATATGTTCAAATCATAAATCCTGAGCTAGAAGTCTCCTAGGCCATCACTCTGATTTTTTAGATGATAAAACTGATGCTCAGAGATGTGAAATGACTTGGCCAAAGTCACCCAGTAGCAGTTAGGAATTAAACTCAGTTATATGATGACAAGTTTAATGCCATTTTCACTATTTTTCATACTGTTTGTACTTTCCTGAGACATCTTTGAGCAAGTTTCTGAGTCTACTGAGCAGTATCAGTACTGCCACAATACTAATAAGTTCTTCCAGCTATGGCCTTATCTTAAAGCACCATAAACTCCATTTTCATCCCGTAGCAGTCTTAAGACTGGCCATCTTCAACATCCTTTCATTGTCAGTACCATCTTTTTTTCTTCAGAATCATATGAAAAGACATTTAGAGAGTTGACATCAAAGATGAGAATAAAGGGTATTTCATGTTTAGGCCTTTCTCTGTTGGAGAAGCTCTAGTTGATGGCAACCAATGTGGTAAAAAGACTTGGCAACATGCCACATAATCTGTTATAGGAACTAGAGATGTTTACTTTGTAAAAGAGAAGGCTTAGGAGGCAAGGGATAGCCATACTCAGATGTATAAAGTGGTGTCATATGGGAGGAAGGTGTTAGACTTGTGAAGCCTGGCCCTAGAGCCAGAATCATGATAGAAGTTGCCAAGAAACAAACTGAGACTTGATGTAAAGGAAAAGGTTCTAATGATTATAGTTATCCTTCAGTGGAATGGGCCTTGGGAGATGATGCATTTTCCTTCATTGAAAGTCTTCCAAGTGAAGTGTGGGTCATTACTTGTCACAGATGTTTTAGAGGGCAGTTCCTGTTGAGGTGTGAGCTACACTGTGAGGCCTCTGAGGTTTCTTCCATCTCTAAGTTTTTTTTTTTATTTTTCACCCTTCACTATTGTAACTTATTCTCCCCAAATGAATTTACGTTTATTAAGTGCTCTTTTCGCATAGACCAATGTACTAAAGATGTCATTAGGATATAAACAATCTAGTATACGTTTCAAACTTTCTATTAGCTGAAATGATAATAGGAAAATGGAAACAAGCATAGTTGAAGGACATAAGTACAAAATAAGCAAAGGTACACTTATATGAACAAAAAACTATGTATAGGCAGTCATCAGTTTATCATGATTGCCTCTTACAGGGTTCTGCCAAGCGTGGCTGTATTACTGCTTAGTATGTTATCACTGTTGTACCTTAAAATAAGTACAGAAGAATGAGGTGTTGGCGGAGAAATTGGTGACCCAGTGTGCGGTAAGGGCTGGATTTCAAGTATGGCATCTGTTGAAAACTCATCATTCTGGAGGATTTTGTTCTCTGGAGCAATTTGCAGTCTCTTACTTTATTCTATCTATTGATAACAGTAAGCTGCAACTCAGTCCAGTTTTACTTGAGCTGTTGACTGATTGAGAATCTAGACCCTCCAAATTCTAGCAAGTCAGTTTGGCTGGTGATAAGCCACCTCAGAACAGCTGAACACAATAGCCTCCATAGCAGCATTTTTGTCGTGTGGTCTCATTGGGTAAATACAGTTCTGACATTAACACACTTCAACCTACTTCTAGAAGTCCTGGTTTATTCCTTGCCAACATACTTGTCTGTGTGGAGACACAGTCTGAAAGAGGGAAGGTACCAGATGGAACATTTTGAATGTTAACCTTTCTGTCATCCAAATGTTTACTAGGAGACTCTGTAGAAAACAAGTGCAGTAACAATAGTTCCATAAATCTGCCTGATAAGGCCCCTAAAATAACACTAATTAGGCATCTCATGTGAATCCAATTTCATGGAGCTTATTGTATTTAGGTATTTGTTTTCACGTCTTTGTCTTTGTTCACTTAGAATATTACATATGGAAATATTCAGAAACTGGGTCCCAAACTTCTCAAATGTAGTGTTTTCTATTAGAATTATCCCTTACAGATTCATTTATTTAGATAATTAGTTGGCATAATGGGTAGAGTGCTGAACTTGGAACGAGGAAGACCTGAATGCAAATCTTGCCTACCAGATTTGTTAACTGTGTGACCCTAGTCAAGTGATTTAACTTCTCTCAGGTTCCATTTCCTCATCTTTAAAGTGAGGATAATAATAGTACCTCACAGGGTTTTTGTGAGGATCAAATGTGGTAGTATATTCAAAATGTTTATAAGTCTTAAAGTCTATATGAATGTTAGTTATTATTTTTAACAATGAGGAATGTTGTATATACAAATAGCTTAGAGTACCGTATAAGTAATGCCCACTTACACTGGGCTGATGATTGTTTTTTAGTTTCTTTTTTTAAAATTCAATTTTATTTCCAGTTCCAAATTGTATCCCTTCCCACCCTCTCTCTCACCCGTTGACAGGGCAATAAATATAAAACCCATTACAAATATGAAGTCATGCAAAACAAATTTCTGCATTAACTGTGTTCTGGGGGTGGGGGGAGGAAGAGAAAGAAAAAGAAAGAGAAAAAAATATGCTTCAATCTATGCTCTGAATCTGTCAGTTCTCTCTCTGGGGTTGGATAGCATGTTTTATCATTAGTCCTTTGGAATTTTGGCGAGTCTTTGGGTTGATGATTAAAAACTATCTTTGCCAATATATTTTTTTTGCCAATGATCTCCTCCTTAAAAAAAAAAACTTTCTTGGAAAGACAGTTGAGCTTAGTCATGAGTTTTTAATTTAAGAGGCAGAATGATCTTGAGAATGATGCATAATATGAGAGAAGGCAATATTAGCTTACTAATGAACTACTTTCATGAATGAAGATTCCATCATTTTGCAACTTATTTCTTCAAAATTAATTGTAATATTTAATTTACTTGTTCAGTGCCATCTCAAACTACCAAAAGTCATTTTATAGAGCTAGAAGAAAACAATAACAAAATTCATCTGGAAGAACAAAAAGTCCAGAATATTAAGGGAACTAATAAAAAGAAATGCAAGGGAAGGTGGCCTACCTGTACCAGATCTTAAACTGTATTATAAAGCAGCAATCATCAAAATTACTTGATACTGGCTAAGAAATAAAGCGGTGGATCAGTGGAATAGGTTAGGTATGCAAGGCACAGTAGTCAATGACTGCAGTAATCTACTATTTGATAAATTGAAAGACCCCACCTTCTGGGATAAGAACTCACTATTTGACAAAAAGTACTGGGAAAACTGGAAAAATGTATGGCAGAAACTGGGCATAGACCAACATACTATACCCTATACCAAGATAAAGCCAAAATGGATACAAGATTTATATATAAAGACTGATACTATAAGCAGACTAGAAGAACAAGAAATAGTTTACCTTTCAGGTAAGAATTTATGACCATACAAGAGATAGAGAACATTAAGAAATGCAAAATGGATAATTCTGATCACATTAAATTGAAAAGTTTGTGCACAAAGCCAATGCATCCAAGATTAGGAGGGAAGCAGAAAACTGGGAAAGAATTTTTACAACCAAAGTCTCTGATAAAGGCCTCATTTCTAAAATATATAGAGAACTGAGTCAAATTGGTAATAATACAAGTCATTCCCCAATTGAGAAATGGTCAAAGGATATGAACAGGCAGTTTTCAGAGGAAGAAACTAAAGCTATCTATAGTCATATGAAAAAATATTCTAAATCACTATTTATCAGAGAAATGCAAATCAAAACAACTCTGAGGTACCACATCACAGCTCTCAGATTGGCTAACATGACAAAACAGGACAATGATAAATGTTGGAGAAGATGTGGGAAAATTGGAACACTAATGCATTGTTGGTGGAGTTGTGAAATGATCCAACCATTTTGGAGAACAATTTGGAACTATGTCCAAAGGGCTATAAAAATATGCATACCATTTGACCCAGCAAGAGCACTTCTAGGGCTGTATCCTAAAGAGATCATAAAAACAAGAAAAAGACCGACATGTACAAAAATATTTATAGCAGCTCTTTCTGTACTGGCAAAGAATTGGAAACTGAGGAAATGCCCATTAATTGGGGAATGGCTGAACAAGATGTGGTATATGAATGTAATGGAATACTATTGTGGTATAAGAAATAAGCAGGCAGACTTCAAAAAACCTAGAAAGACTTACATGAACTGATGCAGAGTGAAATGAGCAGAACCAGGAGAACATTGTACACAGTTACAGCCATGTTGTGTGATGACTGACTTTGATAGACTTGGCTCTTCATAGCAATGCAAGAATCTAAGACAACTCCAAAAGACTCACGATGAAAATTGCTATCCACATCCACAGAAATAACTATGGAGTATGAATGCGGATGGAAGCATACTCTTTACTCTCCTTTTCCTTTGTTGTTTTGTTTTATTGCTTCATTCTCATGATTCCTTACATTAGTTCTAATTGTTCTTTACAGCATGACTAATGGGAAAATATGCTTCATATGAATGTATAAGTAGAGCCTATATCAGATTACATGCTGTCTTGGGGAGGGGGAAATTTAAAACTCAAAATGTTATGAAAGTGAATGTTTAAAACTAAAACTAAATTAATTATCAAAAAATTATTGTAATATGTTATTGACATAAAATAAACCTGTCTCATTTTACTCATGCTCATTATAGAAAGACAACAACTTCTGCAAATCAACAAGTGACAGAATGAATTGTATCCTATAAGGTATAGAAACATGTGAGACAAATCTGCTATTTTCAGACTTACAGGATAGTTGGAGTATTTACACATTAGTGGTTGCATATGCTCTCTCTTGTGAAATATCTCCAAATAAAAGAGTAAGTTTTTTCTTTAATTTTATTTCACCTGTTTCTTCATTAGTAAACTATAGAAGAATATGGGTTCAAATCCACATTTTGTAATGGAGAGAGAATGTAATGGAGAGTAGCTGCCTTAGAATTTGCAACAGGTTTAGTGGTTACAGAAACCGTATGTGATAGGCTGATGCCAGGTTGGCTCTTACAGTAACTTGCCCTTGTAGCTTGCTCTCTGTTGCCATAGGAGAAATTCCAGTTAGCAATCCATTTTGAGAGTTTATTTGCTGAAGAAATATTACTTTTTGCAACACTGTCCTGTGTCAAGGTTAACTAAGTCTTAGTCCACTATTTCTTTTTTTTAATTAATTTGTTTTTAGTTTTCAACATTCACTTTTATAAGATTTTGAGTTCTAAATTATTCCCCCTCCTTCCACTTCCTCCTCCCCAAGACAGCATGCAATCTGATATAGGATATGCATGTATAATCATATTAAACATATTTCCACATTAGTCATGTTGTGAAAGAAGAATCAGAACAAAAGGGGAAAACAATATACATTTGATCTGCATTCAGACTCCATAGTTCTTTCTTTGGATGTGGATAGCACTTTCCATCATGAGTCTTTTGGAATCATCTTAGATAATTGCATTGATGAGGAGTTAAGTCTATCAAAGTTGGTCATTGCACAATGATGCTATTATTGTGTATAATGTTCTCCTGGTTCTGCTCACTTCCTCAGCATCAGTTCATGTAAGTATTTCCAGGTTTTTCTGAAATCCACCTGCTCATCATTTCTTATGGAACAATAGTATTCCATGACATTCATATACCACAACTTGTTTGGCCATTCCTCAATTGATGGACATCCCCTCAGTTTCCAATTCTTTACCACAACAAAAAGAGATGCTATAAATATTTCTGTACAAATATGTCCTTTTCCCTTTTTTATGATCTCTTTGGGATACAGTTGGTCCACTATTTCTACAGACCCAAGATGAATTAGGAGAAATAGCAATCCAATAAAGGTCATGGAGGAGGAACTTGTTTTGATTGAAATTATTATAGACCAAAGTGATAGCCAAATTAAATCAGAACTTATTACTAGAAATTCACAAGAATGCTTCACCTTGAATGGAACCTTGAAAATAGGACAGGATCCAGTCTTCTTGTCCCCAGGTGTAGGGTACATCTAGTTTTCCCAGTGTACTAGAAAGATACATTTCATTTAGGAAAGAATAGATACTGAGCAAATCTTCTGTGGCTTATAGAAAGTATCTTTGGGAGACTTGGTGCTGTATTTTCTAAAATTCTGTTTTCACCAAGCTACCTTCTGGAAATCTTTCACCTCCTCGGAGTATTGACATTAGGAAGAGGGGGCACATTTGGGGGACATGAGTATTTTGATTTGCAAAACAATTTGTACCTCAGGTATGGTACCTGGAGTTGTACCAAGGTTGTACTCTAGTTGAAGGTTTTCTAAAAGTCATCATCCATTCAAAAATCATAGCTCATGAACACCATCCATGTTTATGCTTTTGCTAGTCAGCCAGAAGAAACACTTATATCATAGTGAAGACATTTAATGAAGTAGCATACTAAGAAAAATAGCAATAAAACATTGCCCTCATAAACGTGGAGCAAACTGTGAAGTGAAACTCAGTCTGTCCTAAAGGATTGTCAGCTAATTAGTGCATATCTATATACCATCATTGGGAAAAATAAGCATGCCCAGGGAACATGTGTGGAGGTACAACTGATACTTATTTTGTTACAGAAATCCTGCTCTGTAAAAAAAAAAAATATGACGTCATTACACTGTTCCTACTGGGCCTGTTTACCACTGGTCTCCTGTGGTGTGGTGTGATCTACTCTGGATGTGAAGTATCCACTGGACATTGCTCTCTATTGGTCACTGCTGGGTGATGAATTGCTGCCCACATCATTGTAGAGCTTCTTTTTGCTTAAAGTTTATGGATTTAGTTGGAATAGTCTTCCCCACAAAAGAAGACTGTGTTCTATCATCTCCTTTAGTTCATAGACCAAAGTTTTAGTTTTAGTTTTTTTCCCCTGCTTAATAGTATTTTCTTTTACTCCCCAGTTACATGTAAAGATAGTTTTCAACATTCACTTTTATTAGATTTTGATTTCCATGGTTTTCTTTCTCTCTCCCCAACTTCTTCCCCAAGATGACAAGAGATCTGACATAGATTATATCTGTATAATCATATAAAATGTATTTCCACATTAGTCATGTTGTGAAAATAGAATGAAAACAAAGGGGGGAAAACCACAAGAAAGATAAAATAAAAAACCAAAAAGTGAAAATAATATGCTTTGATCTGCATTCAGACTCCATAGTTCTTTCTCTGGATGTGGATAGCATTTTCCATCATGAGTCTTTTGGAATTGTCTTAGATCGTTGTATTGCTGAGAAGAGCTAAGTGTATCATAGTTGATCATTGTACAATGTTTCTATCGCTGTGTACAATGTTCTCCTAGTTCTGCTTACTTCATTCAGCATTGGTTCACATAAATCTTTCCAGATTTTTCTGAAATCCGCTTGCTCATCATTTCTTATAGCACAATAGTATTCCATTACATTTATATACCACAACTTGTTCAGCTATTCCCCAGTTGATGGGCATCCCCTCAATTTCCAATTCTTTGCTGCCACAGAAAAGAGCTGCTATAAATATCTTTGTACAATGTCGGTCCTTTTCCCTTTCTTGTGATCTCTGGGATATAGGGATATAGTAGTGGTATTTTTGAATCAAAGCGTATGCACAGTTTTATAACTCTTTGGGTATAGTTCCAAACTGCTTTCCAGAATGGTTGGATCAATTCACGGTTCAACCAATAATGCATTAGTGTTCCAATTTTCCCATATCTTCTCCAACATTTATAATTTTCCTTTTGTGTCATATTAGCCAGTCTGATAAGTGTGAGGTGGTACCTCAGAGTTGTTTTAATTTGCATTTTTCTAATCAATAGTGAGTTAGAGCATTTTTTTTCATATGACTAAAGTTAGCTTTAATTTCATCATCAGAAAACTGCCTGCTTATGTCTTTTGACCATTTATGAATTGGGGAATGACATGTATTCTTATAAATTTGACTCAGTTCTCTATATATTTGAAAAATGAAGCTTTTACCAGAGACACTGGCTGTAAAAATTGTTTCCCAGTCTTCAGCTTTCCTTCTAATCTTGGATGCATTGGTTTTATTTGTGCAAAAACTTTTTAGTTTGATGTAATCCAAATTCTCCATTTTGTATTTCATTATGTTCTTTATCTCTTGTTTGGTCATAAATTCTTTGATTCTCCATAGATATGACAGGTTAACTATTCCTTGCTCTCCTAATTTGCTTATGGCATCACCCTTTATGTCTAAATCATATACCCATTTTGACTTTATCTTGGTGTATGGTGTAAGATGTTGGTCTATGCCTAGTTTCTGCCATACTATTTTCTAGTTTTCTCAGCAGTTTTTCTCAAATAGTTCTTATCCCAGGAGCTGGAGTCTTTGGGTTTATCAAATAGTAGATTACTATAGTTATTTATTGTGTCTTGTGTACCTAACTTATTCCATTGATTAACCACTCTATTTCTTAGCCAGTACTAAGGCATTTTGATGATTGCTGCTTTATAATATATTTTTAGATCTGATATGGCTAGGCCACTTTCTTTTGCATTTTTTCATCAATTTCTTTGGTATTCTTGATCTTTTGTTCTTTCAGATGAATTTTATTACTATTTTTTCAAGCTCTATAAAATATTTTTTGGTAATTTGATCACTATGGCATTGAAAAAGTAAGTTAATTTAGGTGGAATTGTCATTTTTTTATTCTATTGGCTTATCCTATCCATGAAATAATATTTTTTTCAATTGTTTAGATCTGACTTTATTTGTGTTAAGTCTTTTGTGGTTGTGTTCATATAGTTGCTGGGTTGTCTTGGCAGATAGACTCCCAAATATTTCATATTGTCTACGGTTATTTTAAACAGAACTTCTCTTTCCATTTTTTGATGCTGGTATTTATTAGTAATACATAGAAATGCTGATGATTTATGGGGATTTATTTTATATCCTGCAACTTCGCTAAACTTGTTAATTATTTCAAGTAGTTTTTTTTTAGTTGATTCTCTAGGATTCTCTAAGTATATCCTTGTATCATCTGCAAAGAGTGATAGTTTTGGTTCCTCGTGGCCTCTTCTAAGTAATTCAATTACTTTTTCTTTTATTGCTAAAGCTAATATTTCTTGTACAATATTGAATAATAGTGGTTATAATGGGCATCCTTGTTTCACCCCTGATCTTATTGGAAAAGCTTCTAGCTTATCCCCATTACGTATAATGGTTGCTGATGGTTTTAGATAGATATTACTTATCATTGTAAGGAAAACTCCATTTATTCCTATGTTTTCTAGAGTTTTTAATAGGAGTATGTATTGTATTTTGTCAAAAAGCTTTTTCTGCATCTATTGAGATAATCAGATGACTTCTGTTAGTTTTGTTATTGATATGGTCAATTATGCTGACAGTTTTCCTAATATTGAACCAGCCCTGCATTCTTGGTATAAATTCCACCTGGTCATAGTGTATTATACTCATGATAAATTGCTATAATCTCTCTAAAATATTTTATTTAAAATTTTTGCCTCAATATTCATTGGAGAAATTGGTTTATAATTTTCTTTCTCTGTTTTGGTTCTTCCTGGTTTAGATATCAGACCCATATTTGTGTCATAAAAAGAATTTGGTAGAACTCCTTCTATGCCTATTTTTCCAAATAGTTTATATAGTATTGGAATTGATCATTCTTTAAAAGTTTGGTAGAATTCACTTGTAAATCCATCTGCTCCTGGAGATTTTTTCTTAGGGAGTTCATTGATGGCTTGTTCAGTTTCTTTTTCTAAAAATGGGTTAAGTATTTTTTTCCTCTATTGTTAATGTGGGTAGTTTACATTTTTGTAAATGTTCATCCATTTCACTTATGTTATCAGATTTGTTGGCATAGAGTTGGGCAAAATAACTCCTAATTATTGCTTTAGTTTCCTCTTCATTGCTGGTGGATTCACCCTTTTCATTTTTGATACTGGTAATTTGGTTTGCTTCCTTTTTTAAAATCAAATTAATCAAAGTTTTATCCATTTTATTGGGTTTTTCATAAAACCAGCTCTTAGTTTTATTTATTAGTTCAATAGTTATCTTTCAATTTTATTAAACTCTCCTTTGATTTTCAGAATTTCTAATTTTGTATCTAATTAGGAATTTTTAATTTCTCTTTTTCTAGCTTTTTTAGTTGTAATGCCCAATTCATTGATCTCCTCTTTATTTTATTCATGTAAGCATTTAGAGATATAAAATTGCCCCTAAGTACCACTTGGACTGTATCCCATAAATTTTGGTATGTTGTTTAATTATTGTCATTATCTTTGATGAACTCATTGATTGTTTCTATGATTTGTTGTTTGACCCACTCATTCTTTAAGATTAGATTATTTACTTTCCAATTAATTTTAATCTATGTTTCCATGGCTCTTTATTACATATAATTTTATTGTATCATGATCTGAAAAAATGCATTTAATATTTCTGCCTTTCTGCATTTGATTGTGAGGTCTTGATGTCCTAATACATGGTCAGTTTTTGTGCGGGTGCCACATACCACTAAGAAAAAGGTCTATTTCTTTCTATCTCCATTCAGTTTTCTCCAGAGGTCTATCATATCTAACTTTCCTAAAATTCTATTTACCTTCTTAACTTCTTTCTTGTTAATTTTGTGGTTCGAGGTATCTACTTCAGAGAGGGGGAGGTTGAGGTGTCCCACTAGTATAGTTTTGCTGTCTATTTTCTCCTCTAACTCAATTAACTTCTCTTCTAAGTATCTGGATGCCAAACCACTTGGTACATATATGTTTAGTATTGATATTACTTCATTATCTATGGCAGGGCTTCTTAAACTTTTTCCACTCCTGGTCCTTTTTAGTGTTTCTGCAGCATTCCTTGGCATTGTGTGGTCTGAGGGCATGCACAGTGCAATATGTGCATGTTTTGTGTTCAGAACTATGGCTTCAGTGAAGTTGCATAATGCAGCATGGACACGCATAGCCAGAAACACCTCAGATTCATTGCACATTTGGTTTTTAATTAATTTTTGGTCATTGCTTGTTCAGAAACCTTTTGCCATATGGGGTAGAGACTCACAGTTTAAGAACTGCTCATTTATAGTACCTTTTAGCAGGATATAGTTCCAGTCCTTAATACTTTTAATTAGATCTATTTTTGTTTTTGCTTTATCTGAGATCAAGATTGCTATCCCTGCTTTTTTTTTTTACTTCAGCTGACGCATAAAATATTCTGCTCCAGCCTTTTACCTGTACTCTATGTGTCTCTCTCTGTTTCAAATGTGTTTGTTATAGACAATATATTGTAGGATTCTGTTTTTAAGCCACTCTGCTATCTACTTCCATTTTATGGGAGAGTTCATCCCATTCACATTCACGGTTATGATTATTAACTGCGTATTTCCCTCCTTCCTGTTTTTTCCCCTGCTTATACTTTTCTCTCTCCTTTTGCTTTGTTCCTCCTCACCAGTGTTTTGGTTCTGAGCACTACCTCCTTCAATCTGCCCTCCCTTCTATTAGTCCCCCTTTCCTTTTCTTTCCCCTTTCCACTCCTATTTCCCTACAGTGTATGATAAATTTCTATATTCAACTGAGTGTGTATGTTATTCCCTCTGAGTCAAATCCAATTAGAATAAGGCTCAAACAATTCTTACCACCCTCCCATCTTTTCCTCTGCTATAATAGGTCTTTTGTGCTTCTTCATATGATGTAATTTAACCTATTCTCCCTCCTCCTTTCCTTTTTTTCCTAATGCAATCCTTTTTGTCACCCCTTAAGTTTTTTATATCATCACATCAAAGTCAACATATACCCACACCTTCTATGTATGTATACTCCTTCTAACTGCCTTAATAGAGATTCAGTCTTAAGAATTACAAATATTGTCTTCCCAGTTTAACCTTATTGAATAACATATTTTTTTTCTTTCCTGTTTACCTTTTTGTGCTTCACTTGAGTCTTATATTTGAAGATCACATTTTCTGTTCAGCTTTGGTCTTTTCATCAGGAAAATTTGAAAGTCCCCTATTTCATTGATTGTCCATCTTTACCCCGAAAAATTATGCTCGGTTTTGCTGGGTAGTTGATTCTTGGTTGTAATCAAGGCTCCTTTGCCTTTCAAAATATCATATTCCAAACCTTCCTATCCTTTAATGTTGAATCTGCTAAGTCCTTTGTAATACTCACTGTTGGTCCTTGATATTTGAATTGTTTCTTTTTGGCTGCTTGCAGTATTTTCTCCTTGACCTGATAATTCTGGAATATGGTTATAATATTCCTTGGAGTTTTCATTTTGGGATCTCTTTTAAGAGGTGATTGGTGGATTATTTCATTGACTATATTATCCTCTGGTTCTAGGATATCAGGGAAGTTTCCCTTGATAATTTCTTGAAAGATCATGTCTAGTCTCTTCTTTTTGATTATTGCTTTCAGGTAGTCCAATAATTCTTAAATCATCTCTAATCAATCTATTTTCCATGTCAGTTGTTTTTCCAGTGAGACATTTTACATTTTCTTCTATTTTTCATTCCTTTGATTTTTTTTTTCTTGATGTCTCAGGGAGTTATTAGCTTCCACTTGCCCAATTCTAATTTTTAAGGAATTATTTTCTTCAGTTAGCTTTTGTACCTCCTTTTCCCTTTGGCCAATTCTACTTTTTAAGAAGGTGTTTTCTTCAGTGGATCTTTTTTTCCTTTTGGCCAACTGCATTTTTAAGGAATTGTTTTCTTCATTCAATTTTTGTCCTTCCTTTTCCACGCTGTTGAGTCTCTCTTGTATACTTCTCTTTTCTTTCCCCAATTTTTTCTTCTACCTCTCTTTTTTTTACTTTTAAAATCCTTTTGGAGCTCTTCCAAGAAAAGTTTTTGGGCTTGAGACCAATTCATATTTCCCTTTGATGTTTCACATGTAGGCATTTTGACATTGTTGTTCTCTTCTCAGTTTGTGTTTTGATCTTCCTTGTCACCACAATAGCTTTCTATGGTCAAGGATCTTTTCTGTTTCTTGCTCACTTTTTAGTCTATTTCATGGCTTTTAAATTTGAGCTCTGCTCCTGCTGCACAAAGGGCCTGCTAACTGGCTTTCTGCTTCAGAGTCTCAAGTGCTGGTGGCTTGCTCACTGTACTGCGGTGGCTTAGCCTAATTGCGGCTGTTGTGCCCTAGGTTCTGGGGCTGGCAATTTGCCTTCTGTGCAGGGGCTGGAAGCCTCATAGCTGACCTGTTTTGCCACTGGCCTGTTGAGCCAGAACTGTGGGGCCTCGGTTGCTGATCTGTGCTATGGCTAAGAGCCTCCCACTGGCTTGCCTAGACATCATCTGTGCTGGGCTGTGCTCCCCTTTTGCCCAAGTGAGACAGATCTTTCGTGAAGTACCTCTAAGTTATCTTAATCTAGAAAATTGCTTCACTCTGTCTTTTTGTGGTTCCTGTACCTCCAGAATTGATTTAGAGGCTTGATTTAGCATTGTTTCTGAGGGAAACTGGAGAGAGCTCAGGCAAGTTCCTGACTTTTCTCCACCATCTTGGCTCTGCCCCCAGTTTTAGGGATTTATTTTTTTGTTTTTGTTTTTATTTTTTTTTTTCAGGGGATGCAGGACCTTCATACTCCCAGTGCTAGACCAGAGAAAACCCTTGTATATAATAATCATTTCCCTTACAGAAGAAGAACCTTCACCTCCAGGGATTAAGTTCTTCTGGAACACAGAACAATCTCCAAGATAAGCAGCACCATAGGCATTAAAATCTGTGTTGACAACACATTCTTTCTAGTCACCATGATCAGGATTTCTTTCTCAAGCCGCTATCTCATATAGCATGAGAAAGTCTTTGTCACTCTGATTCAATTTTAGATTACTAAAATGTATTCCTTCAGATTTATTTTAGGGACTTTCTCTTTAAAGAAACCATCAAAGACTTTTTAGGTCTGAAGCCCTGAAGTTTTGTTTTTGAATTTTTTTTTTAAGTTTTCAGTTGATGGCATTTATTTTTGCATCATGTTTATTTCTGATTATATACTACCACCTTCATCTCGGATCCAGTAGGCTTTCCTTTGTAATAAATTTTTCTAAAAAATTGAGTTAAACCAGCCAACATGTTGATCATGTCTAAAAGATTTGCAATGTTTATTCCCATAGTCCCCCTCCTCTATGTCAAAGGGAGAAAAGTACATTTTCTCAGCTCTTCTCTGGACCTGAAAGATTTCTGACCCCTGAGATTGTTTTGGGTATTCTTTGCAAACGATTTGGAAAGGAGAAGTCAGAGAAGAAAAACCTGTAGTTGGAACTGCTTAGAAGCATCTCTATCTATCTCAGTCTTTTATTCCATTTTTCTACCTTATTATGTATACATACATGGCTGGCAGCAAGCTTTGAGCTTTTTTATACATGTGAATAGTAGCTACCATGCATATAGTAGTACTTTAATGTTTACAATATTAGCTATATTAATGCATTTTTCCCCACAACCCTATTGTGTTAGTATTATTACTGGTATTCTCCCTGCTTTATGTATGGGGGAAATGTGGCTCAGAACAGATTAAGTGATTTGCCCATATAAAACTTGATCTAGAACTCTAAATCCAGCTTTCTTCCCAGTAATAACTTTTAGTGGCTGTCTAACTACAGAATTAAGTTTGATTTTTATTAACTTGGAAGTTGGGTTCCACTGCTAGAGATGAGAAAGCATGGGTGGGTTGAGAAAGTGTGGGTGCCCTCTTGGAAAGTCAGTGAGATCACATCTATACTGAAGTACTGCAAAAGTAAATTTAGTTAGCATAAGCCAGTTTTCCCCAGGTATAATTACCCCAGGTGAGCTTATCATCGAACTTTCATATCTGTGAAACAAAGTCCCCATATCCTGAAGTGGAGGTAAGCAACCCTTGTGGTTTCAACAACTAAAACTCTCTATGGTCTGGCAGACCAGGCAACACACTATTGACATAACATAGAGAGTAGAAAGTCTTCATTGCATTGTGCCTTAGTTTTATCATACTAGTTTTATGTAGAAAGAGGTTTCAGTAGTATTACCTTGGACAGACAGGGCCTCGGGATAATTTTCTTTCTTTTGTGCATGAGTCTGGCACAGTAAAGAGAGGGCCAGTCTTGGAGTCAGGAAGACCTGAGTTCAAGTTATGCCTCTGATACACAGCTCTCCTATGCATGCATAGATCATATTCACGGGATTACGAACAAGCCATCTGACCTCTCAGAGCCCCAGGCAGCTCTTTAAAACTGTAAGTTAAACACAAGTTGTTGATTTTTTTTGATAGAAGTAGCTTCCGCACTAAGAGTTGCTTATACTGATAAAATCAGAAGTCAGAGGCTACTATCTGAAGTGATAATAATCTACACTGAATGAGAAGTCTTTATATCAGTGATATCATTTATTCATTCAAGCATCTATGAAGACATGCCACATTTCAGTAGCCCATGAGGATACCAGAAAGAACAAAAAACAAAGCTACCCATGCTATCTAGGGTTAAGAAAAAAAAAACACTTGTAATATATTGGAAGGAGGTCTTTAATATTAATGTACAATATTCACTTACATTTTAAAAATAAGACATAAAGCAATTGAATAAATCGATGAATATATTTTCTTTATTTTTCTTTTCATTTTGGTTTAGGTATTTCTATTTTTAAAGTCCTTGACAAATTGTTAAATACTTAGCACTGTATACTTACTGATGGTGCCCAGCTTTTAAGCCATAAGGTTTGTTCACAGTCATATAGAAATATAGAATCCATTGTTAGCTCTGGAGAGAGATTTGTTTTTCTGGTATCCCCCCTGGCCTTGGAAATTTTCTATGCTGCATGTGGGAGATCAATTCCTCTCCACCTAAGGGAAGAAGACATTCAATGGGAAAATGGCATTTGGGTATTCCTGCTGGCCTAAAATGTAATCCTTGAAATTGGATTACTGGAGTGCCACCAATTATATTATGTCTTCTGAGTATTTGCCATGCCCTGGGTGCAATTCCCATTTGAAAAATAGGAATATAATGACGATTCCTCATTCTTTAATTCACACATTTAAACAGTAGTCTTAGTATGATAAATTATTTCTCCTGTCCTCACTGTGTGGTTTTCCATCAAGAGTTAGGGGAATGTTTTAAGAATTTGTAGTAGTTTTCAGCAACTCAATATCCAGTTCTTAACAGAAGAGTACAGAGGAGCTCCTTCAGTTAGTTAATGTCTGGTGAGTTACCTCTGATCACAAAGTAACTCAGTGCTAAGACTTTTTTTTTTTTTTGTAAAGGCCCTTGAATATGGTCAGTGAATCGACTTCGGTCCATTCGTGCTGGAGCTCCAGATTTAGTAATGGCCTGATGTGTTATTGTCACATTAGTCCTCTACCATTTAAGCAGATGACATTTAAAAATGCAGCTCTTAGTGTGAGCTAAGGGGTATAATGGTTAATTCAGACAGAAGGAACTTATATTAGTAATGGCATTATAGACTCAATTTATGACCTGCCCAGCAACTCTGCACACTTTCTTTCACCCCCTCTGGTGCTTCTTCAACTATGAAGCTAAATTTTGTATGCATAATATGTACACATCAGAATTGCCTAATCTATATCCAGAGAGGAGAAGACTTGCCCATAGGCTGGTACTTGGTATTTCATGGAATTAATGAATGGGACTGGGGGAAATACTTGAAGCATGTAGGGTCTTCAGAAAATTGATACAACTCAGTGGAAACAAAGATCAGTATAATTTAATGATGTGGCATCCTTCCCTAACAATTACCTACTAGGTACTAAAAATGAACTGAGAATAAATACTCTTTTATTAAGTTGAATTAACAATGTTTTTTTAGTCTCTAGAAGGCTATGACTAGTTGAACTGAACTTGGTTTTTAACCAGTTGCTTGATAATGCATCAGTCCAGCCTTTTGATTTTTTCCCATTTTTTTATTCTGGACTTAATAAACATCAATTAGGTAAGCACTTCCATATATTTTACAGTAGAACAAAAGGGGTTCTATGTGAAAATTGGGCATCTCTATTATGTTCAGATTGCTTTTCTTTTTAAGTTCATTTTACATTTGATGTGATACTTTCACCCTTATCCCGAGTGCCCTTTTGTTGTTGTTCAGTCGTTTCAGTCATGCCCGACTCTTCATGACCACATTTTGAGGTTTTCTTGGCAAAGATACTGGAGTGGTTTGCCATTTCCTTCAGCTCATTTTTACAGATGAGGAACTGAGACAAATAGAATTAAGTGACTTGCCTAGGATCACATGGCTAGTAAGTGTGTGACATCACATTTGAACTCATGCAGATGAGTCTTCCTGATTCCAATCCTAGTTTTCTGTTCACTTTGCCATGTAGCTGCTCATCTAACTCCCCTATCCCTCTCCAATCCCTTCCCCAACTTGAAAAAGAAAAGCCTTTGCAACATATATGCATGGTTAAGTAAAATAAATTCCCACATTGGCCATAAGTAAAAATGCATGTTTTATTCAGTAACTTGTATCTATCACCTATTTTTCAGGATGTAACACTTATGCTTCATCATAGGTCTTCTGGGATTGTGATCCATTTATCACCGTTCATAAGCCTTTCAAAGCTGTTTGTCTTAAAATGTTATTGCATAAGTTGTTCTCTTCATTCTACTCTGTTCACTCTGCATCAATTCATATAAGTTTTCCCAGGTTTCTCTGAAACCATCTATTTTGTCATTTTTTATGGCACAATAATGTTCCATCACATTCATATGCCATAATTTGTTTATCTCTTTCCCGGTTGATGAGCACTGCCATCCAGTTCTTTGCTACAACAAAAAAAGCGGTTATAAATATTTTTGTAGATAGGAATCCTTCTCTTTCTTTGATCTCGGGGGGATGTAGATCTAGTAGTGGTATTTTTGGCTCAAAGGGTTTGCACAGTTTAGTGACTTTTAAAACATAGTTCTAATTTTTCCCCCAGATTGACTAGGCCAATTCTTTGCCCTAGCAGTGTGTTATTAGTTTACCTGTTTTTCTGCAACTTTTCCAACAAGTATCATTTTCATTTTGTCATCTTTGCCAATCTAATACGTGTAAGATGGAACCTCAGAGTTGTTTTAATTTGCATTTTTCTAATTATTAGCGAATTGGAATTTTTTATGTTGTTGTTCATACCTTGGATTTCTTTGAAAACTGCCTGTTCCTATCCTTTTTTATCCATTGGGGAATAACTCTTATTCTTACAAATTATAGTAATTTCCTTATTTATCTTAGATATGAGATCTTTATCAGTGAAACTTTCAGCCTAGATTCTTTCCCAGTTAGCTATTGCCCTTGTAATTTTAACTACATTGGTTTAATATTTATGGAAACCTTTTTCATTTTATGTAATCAAAATTGCCCATTTTATTTTCTGAGATTCTAACTCTTGTTTGGTCACAAACTCTTCTACTATATATAGATCCAAAAGGTAATTTCTTCTGTTTTATTTTAATTTGTTTAAGATATGAACTTTTCTAACTGTCACATATCTTTTTGGAGTTTATCTTAGTCTATGGTATGAAATGTGTATAGCTAAATCCTACCAGATTCCTTTTCATTTTTTCCTGCAGTTTTTTCTCCTCAAATAGTGACTCTACCTCAATAGCTAGAGTCTTGAGTTTATCAAATACCAGTTCATTTACTTCATTATGTTGTGTACTTTGTCTTTTCCACTGATTGACCTTTTTAAAAAAATAGTACCAGATCTTTGGTACTTGTTGCTTGGTAATTGTTGCTTTTGTAGTACAGTTTGAGATCTGGTACTTCTGGGCCCCCTTTCTTCCTACATTTCTTCATTATTTATTTTGAAATTCTTGACCTTTTACGTTTCAATATGAATTGTATTTTAATATTTCTAGCTCTGTAAGGTGTTCCTTCAATAATTTCATGGTATGGCACTGGATATGTAAAGTAATTTAGGCAACATTGTCATTTTTTGTAAAATTTACATAGCCTACCCATGAGAAATTAATATTTCTTAAACTTACTTAAATCTGTCTTTATTTCCATAATGTTTTGTAATGTGTCTTCATGCAATTCCTGTGTTTGTACTGGTAGATTGATTCCCAAGTATTTTGTGTTCTATAGTTATTTTGAATGGAATTTTTCTTTCTTTGACTTCCCAGTCATTTTCTTGTATAATATACAAAAGCACTGATTTATGTAGATTTATTTTTGTCATGCAACTTTGATGAATTTATTAATTTTAAAATAATTTTTAATTGATTCTATGGAGTTAAGTAAATCATAGCTTTTGCAAAAATGATAGTTTGGTTTCCTTGTTTCTTATGCTTATTACTTTGATTTCTGGGGGTTTTTTTGTCATTTTGGTTTCTCTAGCATTTGTAACATGATAGCAAATAAGAGTTATGATAGTGGATATCCTTACTTTATTCCTGATCTTACTGAGGAAAGCCATTAGTCTTTCTTTGATACATATAATTGTTGGTTTTTGGTTTTAGATAGATATTACCATTACCATATTAAGAGAACATCTATTTATTCCTATGTTTTTTACCATTCTTAGTAGAAATAGGTGTTAGATTTTGTCTCAACCTCTATGACTATAATGATGATTTTTATTATTTTTGTTGATACTAGAGTTTGTTATACTTATGGCTTTTACTCATATTGAAGCTGCATTTGTGGTATATAAATCCAACATGGTCATAGGTTGTAATCTTATTAATACGTTGTCTCTTTGCTAATATTTTATTTAATTTTTTATGTCAATGTTTATTAGGGATATTGGTCAGTAATTTTCTTTCTTTGCTTTTATTTTCTTTCTGGTTTAGGTATCAAGGCCATATTTGTAACAGTGAGTTTAGAACAGTAAACTGTTTTTCCTACCTTTTGCCGATAGTTTATATAATATTAGAATTAATTTTTCTCTGAATGTTTGATACTATTCACTTGTAAATCCATTTGACACTGGGATAATGTCTTTAGGTATTTACTTAGGTCTTATTAAATTAATGTTTCTAGTCATGAGTTACCTAAATCTATGGTGTTAATCTGATTATCTTATATTTTTGTAAACATTCATCCTTTTTATCTAAGTTGACAACCTTATTGGCATACAACTAAGTAAAATAATTTCTAATAGTTTCCTTTATTTCAGTTTTAGTTGATGTGAATTCTTTAATTTTACATAGTTTTTTTCTTCTTTTTGACCAGATAGCTGTTTATCTTTTTATGTTTTAAAAAAATAAATACCTCCTAGTGTTATTTAGCAACGTAATGTTTTTTGTTCTGCTTTTCACTTTGTAATCTCTTCTTTGATTTTCAGGATTTCTGTTTTCATGTTTATTGAGGGTATTTTGTTTTGTTGCTTTTCTGTTTTTTTTTCTAAGTTGCATTCATAATTCATAGATCTGTTTTTTCTCTCTTTCATTAGTGAATGAATTTAGAAATACAAATTTTCCCATAAGTACTGCTTTAGCTATGTCCTCAAAATTTTGATATATTATCTTGTTGTTTGATGAAATTTCTATTATTTCTAATATTTAATCTAAAAATCACACATTCTTTAGGATTAATCCCTAATTAATTGTTTTTTAAATTATTTTTAGTTTTCAACATTCACTTCCACAAGATCTTGAGTTCCAAATTTTCTCCCCCTCTCTCTCCTCCCCCCCCCCCAAGATGGTGTACATTCTGAATACCCCTTCCCCTGATCTGCCCTCCCTTCTACCACCCCCCCCCCTTTTCTTATCCCTTCCTCTTTCTATGTTCCTGTAGGGCAGGATAGATTTCTATACCCATTGCCTGTATATCTTATTTCCCAATTGCATGTGAAAACAAATTTTTTTTTAACTTTTGTTTTTAAAACTTTGTGTTCCAAATTCTCTCCCTCCCTGCCCACCCACCCTCATTGAGAAGGTAAGCAACTTGATCCAATTAATTTTTACTTCTCTCTTTACAGGTTCTTTGTTGAATGTCATTTTTCTTCATTGTGGTCAGTAAAGGATGTGCTCAATACTTTGCTTTTCTGCATTTGTTTGTGATGTTTTTATGCTCCAAAATATGGTCAGTTTTTGTAAAGGTGCTATGCCCATCTAAGAAATATATAAATTCCTTTCTATTTCCATTTAGTAATCACAATAGGTCTGTAGTATCTAAATTATCTAACATTCTGTTCAGTTTCTTAACTTATTTCTTATTTATCTTTGATGAGATCAGAAAGGGGTGTATTGAGGTTTCCCCAGTATTATAATTTTACAGTCAATTTTTCCTTCCAGTCTGATTAATTTTTCCTATTTAGATTCTTTGCCATTTGGAACATACATGTTAAGTACTGATATTGATTGTCATCTTTGGTGCCTTTAAAGCTCAATGTTGTTTTTCTGAATTTCTCTTTCTGTATTTGTACTGTTGCATTTTCTGAAATCATGATTCCTATTCTTTTTTTTTGTAGTTCTCCTGAAGCAGAGTAGATTTTGTGGTACCCTTTATTTTAGCTGTGTGAATTTTTGTTTTAATTTTGTTTCTTGTCATCAATTTTGTTGGATTCTGCTCTTCATATTTATTCTTGTCTATTTTATGGGTGAATTCATCCCATAAGTTCATAGTTATGATTCTTAATTGTGTGTTTCCCTCCCTTCTTTCCTCTTGTACATTTTCCTTTTCCTCCCCATCCCTGTCTTTACAAAGAAGAAGGTGTTGAATGAAAGAGGAGTTTATTTAGTACTAGTGATTTATAATTACTGCATATCTCTTCTCCTTTGCCCCTGTTTTCTTTCTCTTGCCTTGCCCATCAGACGTTTTTAGTTTTTCTTTCTTTTCTTAAACCTCCCTTACCTTTGACCCTCTGAGGTTGGAATTTGTTTTATTTGTGATTATTTCTTCACATGTCCTCCCCCTTCTAAAAAACTCTTTTTTCTCTCCTTCACTATATCTTCTTATTGAGTATAATGTATTTCTGTAGCAAATTCTTTGTGTATCCATATATGTATGTGAAGGGGTGTGTCCATGTATGTGAAAATGAATTGAACCTTCCTTTATGTAGTTCATATGATATTGAGGTTCATGGTATGCATATTCCCCTCTACTCTTCTTCTTTGTTCATATACTTTTCATCTCATATGCCCTTATTTTGTGTAATAGTATGTTTTTTCTTTCCTTTCCTCCCCAATATATTACCCTTTCTCTCCCATCTCCTTCTTTTTCTAAGTCCATGTAAAAGACTATGACCAACTCCAAGTGTTCAGTATGTCTTAATCTTACTTTATGACCATTAAGATTCTGAGTGGAATCTTTATATTTTCTGTCTCTTTTAGAGCGGAAACCATTAATCATTTATACAGTTTCTTCTACTTAATCAAATGTCCTTACCTTTCTATAGTTCTGTTGAATGTGAAATTTGTATTTCATAGTTTCTGCTGAATTCTGACCTTTTCATCAGGAATGCTTGGAAGTCCTCTATTTCATTATTGAAGACATGTTTTTGTCTTTTAAGATTATATTGATTGTTGTTTGTAAGCTTATATCTTTATTCTTTTGTGCCTCTTGTGCTAATCTGTTAATTCTCTTTCCAAGTATTTCTTCCATAGCCTTTGCTCTTTCTCTTTGTATAGTTCTGAACTAAAAGCTGTTTCTGTTCCTGCTATGAACATCCTGTTGATTATGCTGACAGCAGGTTTCCTAGAAGACTCGAGGTGTTTTGCTTTTCAGGTGCTGCCCTGGCCCTTTCTTGCTGTGGCTCCTCCATGACTTAGGCTACCTGGACACTGAGCTGCCCAGGTGTTGGTCTGGCATCACATTCAGTTGTGGTTCAATTTGGGGTGCTTGCATTTTGGTTTGGGCACAGGTGGCCTGGATACTGGTTCAGATAGGGGGCACACACATGAAGACCTGTGCTTGGTGCAAGTCCAGTCCTGTCTGCTGCAGAGGCTGGTAAGAAAGCTTTGTACTGGTTGTTGATCTGGTGCTTTCTCATATATACAATCTTTGTAGGACAAAGAAATGAAGGAATATGCTAGGAAAATAGGAAATGTCTGAATCTGGCTGAAGATCATTCTAGGTGGGAAAGCCAAGTTGATTTGCAAGTCAGAGAGAATTGAGTGATGGAAGAATAAGACTGAGTTTTTTAACTATAAATTTTTCCTGCTCTATAAAAACACATGATTTTAATGTACAAGAAGACATTTTCCCATTAACTACTCGAATTCCATGAATAGATGTTCATAAATCTTAGACAAGACCTTGAAGATCATGTATTTATATCCTCTCATTTTAACATATGAGGAAGTCCAAGTCTTGAGAGGTTGAGGATGTTCTTGCATATATTTGCCACCTAAAGACTTCAGAACAATCTGTTTTTCAGAATGGCTTTTTCTTGTACACTCCCCTGATCCCCAAAGCTGTATTATTGTGTGTATGCATAATATATATGTGTATGCATAATATATATGTGTATGTATATATGTGTATATATATATATATATACACATGCATACATATATATGAATTTTTAACTAGTGAAGATCTGAGTAGGTTGCAGCAATAAATATGTTCTGAATCATGGGGCTAAATAGTAATCCAGACATTCCTTTAACCTCAAACATTACCACATGCTTGACTCATGTATATTTCATACAAAGTGAAGTACAAAAATACTGATATTGTAGGAATATACTAACTGTTAGTCTGTTACCAACTCTTGATGAAAGTTATGGTATTCCTTTTCTAAGGGTCATTGAGACAAGGTACTATTGTTGTTAGAAATTGCTTCTAATAATAATTATTGTGACAATTATAACTAACATTTATGTGGCATTTCCTAAGGTCTCTAATACACTTTTGCATACATTGTTTGATTTGACCTTCACAATAGCCCTGTGAGGTATATATTACAGTTATCATTCATATATTTCAGATGGAGAAACTGAGGCTCCCATGTTAAATGGTTTCCTCATGATCATACGGTAATTGAGTATCAGAGTTAGAATGTAACTTGGTCTTCTTCACTTCAAGTCTACCATATGCTACCATACTGTATACCATGATTGATTTTTTCTTCCATTTTAAATATATGCTATGTTAAAAAGGTTCAAAAAAGTATTATAAAATGGTTTGATATTTTCTTTTGTGGGAAAGCACTTTATATTTTTGAGATATATGTATAGATAATATATTAATCCAATATAATAAATATATGAATACATATTCATGTAATATGTTTAAATATCCATTAATAGAATATTAATTATACTGTTCTTCATATTGTAATACTATACTTTCATGACTTTATATGAGAGTCAGTGTGGTATAGTGGATAATGTCTTGAGCTTGAGATCAGAAAGACCTAGGTTCACATCTCACCTCATAAATATGCTAGTATATGACCCTGGGTAGATGACTTAATGTTAGTGAGCCTCAGTCTCTTCATTTGGAAAATTGGGCTAGTATCTATGGTATTTGCCCATAGGGTTCTCAAGATGAAATCAAATATTGTATGTAAAGTGGTTCACAAACCTTAAAGCACTATGTAAATGTAAGTTTTTATTAGTGCAAGTGTGGCAGAAAAGTTCGATGTATAATATTGTGGGCATGTGAAGAGTGCTTTAGAATTTTCAGGGAATTTCATCACTTGCAACTGCCTCAGATTCAGTATCTAAGGTAGTTTGGCTCAGTTGCTAAAATATTTGATGGTAGGAGTCAAGAATCAGCTCCATCTGGACAAGTTCACTTCATTGCATGGTCATAGATTGTATTCCTCATTGTGATGAGCAAGTTTGGAAAAAAAACATACCAGTGGATAAAGTATTTGTTGAATTGTCTAATTCAGTTCTTTTACTGGAAAAAAGAAATCCAAGTATATGAACTACAGATAGTTCAGTAGCAATATTTTCATATCCATTCACATGTGAATGATAGTATATAGACTCATAATCTATGATATAGGATCATGACTCTAATTCTTCAAGGATCTATAATTTCATCAGTATTGTTACTTCTTCTACCAATACACATTACAACTCTTCTACGCTATACTTGGGTGTACTTTGGGAGTTGATTTAGGCAAAATAAATTGTCCTCTTATAGTCATCCTTTTGATAATTAACTTTTCTGAATTTACTGAGATTGGTCCTAATACAATAGATATAGAGGCCATATCTCAGTGAGTACAAGAAGCCTTTGAGGTCTAGAACGTGGTAGAATTTTTACTTCACTGGAACTTGAAGAACCAAGCCACCATACCATGATGAAGCATCAGAGGAGAACTTTGATGAGAGTATCTCCCCCAAAAACATTTATTAAGTGCTTACTATGTGCCAGGCACTGTGGCAAGTGCTGGTGATACAGATACCAGAAAACAAGATATTCCCTGCCATCGAGAAGCTTACTTTCTAGTGAGGGAATGCAACAGGTAAAGGGGTGCTGAATGCCCGTTTAATTTTAGCCTTCCATGATTGAATGTGGCAATGGCATGATTCATCATAGGACTATTATGCAAATAAGTTGGTGATTGTCAATATCTATTAATTACTGATTTAGATAGCATGATTTTGTAGAGAAACATAAATTCTACTTTGTGTACTCTAATGTGTGTACTCATAAATTCTACTCTTTGTGTAAGTTTGCTTTCTTTCTAGGTATACAACACTTTTTTTGATAGAATCGATTTTTTTTGTTACAAGGGGCTTCCAAAGAGAAAGCTCCATCTTCTTAGAAGTAACTAGGTGATGCAGTGAATAGCTCTCTGGGCCTGAAGTCAGGAAGACCTGAGTTCAGATCCATCCTCAGACACTTATTTGCTGTGTTACCTTGGCCAAATCACTAAATTTCTGTTTGCCTTAGTTTGCTCATCTGTTTAATGGGTATGATAATAATAGCACCTACCTACCACAGTTGTGAAGATCTAATGAGACAATATTTATGAAGTGATTAGCACAGTGCCTGGCACAATGTAGATGATATGTTAATGGTAGCTATTATTATTACTAATTCAAATCCACACTTCGTCTTCAACATACTGTCGTATAAAGTTGACTGGGTCACTGAGGGGTTAAGTGACATATACACAGCCACATAACCAGTATGTGTCAGAGGCAGGATTTTTATTCTTTTGGATTCTGATAACATCTCTCTACATGCCAGGGTTGCCTCTTGTATACTATTAAGAAGAATACATTAAAACAAAACCCTTCATTTGTAGTCTCTTAGAAATCCATGCTATTGAAAAAATACTCTAAATCACTATTGATTAGAGAAATGCAAATCAAAATGACTCTGAGGTACCACATTGCACCTATCAGATTGGCTAACATGACAAAATAGGAAAATGATAAATGTTGGAGAAGATGTGGGAAAATTGGAACACTAATGCATTGTTGGTGGAGTTGTGAAGTGATTCAACCATTCTGGAGAACAATTTGGAACTATGCACAAAGGGCTATAAAATGGTGCATAGCCTTTGACCCAGTAATACCACTTCTAGGTCTGTATCCCAAAGAGATCATAAAAATGGGAAAAGGACCCACATGTACAAAAATATTTCTAGCAACTCTTTTTGTGGTTGCAAAGAATTGAAAATTGAGAGGATGCCCATCAATTGGGGTATGACTGAACAAGTTGTGGTATATGAATGTGATGCAATACTATTGTTCCATTAGAAATGATGAGCAGGTAGAATTCAGAAAAACCTGAAAAGACTTGTATGGTCTGATGCTGAGTGGAGTGAGTAGAATCAGGAGAACACTGTACATAGTAACAGCCACACTGTGCAATGACTGACTTAGATAGACTTGGTTCTTATCAACAATGCAAGGTCTAAGACATCTCCAAAAGATTGCTATCCACATCCAGAGAAAGAACTATGGAGTCTGAATGCAGGTGGAAGCATACCATTTGCTCTCGTTTTCTTTTGTTGCTTTGTTTCTTCCTTCTCTTGGTTCCTTCCATTAGTTCTAATTCTTCTTTAGATCATGAATAATGTGAAAATATGCTTAATATTAATGTACAAGTAGAGCCTATATCAGATTGTACACCATCTTGGGAAAGGAGGAGGAAAGGGAGGGATATTAAATTTAAAACTCAAAATCTTATGGAAGTGAATGTTGAAAACTAAAAATAAATTAATTATAAAAAGGAAAAAAAAAGAAATCCATATTACCCAGAGACATATCACCACATGATTATTCACCATATCTTTTTAAAAGAGAAGTGGCTGTAAGGTCAAGTACTGTATGTCTGTAACTCCTCTCTGATTTTTGAGTAGTGTCTTACTTATTTTCATGTTCTAGGAAGTAATGATTTTAGTCTGCCATCAGTGTTGAACATATGAGCATAAGAAACATTTACGAAAAATAACTGGCTAAGTTTTATTAATGTGATCTCCTCAGCGATTTTAGATTTATGCCAAAATAGGGTGTATGCATCGAGTTCTAGAAACTCATGTTGGAAATCCAAACACGTTCTTAGATGCAGGGGACTAGTAATACTTATTCTCGTGCTCGTAAATATGGATACTTTGGAGTTTTTTGTTTTCATTGGTAAAAATTAAGATTATCTTGTTGATTTGGCTCATGTAACCTGTGGTTTGAACTCTCCTTTTGGAAAAGAAAGAACTTAAGATTGCTAAAGAGCCATCCTTTCCTGTTGGGCCTATACTATCTAAATAACTTATAAAAGTAGCGTAGGACAAGGTTGAGATTTGGTTCCTTCATAGCATGGCTCAGGTGTTTGTGATTCTGTGCTTTATCCATTGTCTAGGAACCTGTAACGTTCCTCCTGAAAACTTGGGTCATATGTGCCCCTCTTCATGAAACATTGCTTAGGCCAAGAGATGCCTCTGTTTCAGAGAAACCTGGAGTCTCTGAATTTGTTTAAATATTTGAATATTTTAAATATTTTGACAATTGCATTTCATTATATTTGATTTCCTTTGTAATGCTAGAATTCTTTCTTTTCTTTCTTTGTAAATTTAAAAATATTCTAAGAAGAAGTCTATAGGTTTCATCCATCTGCTAAAGGGACCCGTGGCACAAAAATGGTTAAGAACTCCTGATCTTTTATTTTTTCATAGCTTAGCCTAGGGACTCTTTACACTGCAGGATTTCTTCCCTCATTGCCTTCTCATTGGCACCCATCTCTTGGACCAAGAGTCTTTGCCACTGCTTCTCCATGGCTAACATTTCAGGGACTGGTTAGTACCCAGAGGGCTGGGCTAGTATGCAGCCTTCACCTACTAAGGAGCAATATCCACTTTCTTGTCTCCAACTTCTGGTCTGTCTCAGCTCTCCCTGAATCTCTTGAATTGCTTGACAGATCTCTCTGCTTCTTTTTATAGGCCTATTAAAGTAAAAGGCCTTAAATACATAATAGCCTGAGCAGTCCAATACTTAGATTGAATAAGTTCACAAGGAGCATTCTACCTATCAAGAATACACAGGGGGCAGCTAGGTGGCGAAGTGGATAGAGCACTGGCCCTGAAGTCAGGAGGACCTGAGTTCAAATATGGCCTCTATCCTTTACCCTAATCAAGTTGAGGTCCTCTTTATCAAAACTATCCTCATCAACCCTCTGCACTCAGAAGGGTTGTTTCCAAAAGGCACTAATTACTTATCAATTGTTTTAGAAAACCAAGTCATTATTATTTGTAAATATTGTGATCAAGGTTGTAATGAACTCATGCTACATTTCTTTATGAGTTCTTAGTTAAACCAAGGTGATGCTTTATGTGCTAGGAAAAGGCTCAGAAGATGGAAATCCTGAAATCAATTTCACCTGTGACCAAATGAGGGTTTGGGGAGCTGAAAAATTGGTGCATTTATCTGTTCTGACATGTAGTACTTAAGTGGAAAACTATGTCTATGTCGTATTTTTCCAGAAGAAAATCTTAGGCAGATTTCATTTTTTGGCTAAGTTTTAACAAAGTGGGTTGAACAAAGGGCTATTCCCTGCCAGGTAATTTTAACTAAATTAACCAGACCTTTTTTTCTCCCTCAAAAGTGCAAGGATGCTCGGTCTGAATTTACTTTCCTTGAGATTATCATTTTTTTAATTCCTCCCAAGTTTCCTACTTCGCATCCTGAGCTGTAACTAGGGCAGGCAGGAATAAGGACAGGAACAAGCGTTTATCAAGCTTTTTAAGAAGTATTATTACTATGTACCATTCATAGGCAAAAAGAAAGACAGTCTCTGCCTTCAAGGAGCTTATATTCTAATGGGGGAGGATAGCATAGAAGAGGAAGCTGAAAAATGGGGAGAAGAGTGACTGAACAAGGACGGGAGAAGGTACTCAGCTCAGTGTGGAGACATTGAGGGGCATGATGTTGAAGTACAGAAAATCAGGGGAACAAAGGCAGGCTTGGCCTGGCTATTTCACAAATTGGAGGCTATATGACAGTGGTAGGATGAGTCACTGGGTTTTTGATTCAGGCCACTAAAAGTACTGTCCTAGGGTGTTTTTCCTCCACTGCTCAACTCTACCCAAATGGCTGCATCCAGTTTGAACTGTCCTCTCTTCCACCCATCCGAGGTGCAAAAATCTCTAATTATAGCTGACCACATCTAATATAATAAACAACTGTACTTCCAAAACAAAAGAATTATTTTATTGCTTGAGGAAGAGACATCCTTCTCAATAGCTTTACATTGGATCTAGAATGTCCCAGCCTCATCTCCAGGTTTTTTTCCTTACTACTGGAATGGAATGGGAGGAACATGTGGCCTTCTCAACAAAACTCTCAACTAAAATCAATTATATCATTCTTTTTTCTTAGTACATAGCTGGTGTTTTGAAGGTAGGGGTCTGAAATTAATTTCTGAAAATGATGGCTCAAACAGCCATTTCTAAATTCAGGAAATCCCTGAAATCACAGAACTACTTTTGGAATTCTCCTATCTAGAAGAATTCTTCTAGGTTTTTCCTATAACATATAATAGTTCTGATTTTGGGAGTCTCTGTGACTTTGCTCAATAATTTTGTGTGTCCAGTAGTTTTAGCTTCTCCAGTATTAGCATTCTCTTGTCTATGCTGTCTTACATACTGTACTTTCTCCCATTTCTGTGTTAAGTTCAGACAGTTTTCTATAATCCCTTTTCCCAGGCTGGCACCTGGAGTTATCGTTTAAGAGAACCAACTCTGTGGAGATGGAGATTGCTATCCCCTCATCTCCCACCAACTTTAGACCATGTAGCAAGTCAGTCTAGCTTAAGCAAGGAGGCATCCTTTGGGGAGAGACAAAGACCATTATGTGCCAGACTTGTCAGACTACCACCACTACCTCAAACACTTTGACCTAGAGTTGACCTGCACAACTTGGCAGTAGGTAGGGGTCAAAATGAAAATAGGCTAAACTTCTTTGGGCCACAGGTAGGTTTTTAGTGAACTCACTTTCCAAGTAAAGGTATAATTAATGATCAAACTATTTTGAAAATAAACCATATTAAAAAAGGGAAATTTCAGTTAATATCAATTAATTATACTTACTAAGATTTTTATTGATCATGAAATTATATTAAAAATTACTTTGCAATTCCACTTCCGGGAACCAAGATGGCAAGTGAGAAGTAAGTCACTCTTACCATCTCTTATTAACCTCTGAAAGCCCAGAAAATAACACACCAGGAAAAACCCTAGAATTGCTGAACCAGAAGAAAGATGGGGTACAGCAGTCCAGTAGCCCAGGTAGCTTGAGGGATTAACAGGAAAGGCCCCTCTTGCCCTGAGGGAAGGGGAGTAGTATAGAACGGGAGGCGTCCCAACAAGCTAGCTGAAAGCCCCCACCTCAGCATACTAGGGGAAGATCCTGAAACCCAGGTGATGGAACAGGCATACACCAACACCAGGACCCCCAAGTGCCTCAGTAAGGGCAGGGGAACCAGCGGAAACCAGTTCAAAAAACCACCACGTGCCTCGGCGTTCTACAGCGACCAAGTCTCCCAGTGCCTCAGCAAAACTCTGGGAAGCACTCCAAGGGGCTCCAGGGAGATAAACATCCTGCAACATCCATATGAAAGGAGCTGAAGAAAGCAAAAAGAAGGAATACTATTTTGCTGTATGAAATGGTGAGCAAGCAGACTTCAGAAAAACCTGGAAAGACTTCTATGGTCTGATGCTGAGTGAGGGGAGCAGAACCAGGAGAATGTTATACACAGTAACAGCCATGTTGTGCAATGATTAATATTGATAAGACTTAAACATTCTCAGCAATTCCAGTATCTAAGACATCTCCAAAGGCTTCATGATGGAAAATGCTATTCATATCCAAAGAAAGAGCTATGGAGTTTGAATGCAGATCGAAGCATACTATTTGCTATTTTTTTTTCTTCTCTTGTGCTTTGTTTCCTCTTTCTGGTGGTTCCTCCTATTGGTTCTAATTCTTACTTACAACATCACTAATGTGAAAAAAAATTACTTTGCTAAGCGGTACAAGTTTTAATACATTTTTCAGGTTTTCTGACTGTTTACATTTAGTTAATGGAATATATTACACTTTTTGTCAGCAATCAGTTTATCGTACTCTGAATCATGTTTGAAATCAATTTCTTTAGAAATCTGAAAACTAACCTTAGTAGTTGCCTCATTTTCTGAGTTTACTTTCTTGAAAAACCATTGTTCCGACTGAGATTTTTCAACAATTTGGATGCTTTAATTTGTTTTTCATTGGTGTCCAATTTGCTTAAGTCAGGATGTTTTGATTTGAAATGACAACAAAGATTGTATTCCTTCAGAATGGCTATTACTTCTCGGCAGACATGGTGCAATATTTTATCTCTTGTATAAGTAAACAGGTATCTATTTGTCCACTCCACATCAAATATATTTACAGAACCAGAAGGCATTAACTTAATCAATTGAAATAGTTTGATGAAGAGTTTCAAATCGAAAACTGAGAGAGTATCCACCATTTGTGGAATGTTTGAACTTGTTTTGGTATATGAATGTGATGAAAAACTATTGTGCTATAAAAAAATGGTGGAAGGGATGAAACCTGGAAGATATGAGTGAATTAATGCATAATAAAGTAAGCAGACAAATAGGAAATTGAGGCCCAGGGAAATCAAATAACTTGTCAAAAGTCACATAGTACTTTAGTGGCATTTGGGACTAGAATTTGGGGCACCTGAATATTTTTCAGCATAATTCCCCCCCCTATAAATTATTTATGACCTTAACTAAGTAGTAATGTCTTGTATTTTTGGTTGATTAAAGCAGTGGTGAATTTCAGGAAAACCTTAGACCTGTGTTTTTTTTTTTTACCCTGCCTCTATAATATTTGACTCAACTTTCTCCAAATGTTTCATATTAACAAATAATAAAGTAACTTCATAGCTCTTAAAGCAACCTTAAAGCACTATATCAATGATTGCTATATTTATGTATTATCACTGAGAATGCCTCTGTGGTTTAACTCAGTAAGAATACCTCATTTCATTGTGGTAGACTGAGGTCACCTTCCTCTTTGTCTTGCCTAACAGTAAACAGTAGGTATGACTGTAGCCATATAGTGAGATTCATCCATTGGGCTGGTTGGTTTCCACCTACATACACAGTGTGGCTTCTTAGAACGGATGAGTAAACACACAGAATTTATTAGAACTACATCAGGAAGAAAATGATAATTGGATTCAGAGGGAGGGCATCATTTGCAACTAGGAGAGTGCAGGGCAGTTGATTGGGCTGGAATTCTTATAGCAGTAGCAAATAACACCCTAGTGGGTTCATTTTAAGTCAGAGTCTGATCCAGGAGTGCAGCCTCAAGGCCACATGTGGCCTTCTAAGTCCTCGGGTGTGGCCTTTTGACTGAGTCCAAGTTTTGCAGAACAAATCCTTTTATTAAGAGAATTTGTTCAGTGAAGTTTGGATTCAGTCAAAAGGTCACACCCGAGGACTTAGAAGGCCACAGGTTCCCCACCCCTGGTCTAATCACTTCTCTGCCCTACAGAATTAGAAACTGAAGCTTTAGTCATCCCAACCAGAGGCTATTAAGCTATGAGTGACTGACTCAGTTTAACAAAATTCTCAAATAACAGATTACTTATAAAACATAATGGATTGTTAATTGAAGACTCACCTGGTATGGGAGCCAGTACCAATCACATGCAAGGGGATATTCCCTCCTCCTTATGGTTACATCCACTCAGGAGACCAGATAATAAAGCCCGAAATTTTTATTTTAAACCTTTTCCTTTCCTACTTCTTACATGTTGAGGTGATGACTGAGACCTGGTTCTCTTCTGATGACATTGCTTCCCTTGCTACCCTTTCAAATTACTAGGTATACTTTTTTTTCAATACCCGTTCCCCTAATTCAATAGGAAAAGTAGAGAGATCAGAGTCTTCCCTGCTCCCCATTTCCAATTTCATACTCTCTCAATATCATCATTACTTACTGAAACCTATACTCTTTTGAGGTTCACATTATTTAAATTTATCACACAATCCAGACATTCCTCTTCCTTCCCCAGTGAGTTCAGTGCCACTTTATAATCTCCTCCACTCTAACACCTGCCCTTATACTGGGGGGCATCAACATATATATTAGTCTTCCATCAAATACCCTAACTTCCCAGTTCTTTAGTCTGCTCTGTTCCCATGATCTGCTGTTGTACTTCACTTCAGCTATACACAGAAACGATCATACCTTTGACCTTGCCATCATCCACAAGTATTGCATTCCCATGTTCATGAAAGGATTTTATCTGGTCATAATCTTTAATCCTTCCCTCTTTGTTATGTTTGCTGTGACCTCCACTCTCTCCTTGCTTTAGTTCCACCTCTGTATTGGCTACTTTCTCTGCCCTAATGTATTACAACCCCTTATTGAATCAGTTTAACTCTGTGCTCCCTTCTCTTCTCTGGTCTCTTGCTCCCTTGTCCTGTCTCAGATGATGGCCTTGTGAAAGGCCAACCTTGGATTACTCCTAGCATCTGCTTCCTTCATTTCTATTCATATGCTGCTTAACGGAGCTGGTGAAAATCATAAGTCTTGTTGACTGGGCCCACTACAAATTTACATTATTTAATTTCAACTGAAACCTCATCCCGGCAAGGCATTCCTACCATTCTCTAATCACTTCACTGCCTCTTTGTCCATGGCAGCTATTCCCAAACCTTCTTGTTTCTTCTCATGCCTCCTATACACCCTACCTTCTACCTTCTCTGCTAAGGACTTTGCTTTATAATTCACCAAAAATTCAAGGCTTTTTGCTCAGAGTTCTTGCTTTTTTCCTCATTCTCAGTTCACATTACTAAAACATTTTCCACCTCTATTTCCTCCTTTACTCTACATGAAGAAATGGCCCTTTTCCTTGTTAAGGGCACCCTTTTTATATGCACCCCCTTGATCCCACCCTCTCCCAAATTTTCCAACATGTTGTCCCCACTTATTTTTTCCATTTTTTCATCTTCAATTTATTCATATTTACTTGTTCCATCCTTGTTGCCTACAAGTATCTCTATATCTTCCCATCCTTAAAAAACCAACACTTTATACAACCATTCATAATAGCTATTATCACACGTTTTTCCTTCCCCTTTTGGCCAGATTCCTTGAGAGAGCCTTCCTTACTAAGTTCTTCCACTTCCTCTTAATCTCTTCTAAACCTTCTGCAATATGGCCCAACTTTCAACTAAAGCTGTCCTCTTCAAATTTACCAGTGATCTCCCAATTGTCAAATCCTGTAGATTTTTCTCAGTTCTCATCCTTCTTAACCTCCTTGCGACATTTGATACTGTTGATCACCATCTTCTCCTGACTGTGCTACTCTCTAGTTTTTTGTGACACCATTCTCCTCTGATTTTTTCTACCCGTCTTATTCTTTCATCTCATTCTTATTTGCTGGATTTTTATCCTTGTCCCCTGAGACTCTCTTCTCTCTTTATACTCTCTCACTTGGTTGTCTTATCAGTTCATATGGGTTTAATTATCTTTATGAAGATGATTCCTAGATTCATTCATCCAGTCCTAGTGTGTTTTCTGAGCTTTTGTCTCACCTAACTACCTCTTAGTTATCCATCTATATAAATGAATATTCTATAGGTATTAACATATCAACGTGCCCAAAACAGGACTCATCTTTATCCTTCAACTCCTTCCCCTTCCACCTTCCTCTTTCAAACTTTTCTATTACTATTTAGGGTCCCAAAAATTTCCTAATCACTCAGATTCACAGGCGTGGTGTCATCCTTAGCTCCCCAGTTACATTCACCTCACGTATCTATTTTTGTTATTAGATACTGTCTATCTTTACAATATCTTTTCTATATATCCCTTTCTCTCTACTCACACAGCCACCACCCTAGTTCAAGTCCTCTGATTGGTCCCCCTCTTTCAAATCTCTCCCCACTTTAATGGATCCTCCACTCAACTGCCAAAGTGATTTTCTTAAAGTATAGTTCTGACCATGTACCCCCATCTGCCCACTACATGATTTGCAGTGGTTCCCTAGTACCTTCTGGTGTTAAAAAGCTTTTCATAAGCTAGCTTCTTCCCATCCTTCCAATGTTGTTTAGTCCCTCGCATGTAATCTACAATATAGCTACCTTGTCCTACTTGGTGTTATTCACACAGGATACTACTTTTCCTGTCTCAGTGTCTTTACACTGACTTTCCTCTATGTTTAGAATGCTCTTACTCTTCACCGCTTCCTACTAGTTTCCTTGACT
Organism: Vombatus ursinus; assembly: GCF_900497805.2. NCBI lineage: Eukaryota > Metazoa > Chordata > Mammalia > Diprotodontia > Vombatidae > Vombatus > Vombatus ursinus. The sequence continues at coordinate 1,443,231 of NW_020954681.1, forward strand.
TCTTTAAAGATTCCACACAAATCATGGGTTCAAATTTAACCCTATATCAGATTGCACACCACCTTGGGGAGGGAGAGGGGAGGGAAGGGGAGAAAATTGAAAACTCCAAAGCTTATGGAAGTAAGTGTTGAAAACTAAAAATAAATTAATTAATTAAAAAAATTAACCTCTGATACTAGCTGTGTGACCATGGCTAAGTCACTTAACAACTCTGAGCCTCAGTCAACTACCTAAAGTATATCTTCTAAGATATAGACAGCTTTTAATCTGCCACAATGATACAGAGCTTACACAGTGATGAAAACAGTTCTTTTATGTGTTATGGTCACTTTACAAGTGAGGAAACTTTTGCTCTGAGAGGGATAAAGTGACTTTCCCAAGGTCATATAACTGGTAAATATCAGTTTCCAGGGTTAACCCTAGGTTTTTCTTGACCCCACATCCTTGACGTTTCTCAGTAAAACATGCTGCCCACAGGGGCCTCCAAAATGTAGTTTAAAGATCTTCAAGAAAATACCTATAAAATTTAATAAGAAAGTGCTTTGATTTCTAAATATCCCACATTTTATGCTTCCATTGTAATGAAGAAAAAAATATTGAAGTCTCCTGGTTTTTATTCATGTCTTCTCATCCTAGGCCATTTCAGAAGATAAAAAGGTTGAAGAAGTTACAAAAGATTTTCAAGTAAAATAGTTATTTTAAGCATTTAAAAAAAACAATGAATATAGAATCATAGAATCTCTGAGTTGCAATGGACATCAAAGGTCACTTTAATTAGTTCAACTGAAACCAGAATCCCTGCTTTTAAGTGGTTAAACATGAGCTAAGACTAGTACTCCCAGTGACATAAGTGCTGGAGGAGCAGTGGGGTTTTTGGAGTTTTGTATTTTCAATTTACTTCACTACCCAGTTCTCATTAAATTCCTCTTACCAAAGACTTCTTGTGTCAAACTGTTTGATCTATGAGAGGAAATACTGGATAGATACTCCAGGCAAAGGATTGAAAAGCAACTGACCCAAAACAGCCTTCCGAATTTGGGTTCCTGCAGTAATGGGCGTAGGAAAATTTTGTTCAGTATGGCTCGTGTTTACCTCCAGAATAGCACTATACATCATCTTTTTGGGAAAAAAAAAACACATTTCTTTGGAGGATTCATTTTTGCAAGGATCCAGAGTAACTAATATTCTTTATTACTTAAGTGTTTAATGAGGCTAGCTGACATAGCTTATTTCTCTGGCATTTTGTACTCACACAAACTGTATAAGGGCCTGAGGAGAATGACACAATGGCATTGAACTTTTTTCATTCTTTACAGCATCTGTTTCTCAAACCAATTTGAAAACATTATAATAACATGTTAAACATTTGTAATGTCTTCAAGCTTTCAAATAAGGTATTGCTTAATGAAATTTCTGATTAATTTTAAATTTTATTTTCAATTTACCCCATGCTATAAATGTTAAAAATTCAGTTGCACTTTCATCTTGAGCCTAATGGGGAATGACCTAAGCCATGGCTGTGGCTACAAGGCAGAAGAAGCACTTGGGATTTGGGATCCCTGAATGTTGGTTTATTTTCTCATCTAGATCTATCCATTACTTCTCTGGAGTTATGACTAGTAGAGAAGATTTTTGTCTTTTCTTTCTTAGTAACCATCTATGCCCTATGAATTGTTGACGTTCCAGCTGTCCTGGATGTCCTTTTGCCTTGCTGCCATCAGACCCAGTCTCCTTAGGCTCTTCTTCTGTCGTATCTTTTCCAGGACCCACCAGTATTTCATTCCTGGAGATATAACTTCATGTTCATAGAGAACTATTTCATTTAACTGAACTTTGCTTAATTCTTCAATAATTCTCTGAAAGAAATGGTTCTTTTGCCCCCTTCTAACTCATTTATTTCTATTTGCATACATGAACCTTTTTAGAAGATCTCTGTCTCCATAAAAATACACAGGTTACAAAATAAGTCAAAAGCCTTGATGACTTGATAATACCTGAGGCTTATGTAATCAGTAATTTAAAATTTGCAAAGTGTTTTATGTATGTTATTTTTTTGAGTCCTCCCAACTACTGAGTGAGGCTGGTACTCCAGCTCATTCTTGGTTTACAGATGAGGAAACAGTTTCATTGAGGCAAAATGATTTTGCCCTGATTTCATAGCCAGTAAGTATCACAAGGGCTACTTGAACCCAAGTCTTTTTGAAATCTAGCACTCTGTCCAGCCATACCAAGCTGACTCTGAACAAAGAAGAGAATAATAGTTATTAGTTACAGTGTAAAGAAAAACATGTCATATTAGCTTGAATAAGCAATTAGAATCCATTTCTAGTGTTGTAATTTTGTGGAAAACACAGAAACAAATGGCACCAAATGAACCTGAATAATGCTAGCTGTAATTGATCAGGACAGTTGCTGTTATAATGAAATCAGTTAGTAGAAGGAAAACAAAATTCCACTGACAATGAGTAGTTTGTGAGTAATTCAAATGTCAAAAATTAGAGAGATTTACCATTGTGTAGCCATTTACCAATAACCCCTCCCAGGCCATGCTACTTACTTCCTAAATATTCAGTTAGGAATAGCAAGGAAGTGAAGTTTTCTGTTTCTCAATGCTGACATTTCTGTAGTATTTCTTAAGGGCATTTGTTCATTCTGAATGATGTTTGCAATCATAACTTCACTAATGGGAAATGCTGCACCAAGTAAAATGCCAATTTGACTTGCAACATATATTTCCACCTCCCCTGGCTTCTTTTCCCCTGTGTGTACCCATCCTCCCATATACTTCTACTTCCCGCCATGAATCTTTGCTTTCTCCTTGAATCATGTAGGACTATGCCCCATACCATTAATATTTATCTTTTTAGTTTTATTTTTTTCAAGTACACGTGGAAATTTTTTTAACATTCATTTAAAAAATTTTTGAGATTGAAATTCACTCCCTCCTTCCCTTCCTACTTCCTGTCCTCCCACCTCGAGAAGGCAAGTAATTTGATGTAGATTATACATGTGCAGTCATGCAAAACATTTCCATATTAGCCATGTTGCAAAAGAAAACAGAAAAAAATAAGAAAAATAAAAATTTTAAAGTATGCTTCCATCTGTGTTAAGATTCAGTTCTTTCACTGGAGGTAGATGGCATTTTTCATCATAAGTCCTTCAGAATTGTCTTGGATCATTGTGTTATTAAAAAAGCGAAGTCATTCACAGTTGACCATCCTACAATATTGTTATTACTATTTATAATGTTCTCCTGGTTCTGCTTACTTCACTTTGCATCAATTTATGGAACTCTTTCCGGGTTTTTCTGAAAGCATCCTGCTCATCATTTCTTACAGCACAGTAGTATTCCATCATAATCAGATGCCACAATTTGTTCAGTCATTCACCAATTGATGGACATCCCCTCAATTTACAATTCTTTGCTACCACCAAAAGAGCTGCTAGAAATATTTTTGTATATATTGGTCCTTTCCACCCCCCCCCTTTTTATCTCTTTGGGATACAGATGTAGTAGTGTCATTGCTGGGTCAAATGATACGCACAGTTTTATAGCCCTTTGGGCAAAGTTCCAAATTGCACTCCAGAATGGTTGGATCAGTTCATAACTCTACCAACAGTACATTAGTGTTCCATTTTTTCCCCATGTCTCTGCCAGTATTTGTCATTTCCTTTTAATATTAGCCAATCTAATAGGTGTGAGGTGGTACTCCAGAGTTGTTTTAATTTTCATTTTTCTAATCAATAGCAATTTAGAACTTTTTAAAATATGACTATAGATAGCTTTGACTTCTTCATCTAAAAACTGTGCACATCTTTTGACCATTTATCAACTGGGAAATGACCCCATAATTCTTATAAATTTGACTCTGTTCTCTATATATTTGAGAAATGAGACCTTTATCAGAGAAACTTGCTATAAACTTTCCCCCTATTTTCCTGCTTTCCTTCTAATCTTGGCTGTATTGGTTTCATTTGTGTGAAACTTTTTTTTAATTTAATGTAATCATAATTATTCATTTTACATCCCATGATCCTCTCTATCTCGTTTAGTCATAAATTCTTACCTTATCCAAAAATCTGACAGATAAGATTTCCCATGCACTCCTATTTTGCTTATGATATTATCTTTATGTCTAAATCATCAATCTATTTTGACCTTATCACAGTGTATGGTATGAGATGTTGGTGTATACCTCGTTTCTATCAAACTGCTTTCCAGTTTTCCCAGGAATTTTTCTCAAATAATGAGTGCTTATCCCCAAATCTTGGATCTTTGCATTTGTCTAACACTAGATTACTATGGACATTTATTACTGAGTATTGTGTAAATAATCTGTTCCACTGATCCTCTGCTCTATTTCTTAGCCAGCACCAGATCGTTTTGTTGATTACTACTTTGTAATGGTTTGAGATCTTGTACTGCTAGGCTGCTTTCCTTCATTTTTTTTTATTGATTCCCTTGACATTCTTGACTTTTTATTCTTCTAGATGAATTTTGTTATGATTTTTTCTAGTTCTATAAAATAACTTATTAGTAATCTAAACTTTTATTTTTTACTTCAGTGGTTTTATTTATTAGTTCAATGGTTTTCTTTCAATTCTATTAATTTCTCCTCTGATTTTCAGGATTTTCAATTTAGTCTTTAATTGGGATTTAAAAAAATTTTTTTTCTAGTTTTTTTTTTCTTTTTTTCTTTTTTGGTTGCACGTCCAATTCACTGATCTACTCTTTCTCTGTTTTATTTATGTAAGCTCTTAGAGATGTAAATTTTCCCTTAAGTACTACTTTGGCTGCATCCCATAAATTTTGGTATGTTTTCTCATTATTGTCATTTTCTTTAATTGAAATAATTGATTGTTTCTATGACCCACTTTGACCCACTCATTCTTTAGGATTAGGTTAGTTTCCAATTAATGTTTAACCTATACTTCCATGGCCCTTTATTGAATGTATTTTTTTTTTTGCATTATGGTCTGAAAAGGATGCATTTAATATTTCTTCTTATCTGCACTTGATTGTAAGTTTTTTTTTTTAAATGCACTAACACATGGTCAGTTTTTGTGAAGGTGCCATGTACAGCTGAGAAAAAGGTATACTCCTTTCTATTCCCATTTATTTTTCTGTGGAGGTCTGTTGTATCCAATTTTCTAAGATTCTATTCATCTTTTTTACTTCTTATTTATTTTTTGGTTAGATTTATCTAGTTCTGAGAGAGGAAAGTTGAGGTCTCCCACCAAAATAGTTTTACTGTCTACTTCCTCCTGTAACTCATGTAACTTTTTATTTAAGAATTTGGATTTATTTGGTGATTTTGGTTAATCGAATCTACAGATGACTCCTAGATCTTTGATTTTAGCCTTCTTTACTGTGCTCTGGTCACATATCACTGAGTCTTTGCTAGACGTGTCTACCTGGATTTTCCATAGGCTTCTCAATCATATTCAAAATGGATCTCACTCTCCTTCCTTCTAAACCCACTCTTCTTTTATACTTATCTATTTCCACTGAGTCTACCACCATCCTTCCATTCCTAGAAGTTTGCAATGTCAGAGTCATCTTGGACTTTTTCCTCTGCCTTACTTCCATATTCAATCAGATGCTAAGTCCTTCCTGTTGATTCTCCTTTCTCAATATTTCTCACATGTCTTCCCTTCACTCACTTGTTCATCATGTTAGGTCATGTCTTTTTCACCGCTTGCCTAGATTATTGCAGTAGCTTCCTAATAATTAATTGGTCTCCCTATTACAGTCTTGTACCTATCCAACCTATCTTCCAACCTCAGCTTGGCCTTCAAAGCCTTTTTTTTTTAACTTCTTTTTGGTTACCTTTCCAGACTTGCTTCATGTTACTCTTATTACATATTCAACATTACAGTCAAACAGGCCTATCACTTATTCTCTCAACTATATAGGTCATATTTTATATGTCCTCATGTATTTCTAAAGACTGATGGCATACCTTGAATGGCCTGTTTTTTTTTTTATCTGTTCTTCTTGAAATTGTTTGCTTTCTTCAAGGCTCACCTCAGGTGATATCGCCTACAGGAAACCTTTACTAGTCGCTTCTAGTTCTTGGTATTCTCTTCCTCTTCAATGTATCCTGTCTTTACTTACCTCCCTACATGTCATATCCTCCAGTGAAAGGTAAACTTCTTGAGGGAAGAAATGTTTTAATATTTTGCTTTGTATCCTCAGAACTTAGCATAATACCTGGCACAAGGAGGTTCTTAATAAATGTTGATGGAATTTAGTGTCATATCGAGCTTCTTGAACAGTTACATCAACACTTTTATATCTATTGAGCATTAGATGGCAGGACGGAATTGTGCAGTTCCATGTCAAACATCACTGAAGTGACATTCATTATAACACAACTCTGCTGTGTTGACTATGAGTAGAGAATAGGTGACAACAAGATGCCCAAGGACTTTCTATATGGGGAGCTAGCATGGAGGCAGAAGTAAGGAGGACAGAAGAAATGCTTTTAAAAGGCTGTGCCACTTAAAGTAATACATTATCATTGAGGTGGCTGGGAAAAACAGCAGTAGCAGATGAGCCAACTTGTTATGATGTTTTATGACATAAAAGTGACAGCCCTTTCTGAACAAAGGGTTTGAGCCATCTTTGAAATGGAAGCAGAACCCCAAAGGGACTGTAAAACTGAAAATCAGAGATCAACTTTTACATGTAGATCATCTAAAAAAAAGGATTTAGTACATAGTCATCTCACCAGTCACATCTGGGCACACATTTAGTAATGAGTTATCTGTAAATGTGACTCTGTGTGTGTGTGTGTGTGTGTGTGTGTGTGTGTGTGTGTATATGTTGAGGGGGGTGAGGTAGAAGGATGTAGTTCACTGTTTAACAGATTTTGAACAGCAATTTCAGTGTGATAGATTACATCCAGGTACGAATTAGTACATATAATGAATCCCATGAAGTGGTCACATGTATCCAAATGTGTCCCATTCAAAGTTGTAATTGTAGAAAATATAATAATTGGTTCCAGTTCAATGCACATATGCAATCTAAATTAAAATAATGTAACAACTTCACAGGATTTATTATTAGCACTAATCTAGAGCTAGCTAAAATGTCCATAATTGCTCTTAACTGGTCACTAGCATTGTTAGTATTTTGTTAAAGGTCATCATTTTAATCTCCTCAGGGTGTTATATGCGTTTGATGATAGTTGTTATTTATATTGTGTAAACATACATTAACTCACAAGGTTATTGTGAAGTTCGAATCAAATAGGAAGTCTGACCAAGTAAAGCGGATTTGATACATTTTGCCTTGTGAGGACTGTACCCTTCTTCAAGAGAGGGAAAAATTGATAAAGGAGAAATGGCTCCTGTTGTGACAACCAAAGTCCACAAGGATCACTGGCCTATGACAGAGACAGATCAGAACCCAGAAACCAAGAGCATTGGGAAAAGCAGTGGTCCTGTTTAAGCCCACCCCCCTCCTTAGCCATCATAAAGGGAAGCAACCCCTATGCAGAAGAGTCAAAAGAAGACCATCATTCCTGCCTCCACGGCTGACTCGCTAACACAGGGAAGCCACGCAAGCATACCTGAAGCAACAAGACATCCTGAATGAAAGACACATGGGTCAGACTCTTTTCACCGTCTCTCCTTTGACCTTGGTGGAGACGTCCCGGGTTGCAGAGCACAAGAGTCCTAAGAAAAACATTGCCCCTCAGATTACCAAATACTCTGCCAAACTAGTCTTCGTGGCCATCATAAAGGTGAGTACCCATATGAAGAGACAACCTGACAATTGTCTCTACAGATTCTATAACCCCTGCCTCTTTGGCACCTATAGCTACTGAAGAACTGAAAAGCTGACTTTTACCACCAGAGTTCTTCGGGCTTTTATATGGTCTAACATCAGAAATAGACATATTTTTATGAATGGAAATGACATTAAAAAATGATGCATTACCTATCTCCCAGAGTAGTTGTGAAGATCCCAAGATAATATTTAAAAGTACTTTAGCACAGCGATTAACACATAATAAATACTTAATATATGTTTGTTTCCTTCCTGTTGGTGCTGCTGCATCCTAAGGTTCGCTGAATGTGTTTATGTGATTTGTAGCTAAAATCTGCAGTGTATTGTCTTATGTGCTTAGCACATAGTAAGTGTTTATAACTATTTTTTCATTCATTATTAATCTTATTTTATCAGTGGGAAGATGAGGCTTAAAGAATCACAGATTTTCAGAGTTGGAAGTGATCTTAGCAGCCATCTGCTACAGCTCACATCTGAAAAAAAAAACCTTTTTCTAGCATATACAATAAGTGATCATTCAGCCTTTGTTTAAAGACCTCCAGTGAGTAGTAAAATCCACAAATTACTGAAACATCCCATTTTACTTTTGGGCAGATCTAATTGCTGTAAAGTTTCCCCCCTAGCATAAAGTCTAAATTAGTCTTTCTGTAGCCTAATTCTTCTTGGAACCAATCAGAATGAACCTACTCCCTCTTCTCCATGACAGCCATTCAAATACTTGAAGTCAAAGATGGAGTGAAGACAAGGATTCACCTGAGCTCTCCCCTTCCCAAATACTTTTAAGTAATGACTACAAACAAATTCTAGAGTGGTAGAACCCACAAAAAGATGGAGCAAAACAATTTTCCAGCCCAAGATAACTTAGAAGGTTGGCAGGAAAGGTCTGTTGCACCAGGGTGAGAAAGGAGCACAGTCTAGCACAGGTCACACCAACCTGGCCCCAGCAGACCAGGAGCAGGCCTCAGGGTGACTGAATCAGTGTCAGCAATTGCAGTTTCTAGACCTTTCAGTCCACAGATGGTAAGTGGGTTTGGACAACAGGTAAGAAGGAGATTTATAGGGGTCCCTTTGCTGGCACCAGAGGTAAAACTCTGTTGCATTGCCTATACTTGGATCTAGGTCGCAGTTCTGGGTTTTAGTCCCAGTGTGAGGAGCACTAGCACAGCAAAGCTTGTGGCTGCAAGGGAGCAGTAACCCTGGTCACGGTTGTAGGCTTGAAAAGAATGCTTATGGTTGGTCACAAACCAGTGCACAGTACAGGAGAGTAGTAAACACACTTCTCCCTAGATCATACCACCTTGTAATAGCCAGAAACTTACAGGCTCCCAGAATTACCTCTGAAAAGAGCTGCACAAAAAAAAACCCTGAAACTTAGGACAGTGTCCCCTCCACTTGGGAAGCAGAGCCTTGCTTTAGCATAGAGTTAAAAGTCAAGAAATAGGCTGGAAAATGAGCAAACAACAGAAAATTTTTGACCATAGATAGTTACTATAGTGACAAGGAAGATCAAAACCACACATTCAGAAGAAGACAACAAAGTAAAAATTCCTTCATCCAATGCCTCAAAGAAAAATGTGAATTGGTCTCAGGCCATGGAAGATCTCAAAAAGGATTTTAAGATCAAGCAAGAGAGGTAGAGGAAAAATTGGGAAGAGAAATGAGAGTAATGCAAGAAAATCATAAAAAAGAATAAAAAGCTTGGTAAAGGTGACACAAAAAATACTGAATAAAATAACACCTTAAAAAGAAAATAGGCCAAATGGTGAAAGAGGAACAAAAATCCAATGAAGAGAAGAATGCCTTAAAAGTAGAATTGGCCAAATGGAAAAGGAGGTACAAAAGCTCACTGAAGAAAATAATTCCTTAAAGTTAGAATTGGGCACATGGAAGCTAATGACTTTATGATACATCAAGAAACAATCAAACAAAATCAAAAGAATGAAAAAAATAGAAGAAAATGTGGAATATCACATTGGAAAAAAACTGAGCTGGAAAATAGCTCTGGGAGAGAAAATTTAAGAACAATCGGGCTACCTGAAAGTCATGATCAAAAAAAGAATCTAGGCATCATCTTTCAAGAAATTATCTAGGAAAACTGCCCTGATATTCTAGAACCAGAAGGTACAGATAGAAATTGAAAGATTCCACTGATCACCTCCTGAAAGAGATCCCAAAATGAAAACTCCCAGGAGTATTATAGCCAAATTCCAGACCTCTCAGATCAGAGAGAAAATGCTGCAAGCAGAAAAAACAAAACAAAACAAAACAAAAAAACACTAAAAAAAAAAACAATTCAAATATCATGGAGCCACAGTAAGGATAACAATAGATTTAGCAGCTTCTACATTAGAGGACCCAGAGGGCTTGGAATATGATATTCCAGAGGGCAAAAGTGCTAGAATTACAAATAAGAATTCACCTATCCATCTAAAGTGAATATAATCCTTTGGGGGGGGGAGGAATGGATATTCAATGAAATAGAGGACTTTCAAGCATTCCTGATGAAAAAAAAAACAGTGCTGAATAGAATATTTGACATTCAAATACAAGATGCAGAAGAAGCATAAAAAGGTAAAGAGGAAAGAGAAACCATAAGGGATTCAATGAGGTTAAACTGTTTATATTCTTATATGGGAAAATGATATTTTTAACTCCTAAAAACTTTCTTATGTGAGTTGGATGTAATGGTATGATTATCTAAAAAAAAAAAAATTAAGGGATGAGAAAGAAGAATGCACGGGAAGAAGGGGAAAGAGAGACGTAGAATGGGATAAATTATCTGACATAAAAGAGGCCTGAGAGAAATTTTACAGTGGAGGGGGAAATGGAGGAAGCAGGGAGGGGGAGCTCATGAACCTTACTCTCATCAGAATTGGCTCAAAGAGGGAATAATATACACACTCAGTTGGGTGTAGAAATTTGTCTTACCATATGGGAAAGTAGGAAGGGAATGGGGATAAGAGAAGGGGGAGCTGATAGAAGAGAGCACAGTTTGGGGGTGGTAAAAGTCATAAGCAAAACATTTTTGAGAATGGACAGGATAAAAGGAGAGGGAGTAGAATAAATGGGGGAAACAGGATGCAGGGAAATACATAATTGGTAATCATTACTGTGAAAAATAATTTACAGTGACATTCTCTGATAAAGACTTCATTTCTCAAACATATAGATAACTGAGTCAAATTTATAGAAATAAGAGCCATTCCTTAATTGATAAATGGTTAGAGGATATAGACAAGTAGTTTTCAGACAAAATAATCAAAACTATCTATAGTTATATGAAAAAAATGCTCTAAATCACTACTGATGAGAGAAATGCAAATTAAAACAACTCTGAGTTATGACCTCACACCTGTCATATTGGCTAATATGACAAAAAAGGAAAATGACAAATGTTGGAGGGAATGTGGGAAAATTAAAACACTAATGTACTATTGGTGAAGTTGTATACCGATTCAACCATTCTGGAGAGCAATTTGGAACTATGCCCAAAGGGCTATAAAGCCATGCTTATCCTTTGACTAAGCAATACCAGTACTAGGTCTGTATCCCAAGGAGATAAAAAAACAAAAAGGGAATGCACCTATGTGCACAAAAATATTTATAGCAGTTCTTTTAGTGGTGGCAAAGAATTGGAAATTGAGGGGATGTCCATAATTAGGGGAATGGCTGAACAAGGTGTTGTATATGATTGTGATGGAATAATATTTTGCTTTAAGAAATGATGAGCAGGATGCTCTAAGCAAAACATGAAAAGACTTACACGAGCTGGTGCAAAGTGAAATGAGCAGAACCAGGTGCACATTAAACACAGTACGAGCAATATTGTATGATGATCTACTATGAATTAACTTAGCTCTTCTCTGTAATACAATGATCCAAGACAATTCTGTAGGACTTATGATGAAAGGTGCTATTCATCTCCAGAGAAAGAACTGGTAGACCCTGAATGTAGATCAAAGATACTTTTTCTTTACTTTATTTTTCTTGTTTTTTTTTTTTTGGTCTGTTTTTTTTTTTCACAGAATGACTTACATGGAAATGTGTTTCGCATGACTGCACATGTATAACCTTTGTCAAATTACTTGCCTTCTCAATGGGGGGGGAGGTAGTTGGAGAATTTGGAACTCAAAATTTGAAAAAAAATGTTAAAATTATTTTTACATGTAATTGGGAAAAATAAAATATTAAATAAGATTTCAAAATACTTGAAGTCAACTATCATGTCAGTCACTCAATCAGTTACCTAGCATTTGTTTTTTGCCATTTTAATATTTTGGTTTTTTCCAGTTACATGTAAAAGCAATTTTTATCAATCATTAAAAAAATCAAATTCCAGAGTCTCTCTGTCCATCCCTCCTCCTTTTCCTCCCTCATTGAGAAGGAAACAATTTGATATAAGTCATACATGTGCAGTCAGGCAAAACATTTCCAGATGAGTCATGTTGTGAAAGAAAACAGAGACCAACAAAAAACTAGAAGAAAAATTTAAAAAGTTTAAAAATTATGCCTTGATCTGCATTCATACTCCATCAATTCTTTCTGTGAAGGTGGATAGTATTTTTCACTGTGAGTCCTTTGGCATTATCTTAAATCATTATATTATTGAGAATAGCTAAGTCATTCACAGTTGATCATCTTACAATGTTGCTGTTACTGTGTACTATGGTCTTCTGGTTCTGCTCACTTCACTTTGCATCTGTTCATATAAGTCTTTCCATTACCTAGCATTTATTAAGCGCTAGGTGCCAAGCACTGTGCTAAGTGCTGGGGTTACAAACAAAAGCAAAAGAGTCTTTGCTCTCAAGGAGTTTACAATTGAATTGGGAGGACAACATGTAAATAGCTATGTAAAAACTCCCCTCTCCCCCCTCTTCCTCTCCACACATACTCATACCACATACAGGATAAATTGGAGATAATCAACACAGGGAAGGCACTAGCATTAGTGTCTTCTAAGTCTTCTCTTCTCCAGGCTAAATATCTCAAATTCCTATAACCAGTCCTCATAAGACAAAAATTTGAGGTCCTTCATCATCCTAATTATCCTTTTCTGCATATTCTCCAGTTTATCAATGTTCTTCCTTAAACTGTTGCACCAAGAACTAAAACATAATACTCTGTGATTTACCTACTTATTCCTGGAAGCTATTTTTCTCTTCATGAAGACCAAAATCATGCTCGTCTTTTGGGGGTACCATAACATACTCTTAACTCACTGAGCTAGAATTCAATATTATGATACCATTATTCTAAAACAAATTGCTATCTCATCATGCCTCTGCAATCTTGTGCATGCAAAGTTGATTATAACCCATGTATAAGGACTTTAACATTTATTACCATTGAATTTCATTTTATTAGATTGATTCCACTGTTACAGACTAACCTCTTTTTTTTTTAACTTTGACTCTGTCATCTAATATAGTAGCTATCTCAACTAGTTTTGTGTAATCTCCAAATTTGATAAGTGTGCTATGTACATCTTTATCTAAATTATTGACAAAACTGTTATATAGTATAGGGCTAAGCTCAGCTTTCTGGGACTTTGCAGTAGATATCTGATTTCAAGTTGACATTGTCTTTTTAAGGACTAATCTTTGAGTCCAGCCAGCTAGCCAGTTCTAAATCCATCTAATTGTCCTATTGTGTGGCCTCTTTGCAGTCCTCTGACATCCCAGTCATTCATCTTTTCCACACAAATAGTATGAGACTTTATGAAATGCTTTGCTGAAATCTAAGCAAAAACCTAGCAGTAATTATAGCATTCACCTAAATTACCAGCCTAGTTATTGTTTAGTTGTTTTTCAGTTGTGTCCAATTCTTCGTGACCCCATTTGGGGTTGGCAAAGATACTGAAGTGGTTTGCCATTTCCTTCTCCAGTTCATTGCACAGATGAGGAAAGTGAGGCACACAGGGTGAAGTGACTTGCCCATGGTCACACAGCAGTGTCTGAGGCCAGATTTGAGTTCAGGAAGATAATTCTTCCTGATTCTAGGCCTAGAACTCTATCCACTGCAGCGCCACCTAGCTGCCCCGTCTAGTCTAGTAATCCTGTCAAAAAAAAAGTCTTCATTCTAACATGACCTATTCTTGATGAAGCCATACCCATATTTATTGTTGCTCCTTTCTTTTATTGGTTATGGGTAACCATAGTTTAGTAGTATGTTTGAGAATTTTGCCGAGAGAGAGGTGAGACATGGTTGTTACATTGCTGGTAAGTGGCCAAGGTGGGATTTAAAACATAGGTTTTCCCAGAATCCAAGTCCTAAACTTTAGTCACTGCACTAAGCTGCCCCTCATTTGCATTGAATAGTAAGTTCTCTGTCATCTTGAGAATGTTTTACTGACCCTGGTTTTATTCTGAATTGGCTACCATTAATAATACTGAGAACTGCTTGTCTTGTGATTTGTGTTTCAATAGGAATTTTTAAATTGGTTACCTCATTAAATAGCACTGAAGACCTGACTCCATATCTTGAAAGATCAAGACCCTGGTTATGGACATTTGGGCTCTGTCATTGAAGTTTGTTTAATTCTTGAGAGTTTTATTTCCAATTAGTTATTTTCCTCTTTCTTTTGACTTCGGGGACTTGGAGAAGATATTTTATTTATGACATCTCTCTCTGACCACTTATTGCTAGCAGCTGATAACCTTTCTTCAGGGTTTGGAAATAACATTTCTTTTTCCAACTGTGTCTAGCATTGCCTTCATTCATCAAGGGAATTGTTTTCCTAAGACATCCTTTGAAGGTCACTCATCACTACTATATTCTCAGTTCATTGTGCATGCCTGCAGCCCTGCAGGCTCTCAATAAGTCTAATGGAATTTATGGTACTAAGGCCATAAGAGATGAGAGAGAAACTGCCCCTTCAAGTTTTGACTTGTGTTAGGATTCCTAGAAAAGGGATTCATTGCAAATATTTCAGATTAGAAAAAAAAGTAAAATTTGAAACTGAGCTTTCTATTAAAATGGGAGACTTTGTTCACTTACATGTGCATATGGACCTGTATGCACTGGAATTCTAGTGAACTGTAGATGGTAGATGTATAACAATGAATCAGGATCAAGAATGCTTAGACATGGAAGGAAATTGGTAGTCTAGGTTTGGTTGAAGGTCAGAAACTAATTAGGTAGTCTAGAACAATGAGTACCCAGGAGCTAAAGGTCACAATAAGTCAAGGAATCAGAAACCATTTATGCAAACAGAAGGTGGGTCACCTAGAGATAATGAAATTCAGGGAAGAAAGGAGATTGTCAGAAACTGAGAAAGCAGGCAAATAACAGGTAAAGAAGATACAGTTACTGAAAGGTAATGCAAGGTAAATGGTCAAAAGAGTAGGAAGACATTAAGGAATTGGGTTGATCACAGTATTAAAATGGCATGGTGAAGGGGACCTTTATAGTATAATGGATAGAATGTTTGACTTGGAGTCATAAAAAGTTGGGTTCAAATCCTACATCAAATGGTTACTGGCTTTGTGACTCTGGGCAAATTCCTTATCTCTGTCAATCTCAGTTTTCTCATCTGTAAAATGAGGATAATAACACTTATTTTACAGGGCTTTTGTGAGAATCAAATGAATAATGCATTTAAAACATCTTTTAAACCTTAAGGTACTAAAGCAAAATTAGCTGCTATTATTATCTCTCTTCACTCTGATCCTTCCTACACATTGTTGCCAAAGTAATTTTCCTTAAGGGCAGATTCAACCACAGTGACTCTCCTACTCAACTCTAATGGCTTCCTATTGCTTTTAGGATAAAATAGAATCTCCTCCATTTGGTCTTTAAAGCCCTACACAGTCTGGCCCCAACCTATCTTTCCAGCCTCTTAGGGCATTATTCCTCATTCCATATTCTACAGGTCAGCTATACTGGTTTTCTCTCTGTTTCCCAAATGGTATTCTCCATTTTCTGTCTACTATCTCCCAGCCTTTGTGCCAGCCATTCCACATGTCTGGAATGTACTGTTTAATTATGCCTGCCACATCCAGTCTCACTCTACTTTTAAGCTGCTTCTTCTCAGCTCGAGCACCTTCAGATTAAAGCCTTTTTTGATTTGCCCCCAATTGCTAATGTCTTTCCTTTCAAACCACCTTTTATTTAACTACTCTATATATTTGTATGTATTCCCTTTATAGTAATATAGTTCCAGGGTGTCCCGGGAGTCTTAGTGCAGTTTTAATTTTCAAAAGTATAAATGCTACAAAACAGCATTTGAAAGATTTTAAATTATTGATGTTTCTTACTAAAATTCAACATAACCACCATATTAACTATGTGTATCACTTTATTTTTATTTTTTGATGAGGCAGTCAGGGTCAAGTGACTTGCCCACGGTCACATAGCTAGTAAGTGTCAAGTGTCTAAAGCTGAATTTGAACTCAGGTCCTCCTGATTCCAGGACCAGTGATCTATCCACTGCACTACCTAGCTGCCCCTCTATATATCACTTTAGACAATATTCAAACATTATAAAAAATGTTGATTAGCTGCTGTTCAGTGACTGAAATGATTTCATTTGTATTCCTAGCTTTAAGGTCATTCAGAAAACCAGGTTTTAATGTATGCATGATGGTTTCAATGTGGCTGCAGAAGAAAAAAATCTAATGAATGTAGGCTAAGTGATCATGGTGGCCAAACAAGATCTCCTCTATTGTCTGATCAAGTGTCATCCAGAAATTATCACATTTACAATTACTAATGACAGGGTGCTCCATCTTGTTAAAATTAAAATTTGAAAAAAATATTCAAAATGTACAAAACTAAGTAATTGTAAAAGAAATTTAAATGAACTTTCAAATGATTTTTAAAAACTTTACAGCATTTGTACTTATGAAGTTAAACTTAAAACTGCACTAAGACTTTTCAGATATCCTATATATATCAGATAATAAACTTTTATTAAGTGACTTCTCTGTGTCAGGTACTGTGCTAAGTGCTAGGGTTACAAAGAAAGGAAAAAGACAGTGCCTACCCTCAAGGACTTTACAGTTTAATGAGGGAAAGCAGTACACAAAAGGAAGCTGAAGGGGGGCAGTAAGGTACAGGAAGTAGAGGTGATGATGAGAAAATCCAGAGGAGTATAGCCAGGTGGGAAATGAAGAGAACATTCACACACACACACACATACACACACACACACACACACACACACACACACTTGTTTCTTCATTAAAACATAAGCTACTGCTTCTATGTTTTTAAAGAAGCAAATGCATTTATTACCCTAGTATTCAATAAACACCAAGACACCAGCTACTATTGCTGGATCAAAGGGCATGTCCAGTTTTATACCCTTTGGGCAAAGGTCCACATTGCTCTCCAGAATGGTTGAATCAGTTCACAACTACACCAACAATGCATTAGTGTTCCCATTTTTCCACATTACCTCCAACATTAGTCTTTTTTTCTGTCATATTAGCCAATCTGATAGGTGTGAGTGGTACCTCAGAGATTTTTTTAATTTACATTTCTCTAATAAGTAGTGATTTAGAGCATTTTCTTCCATATAGTTATACATAGCTTTGATTTCTTCATCTGAAAACTGCCTGTTCATATCCCTTGACTATTTATCAATTGACAATTTGACTCAGTTACCTATATGTTTGCTATAAATTTTTTCACCTAGTTTTCTGTTGTCTTAATCTTGGCTGCATTGGTTTCATTTGTGCAAACCCTTTTTAATTTAATGTAATTACAATTATCCATTTTACTTCTTGTGACCCTCTCTATCTCTAGTTTGGTCATAAATTATTCCCTTATCCATAGATCTGACAGGTAAAATTTTCCCTTTTTTTAAATTTATTTTGATTTATCAACGATCACTTCTATATACTTTTGAATTTAAAACTTTCCCCCCCCTTCCTGCCCACCACCCTTCTCAAGATGGCACACAATCCAATATAGGCTATACATATACATTCCTATTAAACATATTTTCACATTAGTGATGTTGTAAGTAAGAATTAGAACCAATAGGAGGAACCACCAGAAAGAGGAAACAAAAATCAACAGAAGAGAAAAAATAGCAAATAGTATGCTTTGATCTGCATTCAAATTCCATAGTTCTTTCTTTGGATGTGGATAGCATTTTCCATCATGAGGGCTTTGGAGATGTCTTAGATGCTTGGATTGCTGGGAAGGGTTAAGTTTATCAATATTAGTCACCGTACAATGTGGCTGTTATTGTGTACAATGTCCTCTTGGTTCTGCTCACTTCACTCAGCATCAATTCATGTAAGTCTTTTCAGGTTTTTCGGAAGTCCACCTGCTCATCATTTCTTATGGAACAATAGTATTCCATTACATTCATATGCCACAACTTGCTCAGCCATTACCCAATTGATGGGCTTCCCTTCAATTTCCAATTCTTTGCTACCACAAAAAGAGCTGCTATAAATATTTTTGTACATGTGGGTCCTTTTCCTGTTTTTATGATCTCTTTAGGATACAGCCCTAGAAGTGCTATCACTGGGTCAAATGATATGCACATTTTTATAGCCCTTTGGACATAGTTCCAAATTGTTCTCCAAAATGGTTGGATCATTTCACAACTCCACCAACAATGCATTAGTGTTCCAATTTTCCCACATCTTCTCCAACATTTATCATTTTCTTGTTTTGTCATGTTGGCCAATCTGATAGGTGTGATGTGGTACCTCAGAGTTGTTTTGATTTGCATTTCTCTAATCAATAGTGATTTAGAGCATTTTTTCATATGACTATAGATGGCTTTAATTTCTTCATCTGAGAACTGTGACAGGCAAAATTTTCCATGCTTTCCTAATTTGCTTATGATATCACCCTTTATGTCTGAATCATACACCCATCTTGTTGTTGGTCTATATCTAGTTTTTGCCAAATGGCTTTCCAATTATCCCAGCAATTTTTGTGAAATAGTGAGCTCTTATCTCAAAAGTTTGGGTCTTTGAGTTTATGAAACACTAGATTACTATGGTCATCTACTACTGTGTATTGTGTAGCTAATCTGTTTCAATGAACCACTACTCTATATAGTTTGAAATCTGATACTGCTAGGTCGCCTTCCTTCATGTTTTTTTTTTCCCCATTGATTCTCTCAATGTTCTTGACATTTTGTTCTTTCACATGAATTTTGTTATGCTTTTTTTTCTACCTCTATAAAATAATTTTGGAAGATTGATTGTTATGACACTGAATAAGTAAATTAAGTATAATTTTCATTTTTATTATATTGACTCAACCTACCCATAAACAGTGAATATTTTCCAATTGCTTAGATCTATCTTTATTTGTGTGAAAAGTGTTTCGTAATTGTTTTCATATAATCCCTGATTTTGTCTTAGAAGGTAGATTCCCAAGTATTTTATATTTTCTGCAGTTATTTTAAATGGAATTTCTCTTTCTGTCTCTTCCTACTGAACTTTATTGGTAATATATAGAAATGTTGTTGATGTGTACGGGTTTATTTTATATCCCACAAATTTGCTGAAGTTGTTAATTATTTCCACTAGTTTTTAGCTGATTTTAGCTGATTCTCTATGATTCCCTAAATATTCCATCATCTGCAAAGAGTGATAGTTTTGTTTCCTCTCTTCCTATTCTAATTCCTTCAATTTTTTTCTTCTTTAATTGCTGTAGTTAGCAT
The DNA here is from genome assembly GCF_900497805.2 of Vombatus ursinus. NCBI lineage: Eukaryota > Metazoa > Chordata > Mammalia > Diprotodontia > Vombatidae > Vombatus > Vombatus ursinus. The sequence goes on from NW_020954681.1 coordinate 1,462,667, forward strand.
TTCTAGTACAATATTGAATAATAGTGATGGGGATAGACATCATAGCTTCATCTCTGATCTTATTGGGAAGGATTGTAACTTATCCCCATTATAGATAATGCTTACTGATGGTTTTACATAGATACTACTTATCATTTTAAGGAAAGCTCCATTTGTTTCAATGCTTTCTAGTAGTTATAAAATTGGAATGAGCATTGTATTTTGCCAAAAGCATTTTCTGCATCTATTTTATAATTGTGTCATTTTCATTCTTTTTGTTATTCATATGGTCATTTATGCTGAGAGTTTTCCTAATATTGAACCAGCCTTGCATTCCTGGTAGAAATCCCACTTGGTCATGGTGTATGATCTTTGTGGTAGAATGCTATGATTTCCTTGCTAGTATTTTATTTAATTTTTTTCATCAATATTCATTAGGGAGATTGGTCCATGGTTTTCTTTCTCTGTTTTTGCTCTTCCTGGTTTGGGTATCAGAATCACATTTGTGTCATAAAAGGAATATTGTAGGACTCCTTCTTTGCTTATTTGCCCACATAGTTTATAGGGTATTAGAATTAGTTATTGTTTAAAAGTTCCATAGAATTCACTTGTGCAACCATCTAGTCCTGGAAATTTTTTCTCAGAGAGTTCATTTCTTAGGGAGATCATTCTTAGGGAGAATAATAACATTCCATCATGGCCTGTTCAATTTCTTTTTCTAAGATAGGGTTATTCAAGTATTCTATTTCTGTTCTGCTAATCTGAGCAATTTATATTTTTATAAATATTCATCTATTTCACTTAGATTGTCGGATTTATTGGCATATAACTGGGCAAAATAGCTCTTAATAATTGCTTTAATTTCATCTTCATTGGTGGTGTATTCACCCTTTTCATTTTTGATATTGGTATTTTGGATTTTCTTTCTTTTTAAAATCAAATTTACCAAATGTTTGATCTATTTTATTGTTTTTTTTCATAAAACCATATCCTAGTTTTATTAGTTTAATGGTTTTCTTTCAATTTTATTAATCTCTCCTTTGATGTTCAGGATTTCTGTGTTGGTATTTAATTAGGGATTTGAAGTTTGTTCTTTTTCTAGTTATTTTCATTGCATGACCAATTCATTGATCTACTCTTTCTCTATTTTATTGACTCAAGCATTTAGAGATACAAGTTTCCCCCTAAGTACTGACAACCAGCCAAAGGGCCACATCCCACAAACTTTGGTATGTTGTCTCTTTGCTGTCATTATCTTTAATGAAATTATTGTTTCTGTGATTTGTTCTTTGACACACTCATTCTTTTTTTAAAATGTAATATTTTATTTTCCTCAATTACATCTAAAACAATTTTAACATTCATTTTTTTGCTATTTTGAGTTCCAAATTATCTCCCTTCCTCCCTCCCCCGTTATTGAGAAGGCAAGCAATTGGATATATGTTATACACATACAGTCATGAAAACACATTTCCATATTAGTCATGTCGTGAAAGAACACAAAGACTAAAAAACCAAACAAATAAGAAAAAAAGAAAATTTTAAAAATGTGCTTCAGTTTGTATTCAGACTATCAATTCTTTCTCTGGAGGTGGATAGCATTTTTCTTTATAAGTCTTGAATTATCTTGGATCATTGTATTACTGAGAATAGCTAAGTCATTCATAGTTATTCATCCTACAATATTGCTGATACTGTGTATGATATTCTCCTGGTTCTGGTAATTTCACTTTGCATCAGTTTATGGAAGTCTTTCTAGGTTTTTCTGAGAGCATCCTGCTTGTCATTTCTTACAGCCCAATAATATTCCATTACAGGGCAGATAGGTGGTGCAATGGATAGAACTCTAGGACAGGAGTCAGGAGAAGCAGAATTTAAGTATGGCCTTAGACACTTACTAGCTGTGTGACCCTGGGCAAGTCACTTAACTGTCTTTGTCTCAGTGTCCTCATCTGTAAAATGAGCTGGAGAATGAAATGGCAAACCACTCCAGTATCTTTGCCAAGAAAACTCCAAATGTGGTCAAGGAGAGTTGGACAAGACTGAAACAACTCAACAACAACAACATTCCATCAAAATTGTATATCCCAACTTGTTCATCCATTCCCCAATTGATGGCCATGCCTTCAATTTCCAAATTTTTGCTACCACAAAAAAGTGGTATCAATATTTTTGTAATATAGATCCTTTTCTTTTTTTTTCTCTTTCGGATATGGCCCTAGAAGTGGCATTGATGTGTCAAAGGGCATATATGGTTTTATAGCCCTTTGGGTATGGTTCCAAATTGCTCTCCAGAATGGTTGTATCAGTTCACAACTACAATAATGATTCATTGGTGTCTCAATTTTCCCACATCACCTCCAGCATTTGTCATTTTCCTTTTCTGTCATATTAGCAAATCTGATAGGTGTGAGGTAGTACCTTGGAGTTGTTTTAATTTTCATTTATCTGACCAGTAATTATTTAGAGCATTTTCTTCATATGAGTATAGTTAGCTTTGATTTCTTCTTCTGAAAACTGTCAGTTCATATCTGCCACTCCAGATTTCCCTCATTTTAAGGTGTTATTTTAAAGTTGTTTGGAGGGAATTTTCTTTTTTTAAATTTTTTTTCTCATTATACTAAATAAATTTATTTATTTTAGTTTTCAACATTTACTTCCACAAGATTTTGAGTTCCAAATTTTCATCCCATCTCACCTCTCCCACCACCCCAAGATGGCATGCATTCTGAATACCCCTTCCCCTAGTCTGCCTTCCCTTTTATCTCTCCCTCCCCCTTCTCTTATCCCCTTCCCCTTCTATCTTCCTGTAGGGCAGGATAGATTTCTGTACCCCATTTCCAGTATTTCTTATTTCCCAGTTGCATGTGAAAACATTTTTTTAAACATGTGTTTTTAAAACTTTGGGTTCCAAATTTTCTCCTTTCTTCCCTCCCCACCCACCCTCATTGAAAAGGCAAGCAACTCAGTATAGGTTATACATGTGCAGTTATGCAAAACACTTCCATAGTAGGCATGCTGTGAAAAACTAACTCTATTTCCCTTAATTCTATCCTGCCCCCCCCATTTATTCTATTCTTTCTTTTGATTGGAGGGGATTTTCAAAGAGCACAAGGGAGTCCCTGCTTTTTCTCTGCCATCTTAACTCTGCCTTTGGTGTCCACTAAATTAACTTGGTTTATTTATTTTCCAATAATTTTTATCTATGTTTCCACAGGTCTTTATTGAATATAATTTTATTGCATTATGATCTGAAAAGGATACATTTAATATTTCTGCTCTTCTGCATTTGCTTGTCAGGTTTTTATGTCCTAATACCTGGTCAATTTTTGTGAAGTTGACATGCACCCCTGACAAAAATATATACTCCTTTCTCTTCTCATTTAGTTTTCTGAAGAAGTCTGTCATATCTAACTTTTCTAAGATTTTGTTCATTTCCTTAACTTTTTGTTTTTTTGGCTAGATTTATCTCATTCTGAGAGTGGAAAGTTGAGGTCCCCCATTAGTATAGTTTTACTGTTTATGTTCTCTAATTTAACTTTTCCTTTCAGAATTTGGTTGCTATGACATTTGGTGCATATATGTTTAGTATTGATATTACTTCATTGTCTATGGTACCTTTTAGCAAAATTTAGTTTCCCTTCTTATCTCTTTTAATTAGGTACATTCTTGCTTTTTCTGAGATCATGGTTGCTAACTCTGCCTTTTTTTACCTCAACTGAAGCACAATTGATTCAACTCCAACCCCCTTTATTTTTACTTTATGTGTCTCTGTTTCAAGTATGTTTCTTGTGAGCAACATATTGTTGCAGTCTGGTTTCTAATCCGTTTTGCTATCCACTCCATTTTATGGGTGATTTCATCCCATTTACATTCACAGTTATGATTACTAGCTGTGTATTTCCCTCCTGATTGTGAACTTCTTAAGAGTATTAACTGCTTTATTTTTGTCTTTATTAGTACATATTTAGTAAATACCTAAGTATTTGATTGTTGTATGTAATGTCTAAAGTGAAAGGGATTTTGAAGGTGATAAGAAGACACTTGGAGAGGAAGATGAGTGACTTAGGAGTTTGTGCTGTCTGTGTCTTTGGCCAGTGTTTAATAGCTTACAATAACATTTACTTAGACAATGTTTTCTCATTTGTTTCCCACTACAGCACACTGAGTTATGTAGTTACAGGTGACTGAGTTATAACTAGATCCCACAACCATGTAATAAGTAGGGCCTGGCACCAAGTTAATTTAGAGGACATTGGAAACACTTGCAGTCTTTCATCAATGTAGGGAAAACTGAGATTAGCCTACAGCTAACAAAAATAATTGATATAAAAGGAAATTATAAAATTGTGTGGATGCATTTCCTCCCCTTGCTGATGTACTCCAGTTGGATTCTACCTCCCCTTGCCCCTAGACTTACTGGCTCTCTTTGTTCTATTCTCCCCAGTAGCAGTTTTCCTAGCAGCAGTCTCCAGGTGTTCCAGGATTTCTGTCTTCAGGGGCCACATCTCACCTACCTCCCAACATTGGAAGGCTCATTTCATGCCTCAGGTATACAGATTGGTAGTTAGGGATCTGGCAGGTGGTATTCTCATTTTCCAGATAAGTTAAGAAGCCCAGAGGATTCTAATGAACTAGCAATTAGAAAAGCTCAAGGTAGGAGATTAGTGCCTCTGACTTTTAGTCCATTGGGAGTTCTTTCCACTACACCATCCTGCAGTGAACTTTCTTGTACTTTGGTTATTAAACTTGTCTTACCATTTCCTTGGGGATTACATTATTTGGCATTAAAACTACAAACATTTGTTTTGCCAGTATCAGTCAGTTTGTGGCATACACAACAGATGGAGATCTGGATTAGCTTACAAGGGATGAAGTTCGGCTAAACTCTTTTTACTATTTTACGTACATACCTGTTACATATTACTTTTGATGAACACTTTCTGATGAACAACAGAAAAGGGAACCAACAGACTTCATTAAGTTTTCTTTTTTTACTTTTAAGAAAGACAAGCACTATTATTCTTCGCTCTTATTTCACTTTATTTTTCTCAATTACTTGTAAACCTTTAAAGTATTTTTTTAATTTTGCATTGCAAATTCTTTCCCTTTCTGTACTCCCCCTTCCTTGAGAAGGCAAGCAATTTGATATTGGTTATACATGTTAAGTCCTGCAAAACTTATTTCCATTTTAACCATGTTGGAAAAGAAAAGAGAGACTGAAAAATAAAGAAAGTTTAAAAAGTATGCTTTTCTATCTGCATTCATATTCCATCAGTTCTTTCTATGGAGATGGATAGGATTTTTCATCATAAGTCCTTCAGAATTGTCTTAGATCATTGTATTGTTGAGAAAGAACTAAGCTATTCACAGTTGATCATTGTGCAATATTGCTGTTACTGTATACAGTGTTCTTCTAGTTCTGTTCATTTCACTTTGCAACAGTTCATTTAAGTCCAGGTTTTTCTGAGAACATCCTGCTCATCAGTTTTTACAGGAGCTGAGAAACATAAAAAGCTATAAATGAAGGAAGAATTACAAAACAATTATGAAGAATAAGCTGCTTACCTTCTAATAATGGGAAATGATACTTGTGTCCCCTCTGAGGCCTATCATCGTCAGGGGTCACAGAGGGAATCTAATTAGACAAGGTCTGGGAGTGGCTCTATAATGTCTTAATGATTTTAAGAATGGAAAGAGAAGGGAAGAGGAATACAGTGGTTGGGGGAGGGTGGGAAATGAAAGGTAGATTAGAGAATATTATCTCACCTAATCAAGGTCCACAAAGTAGACATCTATATAAACAAATAGAAGAGGGTAGGGGAGAGCAGCTGACACTTAAACCTCACTCTCATCTGTAGTGGTCAAAGGAGGGAAGAATACACACCTACAGAGTGGGTATTTTTGTACCCACTGTACCCATTTCACTCACTAGGCAAACGAGGGAAAGAGAAGGGGGAAGGGAATTAGAGGGAGAGTCATTGGTTCTAAGCAAAACAAATTCTAAGGATGTACAAAAATACAGTTCTTTTTCAGGTGTCAAAAATGGGAATCTGAGGGGGCATCCACCAATTGGATAATGGTTGAACAAGTTATAAATAAATATGATAGAAAATTATTGTACTGTAAGAAAGTATAAGGGGATGATTTCAAAGAAATACGAGAAGACTTACATGAACTTGTGCAGAGCAAAATGCAGTGGGTAGAACTAGGAAAACAATTTATACAGTGATAACATTATGTTAAAGACAACCAACTTTGCAAAAATTAGGAAACCTGACGATATAATGACCAGCCACAATTCTTGAGGACTAATGATGAAACATGCATATCCCACCTACTGATAGATAGATGAAGGACCAAGATTGTAAAATGAGACACATTTTGGACATAGCCAATGTGGAAATTTTTTTTTTGCATGATTATATATGTTGCATGGTTTTGTTCTTCTTTCATTCTGAATTGGGGGAGGTTTTACAGTGGGAAGGAGGGAAGGTTGATTTTTGCTGACTGAAAAAAAAGAGAAAAGAAAGAAAACCTAAACGAATTGTAGCAAAGTCTAGGTGATTTTTCTGTCAGACATTAATGTGTTAAGAAAGACCTTGTAACCAAAGACTATTTGTTAGAGTTTTTGCTTCAACACCACATCATTCTGATCATATTCATAAGACCTTTAATGTAATGATGTTTATAACTCATGAGGTGACATTCTTCATATTTAGCAAGAATAGCTTGATCATTCTTTTTTAAAAATTAATTTATTTTTAGTTTTCAACATCACTTCCATAAGCTTTTGAGTTTTAAATTTTCTCCCCCTCCCTTCCCACCTCCCTCCCCAAGACAGCATGCAATCTTATATAGGCTCTACATATACATTCCTATTAAATATATTTTCACATTAGTCATATTGTAAAGAAGAATTAGAACCAATAGGAGGAACCATAAGAAAGAAGAAACAAAACAAAACAGAAGAAAAAAAAGAGCAAATAGTATTCTTCGATCTCTAAGCTCCATGGTTTTTCTCTGGATGTGGATAGCATTTTCCATCATGAGACTTTTGGAGATGTCTTAGATCTTTGCATTGCTGAGAAGAGCTATACCTTGATCGTTCTTTAACAAATCTCATTCATATCCTTTCTTTGTAAAGCATTTTTTCTTTACATATATCCAATTGACAATTATATCAACTAAGTCTGACAGTATATGCAATATTCCACACTCATAGTTCCCCACCACTGTGCAGAAGGGAGGGAGGTGCATTTGCTTGTTTTTCTTTAGGGTTAGAATTCATCTTGGAGGCAGTGTGGCTAGTAGTAAGAGCAATGCCATTGACTCTAGAGTTAGAAGACCTGGGCTCAGGTTTTGACCCTGATGTGTGACTTTTGATCAAATCACAACCTCCCTAGAAAGTCATTTTCTTAAACTTTAAAATAGAAGTGTTCAACTAGAAACTAGATGATCTTTGATCTTCCAGCTCAGAGTCTCTGCTCCTGTGATCATTTTTACTGGATAATTTCTTCGAATTAAAAAAAAAGTATCATAATTTAATCTGCTGATTTCACTCAACTAACAAACTAGCATTTAGTATTGCTTGATGGACATAGCATTGGTCTTTGAGTCAGGAAAGTTTGCATTTAGTATTCATTGCCAATCTGTTGCTGAGTTTGTTGATTCTGTCTCTACAATATATCTCCCATCCATGTCATTTTCTCCACTCATGGCCACCACTTTAGCTTAACCTGCTGCTGTAGTCTCCTAACTGATCCCTCTGTCTTCAGTCTGTTCTGTCCCAAATCCATTCTCTACACAGCTGCCCAATTGATGTTCTTACAGTATGATACTCACCTGCTTAAGAAGCTTCAGTGGGTCCCTTTGGCTTTAAGAATGAAATAAAAACTCATGTGTGATTTAAAGCTCTTCACAATCTGTCTGCAGCCTTTCTTTATAAACGTTTCATGTTATTTTCTCTCACACTATATTCTAGCTGAACTACCTGCTTATCATTTTATAAACATGACTTTCCACCTTCTGCCTCTGTGCCTTTCTATAGGCTATTCCTCATCCCTGAAATTCCTTCCTCCTTACCTATGCTTCTTGAAATCCTTAGCTCCCTTCAAGGCTCAGGTCAATGCCACCTCCTATGTAGGACTTCTCCTCATTCCCCCTTCCAATAATTAGTCTTCCTTCCATTACTTTGTATGTATTGTGTGTGTACGTGCATTTAATTTACTTATATGAGTACATGTTGTATCTTCAGGGCCTAGCATAGTATTTAACATGTTGTAGGTGCTTGTTAAATGAACAAATAAACTCTAATGAATTCTTCAGCTTCTTATGATGACATGGTCATATATTAGACCTCACTATCTCTTAGAATTATGTCATGTAAAGAATATGGAACTTGGAAATTTCCTTCTCAGCTGACAATGTCCTTTTTATTCATTCTCTCACACTCCATGTCCTCTGCATCTTTATACTTACTTCTTGTCCTTTGACTCATCACTTTTCTTCCATGTAATCTCCCCCATTCTGGCTTTGCTTGCCTCTATGCCCAGCTTTGACCTTGTAGTCTACACTTTTTTTTAATAAAATTTTTATTGATACTTTTATTTTTGTATCACCTGCATTTCCCAATGTATCCCTCTCCCAACCCCACTCACAAAACTATCCCTTATAATAAGCCAAATTAACTAACAAATTAAAAAAAAACTTTGACATGTTTAGTAATCCACCCTCATATTTTCCTACCCCTGTGAATACGGGAAGGAACTTCATTCTCATACCTCTTCTTTGGGACCAAGCTTGATCATCATAATTTCATAGTGTGTAGTTGCCTTCACTTAACTTAATGTAATCAATGTAAGGTGATAATGAAATTTTACACGTGTTAACAGATGGATTATGCGTTCTGATCTCTTTATGAGGAGTGAACATCTTTGATTGGATCAAGAAGTTGATTGGCTAATCAAACAAGTTAGCTTTGCTAATGACTTTAAATAGCTGGACGAATTTAAGCAGTGGGCCACTCTAGTGATGGAAGACTAGAAGTTATGGAGCTAAGGAGTCCAGTCACAGAGTTGAAACCAAGGCTCTAAGAAGAAATAATAAGTAATAAATAATAAACAAGAAGAAATCATTCTTGGGCGAAGTGTCTTACTGCCTATTACTGTTCACCTCCCCATTAACATAACTGGGCCCACAGCAGATAGCACAGTCAGCTAGTATCAGAGAGACTTAACTACTACTAAAATGTCCATTTAGTAATGATTATAAGCTTGTCAGGGTCCTCTGCTTTTAGAGAGAGAGTCCCATTTATCAATTACTTCAGTCTAGCCGAGTGATGGTGATCCAGCTTATTGTGCCTATCCTGTTCCCTCTTCTACCTCTCCCCTCACACCATCTTTCACCATTTGCCATGTCTCTTTAGCCCATTTGTGGTGATACACACCCTCCGGTTTGAGGGGAAGTTTAGAAGATATGGACTAGACTATATTCCAATGTGCAAAATAAATAAATAAACATTCAAACCTTTTCCTCTGGGTTTTCTTCATTCTTTCATTTAACAACCCCCTCCACCCCACCTCTACCTCTAGCAAATGAGTTTGACAAGACATTTCACTTCACAATTTGCTTTCTTCTGCTTAGCTTCAAGAACAAAGAGTGAATGTAGCCTGCTCTTTGGCTTAAAAAAAAAACATCTAGTATAATAAGGCTGCTTCTTCCTTATCTTCTCTCTAATCCAGGGCTTCTTAACCTTTTTTGTGTAATGGAGCCCTTTGCAATGTGGTGAAGTCTATGGGTCCCTTCTCAGAATCATGTTTTTAAATGTATAGAATAAAATATATAGGATTATAAAGGAAACAAAATTGTATTGAAATAGTTATAAAAAAACACTCCAAAACTCAACAAAAATAACTCAGTGAACCCCAGGTTAAGAACCTTTGGTCTAAGCTGAAACAAACCCTGAGTGGAAGTCTCTCTGAGGCAATGGAAGTGGCAACTCGAGAATACTGGGGAACATAATCTTTCATATGTTTCCTAATACACTTAAACTTTTCTTGAATTCACTTTACCCTTTTTTTCCCTTGGGAAATCTTGGACAGCCAGAGTTACATATATCCATAGCTATTGTCCCATCAGAGGAAACAGAGGTCCCTTCACTGCTGTTGAAACAGAGTCACTCAGCCTTATGTTTCGCAATCAGATTTATTAGAAACAATATTTTTGTACACATGGATTCTTTTCATTTTTCTTTGATCTCTCTGGGATAAAGGCCTTGTAGTATTGCTGGGTCAAAGGATATGCACAGAAAAGTACATTTTTGGTCATAGTTCCAAACTACTTTTCTTATGGGGGTTTGGAGAGGGGTGGAAAGAAGAGACAGTAAATGCTTTGTTAATTGAAAAAAGTTTTAAATTTAAAAACAATATCTTATTATAACAGATAGTTATTTGGAGGACAGAGATTCCTTTGTATTAACCAGGTATCCCAGTTTGACTGGAGGAGTCTGGGTGTTAGATACTCTTGTGAAAAGTTCTCATAAAATGTTCTAGAAATTATCTCATGATGTAAAGTTTTTACTTTAAAGTTATAACTCAGAAACAAAGTGTTTATCAGAGGGAAAGGGAAAATGAAACAAATCACAGTTACATTTTGTGATGTAAAACAGTAACAGTCTCCCACAACTTCAGGGACTTCTAGGATAAGATTAAGATATTGCATTCACAGAGATTCAAATAATAATAGTTTGAGAATAAACTAAATTCTTTCTTACCACACATATATAAAAATTTAAATATCTTCTAATATCCTAAAGTATATATTAGAATTTGCATGTAGAATATTTAGTTTTGATTACCAACATGTAGCTTATAAATTGAGAGATATTAGTAAATTTCTAACTAAGCCTTATATATGACTTAATTTTAATTTATCTGTAATCTAAGATCCTAAAACTTTGCTTCCATAATCCACCATTTTATGTCTTTCAGGAGCCATGTGTGTTGCTTTGTATAAAATTTCATTTCATTTTTTTTCAAACTTTCATTGCAGAGCAGATATTTTACAGTCTTTTTTCTGTTCAGAGCTAAAACTTTTTGACATTTGAGTCAAAGTATGAATTATGCCATGTCATACAAGTGTGATTATCATACACATAATGTCTATTTATGACAGTAGCACCAAGGGACCCAAAAATAGAACTGTACCAAGATCTAAAGTCCCATTAGTTGTCCTCATGGAATTTTGACATTTGTTATCTCATATCAAAAATTATATCATGAATATATTCAGATAAATCAGGAATATAAGTACAGCATTCTTTTCCAATAAGGACACATACTCCACCCTTATTTCCTAGTACAAACATCCATTACCCATATGATTCTGAAGAACTATTGTTCCAGTGGGGGAAAAAATTCCTGTTATAATTGTGTTAAGGGAAGAAGTATCATTGCTTACTTCATCTAGCAGTTGAGGTAAAAGTCTTATTTCATTAGAAGTTCTAACAGCTCTGTATGATGGGAGTAATATGCCAGCATTTTTTTTCCTTGAAAAGTACTCTTTATTTCTTATTTTATCTGGTAGAAGTTGAGTGTGGTGATTTATAGCAGGGTTTAAGTACCCTGTGTGGCACTGTCCTGTCCAGTTGGCCAGTTTAAGTAAGGTAAGTTTAAGTACCATTAAGAGTTGAAGTGATATTGTTTTCTGTTGAGAATAATTGAAAATGTAGGTTGATAATTCTGTTGGTGGTAGCAGAATGAGATTTGGTTATAGTATAATTGCAATGGCTTTGGGATACTGGAACTAATCTTATGCAGGCATTGCACAAAATCCAATAGTCTGTTCAGCTAAAAAAACATATAAATGAGGGATTTCAGTGGTATTTTTTTTGAAAGATTTAGATAATACTAATCTTTAAACTTTTTATTCTCCCACTAAGAGTAATTTAAACAAGCAGTGATGTGTTCAATTTCACTTCTTATAATACTCAGAAGTATGTAAATATGCAATTGTCCAGGGCATAGGTAGTTATCAATGGGATGCTGCCTCCTTAAAAAATGTGAGACTATCTCCAGCATTTAGACGCTTTCCAGTCTCTAACAAATTGGTATGACATATGTAGGAAAGCAATATTGTTTTCACTCACAAAAGGTGATTTTTCTCTTAAGGACAATAATTTAGTTTTTTTATAACTTTGATAAGTTTTCTAATGTTCATGAATAACAGAGAATGATGCAGAATTGTTCACTGAAGATCACCTGTAATATAATCATTCATTGTCCATTTTAGAAACCTATGGCTAAGTGGAGATCTTGTTCCTACTCCAGAAGCCGTAGCAGGAATGCTGTGGCAAATCTTTTGTGTTCTGGAGTGGCAGGTCATCTTCATCCATGGGAACTTGGCTTTTGTTTCATTGCTGGACATATACTTCTTTGATAGTTGGCATTAGGCTTGCTACTTCCTGCCAGGGATGGTTCTGATGAAATAGGTCACGGTTGTCCAGTGTCCCATGGGATAATTGTCTTCTTACCACTTGAGACATGGATCCAAGTGGGGAGGCCTTGGCATTTTGTTCAACTCTGGTTGTGATGAGAACTTGATACATGCCCTTTATGTAGGATTCTAGGCAAGATTTCCATTGATTCCTACCTCTTTCTTCGAACTCAGTCACCAGGCTAAATAGAATGACACTATGTCTTAATTTTCTGGTTAAAGCAGATTACAGCTGCTTATGAAGTGCTTTAACACATTTCATTAGTGCTTTTACAGTGATTCAAAAGAATATCAAGTAAGTGTAGATCAGATAATTGGGCTGACATGAGGTAACAGAAAGTCTCATAGGTCTGCCAATTAATATCTCATATGGATTATGTCAGTTCTTCTTGTTGATATTAAATCCCATGTTTATGAGGGCTAAAGGTGGAGCTTCTGGCTTCTTGAGCCCTCTTGGCCCAAATTTCAAATATCTTCCTGTTAAGAATTCTGTTGCTTCTTCCTATTACTTGTACAGATTCTGTGTCATATGGGCAGTGAAAAAGTTGAATCTATAAGCCTTGAAGGTTTCTCTTTAATCTGCCATGTAAATGAGTGCTTCTGTCACTATTCATAGGCAGGGATACCAAATCTAGTAATAAATTCCTTTAAAGCTCTTTTAGCAATTAATTCTCTCTCTCTCTCTCTCTCTCTCTCTCTTTCTCTCTCTCTCTCTCTCCTTCAATCTCTCCTGAATATTTAAAAACATTATTATAAGTATATATTCAAGAGAACAGCAATTTGGCCTTTGAATAAAATCAGTCTCCATGTTTACAAAAGGTCCATCCCCACAATAAGATAAGCTGCATATTTCACTTTTTCAGGTTTTTCATTCTTAAGCCATAAAATAAAATTGGAAGCAAACTTATGTCTTCTAACTCTTGAAAAAAATAACAAATATCCTCTAACTCTTTTCAACCATTCCCTTCCCTACTCCACCCCAGTCCCCTGCTGTATGCTATTTCTTTGTGTATGTGAAGAAAATATAGCTGTGAGGGGAAGATGGGACAAAAGATTCTGGAATCATTACAGGTCCTTGAAGTTCTCTGAGGCCATTTATGGAACTTATTAAGTATCATTTGCTGTCTTCTTTTAATGAGTTGAATACCCCACATTAGCATCCTTGAACATAAGCATTATTTAAATTTATATACTTAAAGCAATTAGGAAATGTCAGATTTTTTTATAGAAGAAAGTTATTTCTAATTTTAATTATTTTTAGCCTTCAAATCATAACTTCAAGTCAGAAACTTATTCAGAATTAGAAAGTTATTTTTAAAAATTAAGTGTATATATATATATATATACATATTATACATACATATTAGTAGAACTAGGTTAATACAGTGTACAATGGGAAATGTATCTTAGATATTTAGCCATTTTAAAGAAAAGACATCATGTTCCTCAAAAGATAAATATGTATTATTTAAGGAGACTGCATTCTCAGTGTCAAAAAAATTAGCCTCTGAAACTGATTCTGCACATTATTGTTGTTGTTGTTATATCTCAACAAGACTACTTGCCTTCTAACTTTGATATTTTAATATTTTAAAATCAGAATGTTCAAAATCTTTACCTGCAGCCCATATGCAGTTTTTGTTTTTACAAATTGTAAAAAAAATTGTGACCAATTGTACACGTCACAGTTTTTTACTCTGAGACAGAGCTAGAAAATATCTTTCTTGTTCCGGGGAAATGACAAGACCTGAATACATGTCTATCACATGGGAAGCAAGTCAAGTCTGTACAGGATTTTGAGGCAGTTGATTGTATCAGTCAAGAGAAAATCAAGTATGTCAGAACAGAGTGTTTAGAAGATTGGTGCATTATTCAAATACCTAATCCCGAATTTAACAATCCCAGGAAACTACATGCAGAGAAATTTCACCTGGGAAATTATCTGTTATCTACCTACCTATCTAATTTTGTTCCTAAATAATTTAAATTTGTATTCAAAATCTTGCTACATTTTGATGGACATTTTTAAAAGTAATCATATATTCAGTCCCTTTTTTTAAAGGCTGACCAGACAATAGAAAAAGAATTGTTCAAATTGAGACTCCATACTAGTCAAATAGTTTCTCTTTTCTCACTTTAAGATTCACACACACAACTCTATGTATGTATATATGTATGGATGTACATATATGTTTATGAAATGTGAACAGATGCTTTTATTTTTCCAAATGAAACATTGACTTTGATGCAAAAGGGATCTTACTTTTCTGGGATACATTCCAGGTCATACAATGTTTCCTACTGGGTTTTCTTATCTATTAAGTTTTTTTTCTTCAGCTTCTTTTTTATCACGTTCTCAGCATTTCACAGTTTATTTGAACAATTCTGAAACAGCTAAGTTCTGCTTCATACATGCTGGGGAATATATTTCTGTCTTTGACTGTGGCTTAGAGTTTGTTTTTTACTTGTTTGGTTTTTTCTATTCTGAATTCTTTTAAGAAGAGAAAAGGTAAGGTAATGTTTCTGTCGTTCAGGGACATGAGGCTGAAGTAGTAAAATTTTCTGCAGGATTGTTTAGGCTCAGATGATAAGAAATAAGAATCATTTCAGAAGTATCTGTTTTGGGTAGCTTGACCAGTTTACTTATAAATGGGTGGTGGTTAGACTGAAATACTATTTTTTAAAAGGTATGCTTTAAACTAGTGTTGTTTTTCTTGAAACTAGTATTAATTCATAAGACTATTAGTCTTTTGCCTAAAGCCTTTTAATTGGTTTTAAATTTACGTTCACAGTTTTTAAATTTACAAAATTTAGATTCCATCTTTCAGAAAAAGAAATTGTCAGTGTCCATCCAAGATTTTAGAGAATCATGACTCAACTATACTTTTCAGAAGGGTAATTTAAATCAAAACCAGTTTGCGTTTGGCTACTGTTTAGAATTATTGCTGTGGGTATTACCTCAAGATATTCTTACATCATCCTGGAAACTTCTGAAGTTGTATGATACTGTTAAGAGTTTATATTGCAAATTTAATTTTAATTTAATCATGTCCTAAACTGTTGAACTTTTACATAATAGTATATGTACATAAAGCAGTTTGGGGGGAGGGTACATTGCTCATTTTACTTCTCAGTTCATTTGTGCTTACGAAAGGAAGGTCAAGTAATAGCAGCCATTCTTAATCTAAGGTCCAGGAATTTTTAACAAATTGTTTTTTGATAGCTGTATTTCACTCTAATTAGGTTCCTTTGTAATTCTGTATATTTTATTTTGTGCATTTAAAATCAGTATACTGAGAAGAGGTCCATAGGTTTCACTGGACTCCCAGAGGTTCCAGGTCTAGGTACAGTTGACATTAATTTAAAACAGAGATTCTTAATGTGTGTGTGTGTGTGTGTGTGTGTGTGTGTGTGTGTGTGATGATCCTCTTTGACATTTTAGTGAAGCCCATGTATACCTTTTCAGAATGTTTTTTTTAAGATTCATAATGGAAAGAAATGGTAAATTTCTATTAAATATTAATGAAAATAATAATGTCATTTTTCCCCATGGAAAGTTCATGGACATAATGAAGTTTCAGTATATTCTTAGATGGTGGGCAGTGGGCTATGGGTGTCCTAGGGACTCCAGTTTAAGAATTCCTGCTTTCTATCTTATACCTAAACAAGAGGTTTGTATTGCAAGGATATCACAGGCTAGCTTTCAGGGATGACATATTCATTCTTTTACTGAAAAAGGTAAATCATTCATAGTCTTTATGTATATAATTTCAATTCTTACAGGGAAAGAAGTATAAATCCTCCTTGGATGAAAACACCTGGGAACTACCTGTTTTGAAATCAAGTCATTCATAATTGATGATAGGTAAGGAAATTGCGGATGGAAGAGATTTCTCACTTTACCCAATGAAAAAAATGACAGGGAAATATTCTCTAACTCTGTTTGAAAGAAACCAGGGTAATCTCATATTCTGCTCTAGTGAAAACTTCTCTGACTTGTCATGCTAATAATATTATTTTGATATAGCAGTAAACTCTCCAAACTACTTATTTAAATGTTGTATGCAACAGATCTGATATATACAAAATTGGTCTGATATGGATCCAAGCAAGTTATGGCAGATACAGACAATCTCTCACTGAAAAATCTCATAGAGTTTTAAATTAATAATAGTGATAATTGTGTCCGTGGGGTTAATTAAAGAAAAGTCTGTACCATTATCAGCCTTTATTACACATCATCCTGAGTCTAGGATACTGTATTGTTGAAAGAAATAAGCTTAATCACTCAGCATTGTGTATTTTGACCAAATCTATTAGAAATAATCTTTTTATTACATATATTAAATAAATGTTTGGAGGATAGTTGCCTATACAAGAATGACACAAGAAGTATAGTTGTTATATATTCTTGTGAAAAATCCTCACAGAAAGTTCTAGAAATTATTTTATCCTGTAGAATTTTACATTAAAGTCACAACTTTACATTAAATTATTTGTAAATTTAGTGTAACTAAGTTGTAGCTTAGTAAACTTAGTATTTATCAAAGGAAGAGGGAAAACAAAAGTTTCATTTTGTAATATAAAATCATAACAGTATCATATAACTTCATAGACTTTCCAGGATGAGATAAGAATGTCTCAAAGATGCAGAACATCTCAAGGTAATAACATTTCAGACTCAGACATTATTTTGAATAAACTAAATACTGTGTGCATATACACACATTAATATGTGTGTGTATACACACACACACACATATATTTTTTTTTGAGAGCTACTTGTTAAACATGTACCAGCACACCACTGGTAAGGCTAGACTGTCAAGTGTGTAAAGGGGAATAAAGAATATCAGAGAGATAGGAAGGGTCTAGGTTGTAAAGAACTTTAAATGACATGAGAGTTTTTATTTTATATTGTTTATACTTTGTTTTCAAAAAGGACCAATGACATCAGGGTGTGATGTCTTGACTTGCACATGAATTAGATTTAAGTGAGGCAGAGTTGCATAAAGCCATCAGCCTCACTTTCTTTTCCAGAGTCATCAAAGTCCGGTGGCAAGACAGAAGTTAAGATGCCGGGTGATGGCCTGAGATGTAGTAAATGACTTTGGTATCTTTGATATCTGACCAAGCTCTAATCACTCCACAGTGCCCTCTTCAACCGCCTTCATGGTGGTTGGAACAAATTGTCCTCATCCCCCCATTCGGCCAGGGAAAGTCTTCACATGCTTGGGGTGGACATCCCCTTAACTCACCAATGGATTTGAGGCCTGTCAGTTACCCTCAACCTGATTTAGCCCATCTACTGAGAGAGTTTTAATGCTGCAGCTTCTTAGAACTATAGATGAAAAGTTTTATCTTAGAGGTAATTGGAAGCTACTGGAGTTTATTGAATAGGGTAATGACATGTTAAGACTTATGTTTTGTAACAAGGGTTCCCAATATTTTTTGTTCTGAGAACCCCTTTCAACAACAAAAAATGTGTTATTAACTCTCAAGGTAATTTAATATACTACTCATAATATTCTTTCAGATTTTTTAATTAAGAGCTTGTAATAACTATAATGATAACTTAAACCCCCCAAATCTTCCAATTAAAATTTACATGAAATACAAATTTCTATTCTACCTATAATGATGAAAACTAAATATAAAATTATAAAATAATTTTGAATATTTTATATGAGACATTCTGTAATAATTAAAGGAAGCAGTCCAGCAAAAACTGCATATGTTTTCTATTATCTACAAGATTTCATATTAAATTTTTTATTTTACAATTTTTAAGATAAATATAATTTTAAATGTAATAAGTTATAACTTAGAATGTTTGCATTATTTGGCTCACCATGAGACAAAGTCTTAAATCTGGTTCAGCATCAAGTTTGTTTTTGTATTTTGATTTTAAATAAAACAAAGTGAAAATGCTTCCTCACACAAATATGTGCTAGAAAATGGTAGGAGAATTTACAAGCTCTTTTGCTGATAGAAATTCATTTTTAAAAATTTTTAGTCACCATTTAACCAATTGATTAAAATAAATAGCTAGTTACTATGTGAAGATTTACTTTGTTTTAAACAATGTTTATATATAAACTAACTTTTGTCATGAAACTTCTGACCTGACTTTCTTCACTGGCTGCACTCCCACCAAAACTCTACTAAATGATTGACCAGTTTCACCAACCAGTTCAGTTGAAAATTTCCCCAGATAGAAGAATAGAAGTTTATATCACAAAATAGCCTTAATACTTCAGTGAGGGGCAATATAAGATTTGCAATCATCTGGGATGGTTTCAAGATAGCTAGTCATATGCATTCCTGGAAACTGTGGTTTTCAGATATCCTGAGGTGGATCAAGAACTCAACTGCTTGGGGCAGCTAGGTGGTGCAGTGGATAGAACATTGGCCCTGAAATCAGGAGAACCTGAGTTCAAATCCAGCCTCAGACCAAACACTTGACACTTACTAGCTGTGTGACCCTGGAGATGTCACTTAACCCCAATTGCCTTAAAAAAAAAAAGAACTCAACTGCTCCTAACATCCTGATCATGTTATTCCATAGCTCACAATTACAGGGTAACTGAGGGGAATGAGGGAAATACTCTGGTTCATTAATCAGTGCAAATAAGTGTGTGCCACAGTGCAAATAAGGGCATGTGCATGCGTCTTACCATCCATTGGGAATTGGTTTGTGCTAGCATGTTTAACAACCCTTGTGGTGGTTTTGAAAAAAAATTGATGACAGGCTGACAAAGTACAGGAACCTGTTGTGTTTAGTCAGAAGCAGTCAGAGTTTAATGCAATCCTTTCATGAACACCAGAATTGTTGGTGGCTGATTATGGCTGTTGTAGATTGCTGCAGAAACTATAATGCTTCAAACATTCACATACTTCTTGTCACAGAGGAAAACATAGTTGTGAAATAATAATTAATTACTTATTTACTGCTTAAGAAGCCATTAAAGAATTTTGAGCAGAAACCTCATAGAACTACTAAATTGTAGGAACTGCTACTTTTTAACATTCACTTTGGCAGCTGTGTGGAAGGTGTAGTATAGTAGGGAGACACTTGAAATAGGAAGCCCAATTTGAAGACTGTTCCAATATTCCAGCTGCGAGATGATGTGAACCTGAACAGAGGTGGTACCTAGGTGAGTGGTGAGAAGTACATATATGTAATTAATGTTGTAGAGAAAGAAAAGATGAGATTTGACAAGTATTTAGCTATGTGTGGTGAGTTAAAGATTCCAATGAAGTTGCAGACCTGGATGGCCAGAAGGATAGCAGTACCCTCGAGACTAGTAGGGGAGTTCCAAAGAAGGAGAACATGAGGCGGTCAGTTTTGTATATGTTGTGTTTGATACATCTAAGGAACATCCTACTTGAAATTGGCCAGTTGGAACTTGGTGAGGTGCAACTGGAGTTCATGAGAGAAACTAGACTGAGCATTGTAGTTCTAGAAGTCATCTGTGTAAAGGTGATGATCCATGGAAACTGTTGAAATCACTAAGTGGGAGTGTAGAAAAGAAGAGAGTCCAAAACAAACCATTGGGGAAAATTCATAGTTATCAAACATGATATGGATGAAAACTTAGCAGAGGAAATTAAAAAAGGAATGATTAGACAGGTAGGATGAGAACCAAGGGAAAGAAGTGTCACATAAACCAAAAGAGGAGAGAATACCTAGGAAGTGATGATGGTTAACAGTGTCAGGTACTACAGAAAAGGCAACGAAGGTGACCATAGAGAATAAGCCATGAGATTTGGCAAGTAAGAGAACATAGACTACTTTGGAGAGAGTAGTTTTAGTTGAATAATGAAGTCAAAAGCCAGATGATGATGATAATGATCATAATAATAACATTTACATAGTACTTTAAGGTATACAAAATGTGTTTTAAAATATCATCTCATTTTATCCTCACAAAAACCTTGAGAGGAATGTGTTGATAATATCCTATTTTATAGGTGGGGAAACTGAGGCAAACAGAGGTTAAATGACTTGCCCTGGGTCACACAGCTAGTGTTTGAGGTTCTGGTTTCTGGGAGATATAGTCCCAAATAGTCCCAATTGTTTCTTCCCTTGTGAAAGAAGCTAAGAAACTTTTTCATAAGATGGGATGGGCAGGGATAGAAACCAGAGCACACAGTTCATGAGGAGAGAAAGTCTCCAGGAGGTTGAAGGGCCAGGTCATCCTTGTCACCAGTAATATTGCCATGTGATCCCTGTCTCTCTCTTGCGCATATGTGCTCTGGGGCAGACTGGGACAGTGGAGGAAGATGCTGAGCATGAGTTTGAAATGGACCCTTGGATGGTAGCTCCAAGAGTTTCATTTTCAATTTTGCTTGCTGTCAGATGCTAGAGAGGAGAGTAAAGAGCTGTCTATGGATAGTTTAAATATAACCTGACTCCAGCATGGTGACTGGGGCCTTAGTCCATCAAGGCAGATGAAATAGCTAAGGTGGGAGCATGGAGCGTGTCTGATCAGTGGTGACATTTCTCTTGACCAAGAATCCCCTTCTGCTTTCTTACTACCCCAAAGGGCAGACGTTAAATCCAATGTTTATCTCTGTTCTTAAAAGCTGTTTACTTGCTATTTTAAGTAATACTAAAGCCAGGCAATTTAGCTAAAGATAAAGGATTTATCTTCACTGTGCCTGATTGTGAGCTTCACTATTGGTGAAAGGGAGGGCAGAGAAAAAGGATGCAGCAAATGCCTTGTGGTATGTAAAGATAAAGAGACAGAGAAGATGAACCTTTTATGGATGAATGTTGGATTGGGAAGAATTCTTTCCCCTCTTTCCTTAACTTGACTAGTGGTTCCTGAACTAAAATTAGAGGGAATATTACTGATTCTGATTTATTGGTTTCATAAAAATTCGAAAATTGAGTAGCATCCAAGATTTTTAGTTTGGTCAGGTGAAAAGTAAACCATTCCTCATCATTGTTCTAGTGTGGGAATGAATGATGTAGGGCATGATGTCTTCCTCCATGGTTTGCCCACCCATTCATATGAAGAGAAATATTGTTGTTATTATTATAATAATAAGAATTAGTAGCAGTAGTAGTAGTAGTGGTGGTGGTGGTGGTGGTGGTAGTAGTAACTAGCATTTATATAGCACTTTAAGGTTTGCAAAACACTTCACATGTTATCTCATTTGAACCTCCTAACAACACTGTGAGGTAAATACTTTTATTTCCATTTTACAGGTGAGGAAAATGAGTCTAGGAAAGGTTAAGTAACTTACTCAGGGTTACATAATGGTGAAAGTCTGAGACAGGATTTGAACTTGAGTCTTCTTGACTCCAGGTACAGCACCCTATTCACTATACCACTAGGCTGTCTCAGAGATATTTCTGTTGGTGCAAGGCTGAGAACAGTGACTATACAGTAGATCCCTTCGGGTGGGAGGAAAGAAGGCAGTATCTGAGAAGTTTTGGCGTGATCACATTCCAAAGATGGAGAACAGAGTGGAGAGTGAGCACCCTGTCCTTTTCATCTTCAAACAACCCTTCAATGTTCATAGACAACTGACTTCAAAAATAATTCTGGGGGAAGAGGGGAAAGCACTCACAACTAAAGAAGAGTTCTGGAAAGACCTTAATATAGAGATGACATGAGAGCTGAGCCCAGAGGGGAGTTAGTGGTAATGGAGAGCATTTCAGGAATGGACATAGATTGTTTGAAGTATATACATGGAAGATGGAATAGATCCTTTCCCTTTGTCTTTAATTTCTTTGGGATATAGACCTAGTGGTATTATTGAAGTGGGTAAATAGTGGTATGCATGCACAGTTTTATAGTCCTCTGGGCATAGTTCCAAATTATTCTCCTGAGTGGTTATATCACTATACTACTCTACCAGCAGTTCATTAGTGGACCTATTTTTCCATCATCCCCTCTAGCATTTGTCATTTCTGATAAGTGTGAGGTGGTACTTCAGAGTTGATTTAATTTGTATTTCTCTAATCAGTAGTGATTTAGAGCGTTTTTTATATTACTATAGATAGCTTTGATTTCTTCTTCTGAAAACTGCCTGTTTATATCCTTTGACCACTTATTACTTTGGAAATGGCTATTATTGTTATATAGTTAACTTAGTTCTATATTCATTATATATGAATATATACTTGAGAATTGAGGCCTTTATCAGAGAAACTTGCTGTAATTTTTTTTAAGATTACTTGTCTATGGTACCTTACAGCAAAATGTGGTTTCTTTGATTATCTCTTTTAATTTCAGTCTATGTTTGCTTTTGCTTTGTCTGAAAGGCTACCCCTGCCTTTCTTATTTCTGCTGAAGTATATATAATCGTGGTCCAGCCCCTTTATTTTCACTCTGTGTGTGTCTTTATGTTTCAGATGTGTCTCTTGTAACCAACATATTTTTTGATTGTGATTTCTATTTCTTTCTGCTATCTGCTTCTATTTTATGGGTGAGCTCATCCTATTCACATTCACAGTTATGATTACTGTGTATTTCACTCCATCCCATTCTTTCCTTTTTGAACCAATTCCAATGAGAGTAAGGTTTAAGCATTGCCCACCATACTCCTTATTTTCCCCTCCACTGCAAAAACTTTGCCTTGCATGCTTCTTGTATGTGAGAAAATTCTGTCTATTTTCCTTCTCCCTTTCCCCTTCTCTTAGTGTATCTCTCTTTCAATACCTTTTCAATTTTTTTGTAGAGCATTTCAATATAATCAACTCACACCCATGCCCTCTGTCTATATAAACTCCTTTTAATTGCCCTAATAATGATAAAATTCTTAGGAATCATCTTCCCATTTAGGAATGTAAATAGTTAAATTTTATTAAGTCCCTTATGATTTCTCTTTCATGTTTACCTTTTTATGCCTCTCCTGAGTCTTGTGTTTGAATGTCAGATTTTCTATTCATCTCTGATCTTTTCATCAGTAATGCTTGAAAGTCTTCTATTTCTTTAAATATCCATTTTCCCCTAAAAAACTATATTCATTTTTGCTTGGTAAGTTATTCTTGGTGGTAATTCTAGCTCTTTTGTCTTTTGGAATATTATATTCTAAGCCCTCCATTCCTTTACTGTGGAAGCTTCTAAATCTTCTATAATCCTGGCTGTGGCTCCACGGTATTTGAATTGTTTCTTTCTGGCTGCTTGAAGTATTTTCTGTTTGACCTAGGAGCCCTGGAATTTGGCTGTAACATTTATGAGAGTTTTCACTTTGGGATCTCTATGAAGAAGTGGTCAGTGGATTATTTCAGTTTCTATTTTACCCTCTGGATCTAAGATATCAGGACAGTTTTCCTTGACAATTTCTTGAAATATGATATCTAGGCTTTTTCTTTGATCATGGCTTTCGTGTAGTCCAGTAATTTTTAAATTATCTCTCCTTGGTCTATTTTCCAGGTCAGTTGTTTTTCTTATAACATATTTTACATTTTCTTCTATTCTTCTGACTTTGTTTTATTGTTTCTTGATGTCTTATGGAGTCATTAGTTTCCAGTTACCCAATTTTAATTTTTAAGGAATTATTTTCTTCAGTGAGCTTTTGTATCCCTTTTCCAGTTTGACCAGTTCTGCTTTTTAAGGAGTTCTTTTCTTCAGTGAATTGTTGCCCCTCCTTTTCCAGTTGGTGTATTGTGCTTTTTAAGTTCTTTTCAGTGAATTTTTATGCCACGAGAGCACTTCTGCTCTACCATTAGAGCAATTCTGGTTTTTAAGGTGTTATTTTCTTCAGTATTTTTGTGCCTCTTTTACTAAGCTGTTAATTCTTGTTTCACACTTTTCCAGACTAAGAAAACTTATGAGGTCAGCATGAGAGATCTGTGACACCAAGGTAGAGGACTGTCCAGAGTGCGACAGTGGTGGCAACAACAACAGCAGTGGCAGCTTTGAGAGCTCTCAGCCTGGAGATGATAAGGGGGTCCTACTCTGACCTTTTGTTGGCTCTGCTGCTGCAAAATTTGATTTGAGGTGTTATTTTAAAGTTGTTTGGAGTAGAATTTGCGAGTTGCTTCCTGCAATCTGCCATCTTGGCTCTGCCTCCAGATCATTGTATTTTTAACAATACATTTTTCAGGTTCCTTCTGGTAGGATGTGTTCTACCTGTGTCCCTGTGAATCACCAGAACCTGGTAGTGGTCATCCATTTTGTTAAGTTTTCTGTTGTATGTCGGCTACCTGCCCCGAGCATTAGAAGATAGATATCATCTCTATTGTTATTTGGATGACAGAATAGCTGCTTGGGTCCCCCTGAAAAAGGAGTCATTAACCCCCATTCTTCTTCATCTGACCTTTATTGATTATCTAACATGACAGCTTATAGGGCTTTTCTTGATCGTCCCTCGAAGGGCAGGCATGCCACTCTGAGGAGTTTTCCTCTTCAGGAGGAGCTACAGATTTTATTTAAGTTTCAAGTGTACACTTACTATTCTTTGCTTTATCCTCCATGTAACATTGATATTCTTCTATTCTGCAAACTCCCGATTGGTTATTCCTCCTCTGCCACTTAACATCTTCATTTTAAAAAAGTATTTTTTTTTTCTGTATTGAATTCCTCACTTCAGTTATTTTAAGGAGATTTTCATTGGGCCAGATAAATTGAAGCGGAGATAAGTTTCCCTTAAACCCCTTATTTTTTTTGTAGGTGGGAAACCACCCGAAGGGATCTACTGTATAGTCACTGTTCTCAGCCTTGCACCAACAGAAATATCTCTGAGACAGCCTAGTGGTATAGTGAATAGGGTGCTGTACCTGGAGTCAAGAAGACTCAAGTTCAAATCCTGTCTCAGACTTTCACCATTATGTAACCCTGAGTAAGTTACTTAACCTTTCCTAGACTCATTTTCCTCACCTGTAAAATGGAAATAAAATAGATAATAGTTATTTGATGGTAGGAAAAATACAAACATCACACTTAATTTAATCACTTCAGTGTTTTTGCTACTCATCATAGAGGGAAGCCCTCAGACTAATTTTTCAAATTGATTGTGGGTATTTACAGTTAACCTCCCAGCCACTTCCCTAATACCTTTTTGTACCTTTTATTACCTTAAGAATTTTTTTTTTGACTAGGCAATGGAGTTAGTGACTTGCCCAGGGTAACACAGCTAGTAAGTATCAAGTGTCTGAGACTAGATTTGAACTCAGGTCCTCCTGACTCTAGGGCCGGTGCTCTATCCACTGCACCACCTAGCTGCCCCTACCTTAACAATCTTGCCTTGTGTCCTTTTCCTTCTCTGACTGATCTTTCATTCACTTTTACTAATTTTTAAATTGATTTAAATTATCAGTTTTTCTTACAAATTATTACTTTATCAAGTTGCTTCTCTGTCTTCGTGAGTCTTCTTTAATCCAATAAACATTTATTAAGTGCCTGCTATGTTCCAGGCACTGTGCCAAGCATAAGACAGTCCCTGCCCTCAAGGAGCTTACAATCTAAAGGGGGAGACAAAACACAAAAACAAGCAGGAAAGTGGGGGTAGAGACTCCAGGGGATGTCTGGCATGAATGCATCTTGTTCTTTGGCATTGAAATCATGTAGGATTGGCAGATATAAAGTGGAGTGAGCTCAGACTTGTCTCTGCCCTCTGGAAAGGAAGGCAAAAGGAGGAGTTTAGTACTATGTCCTCCAGACAGAAGGGAAAGGAGACTGAGGGAGGTGATGCCAATCAAGGCTTGAGTTAGCAGCATGATGGTGAATTTAGAAGTGTTGAAACCAGGCGGGGCAGCAGATGCAAAGGGGAATGGTTCCAGGTAAGAAGCCCAGTTCTTCAGGTCTCTTATCCTACATTACTTTCCTCCTTTAATTTGATGTCTCCTTTCGTATCGCCTAATGTCATCTAAAGTTGTTTTCCTTCATGTTCCATTCCTTAAATTCAATGTCTGGCCTTTTTCAAAATTCCAAAGTCATTCTAGTTACCTTCAAAATTTCCTCTTCCTTGTGTTCAAGTACCCATGTTTTCTTCTCTTCCTTCCACAACCTTTTCCCATGGAAACTGGAAGCAGGAATTTAAAAGAAACAAATTGAATTGATGTTCTCACTAGACTGAGCTATTATAACCAAAGTTCAGCCAAAAAAAAATCAGTGAAAGTCTACCTATTTAGTCATGTGATTGCTAGCGAGCTAGATTGATTATTTTCCAGAGGGACCAAAAATTGTACTCAAAATAATTTTTAAAAATTGTTCTTAGAAAAAGTCTCAGCGGCCATTCTTGGGAGACGGGGCTGCACACAATGATAGTATCGCTATGAATGTGAATGGAATGTCTATAAATTTTTTTATGTTTAGAGAATAGCTCTGTTTTGTTCCTGTGCCATAGGCTACATCCTTGAATAGCCAGTTGTTTTGCTCATCTGCACTATTAGATTGGGAGTGGGGAGGGGAAAGACAGGAAACTAGATGAGAGGATGTGGGTAGATTGGCACAAAACGGTCCCCACTACTGACCCATCAATTCAGAAGACACACTTTACTGAGGATAGCCAATATTATCCTCTTTGCTAATGCAGGAGCACTTTTTTTGTTACCCACACATAAATTAAGGTTCCTTTTTTACTTATGGTGTTCCATATTCACATTATCCCTCTGGGTTCGGGAGCCAAAGAACCATGAAGAAAGATGTGAATTTATTCTAGGGAAAAGATTTCTTCTAGCTCTCACACTGAGTCTCTGACAGAGCTGCTAATGAAAGCCATCTCTTTGAGTTCTCAGAGTTGATCAACTTCTTTGAGTACCTCTTCTCTTCTACAGTGATTAAGTATATAATAA
Organism: Vombatus ursinus; assembly: GCF_900497805.2. Classification (NCBI taxonomy): domain Eukaryota; kingdom Metazoa; phylum Chordata; class Mammalia; order Diprotodontia; family Vombatidae; genus Vombatus; species Vombatus ursinus. The sequence continues at coordinate 1,489,896 of NW_020954681.1, forward strand.
ATTGTTCATAATATATTATATAAAAGTATTACACTTTCTTTTCTGCTGTTATTGCTTTAGCTTGCAAAGATAAGTGCCACTGCCTTTCTTTGTAGAAGCCAAGTTCCTTTGACACATGCCATTGTTGAGTTTATTAAATTATTGCATCTTCCCTGTGATTTATAATTTTGAAAGCCCATTCATGCTCTTGAAATTGATGGCACCTGCATTTGTAGAGGCATAGAAACATACTGCAATTGATCATGAAAAGACTTTGTCATGTAAATGAGCAATGACAATAAAAAAATTGAGCTCAGAAGGAATTGAGGAGTAACTCATTTGCTATCATTTTACAATTCTGAGGGGATGGATAAAGCTGGAAATTTTACTTTTTGTTAGGTAACTTCATGTTTTCTGATGCTTCTTTGTTTTTTATCCTTACCTCCATGATTTTCATTTTCCATTTTATCTTTTTAAAAAGTCTCTTTAACAGTTGGAAAAAATGCCCTCTTTATTTCTTTTAACAGTTCTTCTTTTATCCCTTTTTGTTTCACACCCTAATACAAGGTAGTCTTACACAGCCTTTGGAAGCACCTTGTGATGGCAGAAGGTGTTGGGAATTTTTTTCCTAGTATTAAAGAAGAGGGGAAATTGGACCAGATGAAAGAAATTATATTCTTTGTTAAGGTCCTAGTGATACAAAGTCTGTATTACAAGACTCCAGTCCTAGGTTCCAAGCAAAAGGTCCTGATGGCAAGTGATTTGGTGAATGAATTTCTGGTCCCAGAAAGTGAGAGTCCTGGTATCAGAGACTTTGTTCTTGTTTGTTTTTAATCTTTAAATTTCACTTTTTCAATTACACATAAAAACAATTTTAACATTCTATTTTTTTTAAATTTGAGCTTTAAATTCTTTCCCTCCCTCCCCCTCTTTTAGAAGGCAAGCAATTGATATAGATTATACATGTGCAGTCATGAAAAACATATATCCATGTTGACCATATTGTGAAAGAAAATACAGACACCCCCCAAAAAACCCCAAGAAAAAATAAAAAAAAGGAAAAATAATATGCTTCAATTTGCATCACTCCATCACTTCTTTCTCTGGAGGTGGTTAGCATTTTTCATCCTAAGTCCTTTGCAATTGTCTGGGATATTTATATTGCTGAGAATAGCTAAATCATTCACAGTTTATCATTGTACAATATTGCTGTTATTATGTATAATGTTCTTGTTCTGCTCGCTTCACTTTATGTCAGTTCATGTAAGTCTTCCCACGATTTTCTGAAACCATCCTGCTCGTCATTTCTTATAGCACCATAGTATTCCATCACAATCATGTACTACACCTTGTTCAGCTGTTCCCCAATTAGGCATCAGAGATTTTGATCCTAGGCTAGGTTCAGTGTAACAAAATAAACTTTTTTCTGTGCCAGCTTGGTGGTAATGGAGAGCTGTGGCATTGTTGGACTTAGTCTGAGCACAATAGCAGCAGCTATTGGAGCAATAAAGAGATTGGAAGGGTGAGATGGAAAAGAGTAGGACAGTTCCATTCTATGAATATATGGTCCTACTTTTGCAGTGATTGCTTATTCTTTGGTGGACTTTCAGGGCAATGATTACTCTTCAAGATGTCCTTATAAATATGGTGTAGTAGCAACTTGGGTTGGATGAAGATGGCTTTATCCCAGAGTGCCAATGTTTGGAGGATACTTCATCCTCATAGTGATCTTCCAGCCCACCATAATCATGCCTCTTCTGGTGTCACGGTATTTCCCAAGATTACTGTCACTTGACCCACCACCCCTGGCACCCTGTCACCCTGGTACCTTTCTTCCATCATCTGATTCCATCATCACTTCTTTTCCCCTCCTCCAAGGGGGCAGTATCTTGGGGTATCTCCTCCAATGGAGCAGTTTATCCCTAGGTATTCAATCTGCTTCCTGCTTAGATGAATTTTGCCTGGGTGTTCAAATTCTTAATTATGGTTCTGTGTATGGTTCTGATAACGATAGTCCCTTGGGGTAAGCAATTTCCTGCTACCTCTTTGGTAAGTAAATATTGGTGGTATCACGTCCCATTTTGGTTATTTTTTAAAGTTTTTTTTTGTAGAAATAGATTCATGCTTGTTATGTGACAGTGTGTTTTTTTTTAATCACCTACTTTGGAGATATTATGTATACATTTAGTTATTTGACTATAATTAGACTGCTTTAATAATAATAAGTAACTATTTTAATTGAAATGGCTTGTCAGCATAGTCAAAACATTTTGTATATAGACACAACTGAAAATACAAATATTAAATAAATCAGTACTTGATAGGATCATTGAACTGTAAAGCAGGATGTAACCTTAGAGGTCATCTTTAGCCCACCTCCCGCGACTTACAGATATGAAAACTGAGACCCAGAGACTTGTTGCATAGATAAAGTAAGTGACAGATCTAGGATTTGAATGCAGGTTCTTTCTCCTGCACCACACTGCATTTCCTTTATGTTGTATAAAATGAATAGTATCAAAATTCTATCAGCCAGTTAATAGACACCAAAGGTTTTGCTAGCTGTCGTTTTACTCGTGCTGCTTTATTATGGAGGAAGAGGGGAAAGGACAGAAAGGTTGACATTGATAATTCCTTGGGTTATATAGAGCTGGTAGAGTCCTTAACCCCCTGAGATCCAGGACAAAGTCCCCAAGTGGATCCCTACCCACAAAGGAGTTCTGGTTCTAAGCCATGTCCTGTGGGGGGAACCTGATCCCAAATAGAAGAGATTTAGGCATTTTCTCATATACTTTGGTCTATTATACACCTGCCCCAGAGCCTCAGGGAAAACCTCTTAAACTAAACTTAGATATAGCTCTTGTTTAGAGTTCCTCTTAAATGGGATCGACAGAGTTCCTTTTAGAAAGATATTCTTTTTTTTTTTTGTTTATGTTCTCTTTTACAATGTGACCAGTATGGAAATATGTTTTACATAACTACACATGTTTAACCTATATTAAATTGCTTGCCTTCTTTTTTATTTAGTGTTTTATTTTTTCTGGTTTTAATCATTTGTTTTTAAAACTTTGAGTTCCAAATTCTATCCCTTCCTCCCTCCCCACCCCTCTTCATTGAGAAGGCAAGGAATTTAATATAGGTTGTACATGTGTAGTCATGTAAAACATATCCATAATAGTCATGTTGTAAAAGAAAACAGACCAAAAAAAAAAACCTCAAGAAAAATAAAGTAAAAAAAAAGTATGCTTCAATCTGTATTTAGACACTATCAGTTCTTTCTCTGGGGATGGATAGCATTTTTCATTATAAGTCCTTCAGAGTTGTCTTGGATCATTATATTGCTGAGGATAGCTAAGTCATGTCTTACAATACTGCTGTTACTTTGTATACACAATATTTCACTTTGCATCAGTCCATGAAAGTCTTTGCAGGTTTTTCTGAGAGCATCCTGCTCATCATTTCTTGTAGTACAAAAGTATTCTGTAATAATCACATGCCACAACTTATTCAGACATTCCCCAGTTGATGGGCATCCCCTAAATTTCTAATACTTTGCCTCCAGAAAAGAGCTGCTATAAATATTTTTGTTCATATAGGACTTTTTCCTTTTTGTTTTTTTGATCTATTTCTGAATACAGACCTAGTAGTTGTATTGCTAGGTCAAAGGGTATGCATGGTTTTATAGCCCTTTGGGCATAGTTCCAAATTGCTCTACGTAATGGTTGACTCAGTTCACAACTCCACCAACAATGCATTAATGTCTTATTTTTCCCACACCCCCTCAAACATTTGTCATTTACCTCTTCTGTCCTATTAGCCAGTCTAATAGGTATGAGGTCGTACCTCAGGATTGTTTTAGTTGCATTTCTCCAATCAATAGTGATTTAGAAAATATTTTCATATGGCTGCAGATAGCTTTGATTACTTCATTTGAAAACTGATCATATCTTTTGATCATTTATCGATTGAGGAATGGCTCTTATTTTTACAAATTTCACTCTGTTCTCTGTATATTTGAGAAATGAGGCCTTTATCAGAGAAACTTGCTTCAATTACTTGCCTTCTTAATGAGAGAGGGGGTTGGGATGAGGGAAAGGGAGAGGATTTGGAACTCAAATTTTTAAAAACAAATGTTAAAAATTGTTTTTACATATAATTGGGGAAAATAAAATGCTGAATTGGAAAGACATTTGTTACACAAAGTAGTAACTGTCAGGTATGAACCTTCTTATTTCTTTCCTCCACTACAAGATAAATATTTAAAACACAAAAGACTTGTAAGCATGCATAATGCTTAACATACGAACTACAACCTATCACTTCTACGGTTCTCTCCTTAGAGAAAGGATTCTAAACATTTTTGTTGTATGTTTTGGACTCCTTTGAAAATGCGATGAAACCCATGGACCCCTTCTCAAAAATAATGTTTCTAAATAATTGAAGGAAATGCTAAATTTTAGTTAGAGGTTAGTAAAAATAAAAATGTAATTTGTTTGCCAACCAAACTGATTTCACTTTTTTTCTCAGTCTGCAATGTCAAGCAGCAGCTCAGAGTCCACATCCTCTGTCCGTGGCTTAACCTCCTGATGGTGCTCAGCTTCTCCACAGAGAAAGTATAGTTGGAGGGAGCTCCTTTCACTAGGAAACCAGCTACTGATTTAATTCTTTCTTTTTTTTAAATCAGACTTTTTGAAAAAAATATTTGTCTATTCATTTTTAGTTCTCAACATTCACTTTTATAAAATTTTGAGTTCTAAATTTTCCCCCTCCTCAAGACAGCATGCAATCTGATATAGGCTATATATGTATAATCATATTAAACATATTTCCACATTAATCATGTTGTTAAAAAGGAATCAGAACAAAAGGGAAAAACCATGAGAGATAAAAATAAAAAAGAGAAAATCATATGCTTCAATCTGCATTCAGACTCCATAGTTCTTTCTCTGTCTGTGGATAGCATTTTCCATCATGAGTCTTTTGGAATTATCTTAGATATTTGCATTGCTGAGAAGAGCTAAGTCTGTCAAAGATGGTCATCGCACGATGTTGCTGTCACTGTATACAATGTTCTCTTGGCTCTGCTCACTTCACTCAGCATCGATTCATGCAAGTCTTTCCAGGTTTTTCTGAAATCTTCCTGCTCATCATTTCTTATGGAACAATAGTATTCCATTGCATTCATAGACCACAACTTGTTCAGCCATTCCCCAACTGATTGGCATCCCTTCAATTTCCAATTCTTTGCCACCACAAAAATAGCTGCTATAAATACTTTTACACGTGTGGGTCCCTTTCCCTTTTTGTGATCTCTTTAGGGTACAAACCTAGTAGTGGTATTGCTAGACCAAACGGAATGACTTGATTTTTTTTTGAAAATGTGATTCAATTCTCTAGATATTTTAGAAATGAAGCCTTTATCAGAGGCACTGGCTGTAAAAATTATTTCCCAGCTTTCTGCTTCCCTTCTAATCTTGGTTTCATTGGTTTTGTGCAAAAACTTTTTAATTTAATGTATTCCAAATGATCTATTTTGCATTTTTTAATGTTCTCTATCTCTTATATGGTCATAAATTTTTCCATTCTCCATAGATCAGATAAATGAACTATTCTTTGCTTTCCTAATTTGTTTATAGTATCACCCTTTCTGTCTAAATCATGTACCCATTTTGACCTTATCTTGGTATGTGGTGTAAGATATTGGTCTATGCCTAGTTTCTGCCATACCATTTTCCAGTTTTCCCAGCAGTTTTTGTCAAATAGTGAGTTCTTATCCCAGAAGCTGGAGTCTTTGGGTTTATCAAACAGTTACTATAGTCATTAACTTCTGTGTTTTATGTACCTAACCTATTCCACTGATCCCACCACCCCATTTCTCAGTCAGTACCTAGTAGTTTTGATGATTGCTGCCTTATAATATGGTTTTAGATCTGGTATGGCTAGGCCACCTTCCCTTGCATGTCTGTTCATTAATCCCCTTGATATTTTGAGTCTTTTTTTCTTCCAGATGAACTTTGTTATTTTTCTAGGCCTATAAAATAATTTTTGGTGGTTTGTTATGGCACTGAATAAGTAAATTAACTTAGGTAGAATTGTCATTTTTATTAGATTAGCTTGGCCTATCCATGAGCAACTGATATTTTCCCAGTTGTTTAGATCTGACTTTATTTGTGTGGAAGATTTAATTACTTCTGACATCTGAATCTCATGTGGTAGCCACTGAGTCTGGAAATATCCATTTCTCAGCATTACTGTATAGTGATCAGTGCTAAGAAAAAGAAACACAAAGGAGGAGAGACAGCCAGGGACTTGAGAACTCATCTCAGGCCCACTTTGGCTGCCATGTCCTTTAACCAGCATAGTTATTTCTATGGAGGGGAAATGGAAAGAAATCCATTCCTCTGCCTCTAGATAGCCAAAGGAAGTCTGAAACTGGGAGAACTCCAGAATAAGAGGCTACCTTAAAATAAGTGAATAAATGATTACTATCAAATATAAAGAAAGAGAAGTTAGTCCTTGCTCTCAAGTAACTTAAATTTAATGGAAAAGATTACATAGATAGAAGAATGCTGACCAAGGCAGAGTTTTGGAAGTCATAGTAATGGTGAGTTAATATACGTGCCATATCTTTTCTAGAAACAGTATTGATTTGATTTCTATGATGATCAAGATGTAGAAAGCAGGCTTAGGGAAGAGGAACAGGGAATAGAGGGTAAATGCACAGCAGCAAGCAGATAGTGAGAAGGGCTTTGTTAGATGGCTGGATGGGGTAGGAAGATGAAGTATGGTCAGGTATCTAGGGCCAGAACAGTTGATTTAGTCAACTGAGTAAGCTAGTCAATAGTTTGCTCTCTAATAAGAAGTCAACTGAGATGGACCTTAGAACAGGAGCTCCAAATATGAGTCTGTTAATTTTCCCAGGGGCTGAGGGTATGGATTCTGGGGCACAGAGGGCCAGGTCCAGTGTGGAAATACAGATTTGGAAACTTCCCTTTGTCTCACTCAACAATCCTCTTTTGCACAGCTCCCTTCACATCCCTGTCTGTCCTTCCTCTCAGGTCCACCTCAGAAATCAAGAGACAAATTAGGAGCTTCTCATCCCTCATGTCCTTTAGCAAGGAGTCAGAGCATAATGCTCTGCCCCTAACAATCAACCCTGCAAATACTTGTAGTTGAAGAAACTGAGGCCGAGAAGGCTGAAGTGACATCCTCATGACTACAGAATTAGCAAATATCAGAGGCAGGATTTGAAGTGAGGTCTTTCAAAATCTTCACTCTTTAAAACATCACTCTGCTTATAAGATTTCATCAATGTGGTTCTGTTTATTTAAAAAAAAGCTAGAAATATAGTAAAATCTATCCCTCATATAACCAAAAGGTTCATTAATAATATACTAGCCATTAGTTGCACATTCATTTACCCCTCCCCCAAAAAAGAAATATGAGGCAATATGTGCTTCTACCTCACTTACCTCCTTTGTATCCCATCCTAGCCTGGTTCTGGCAAATGAAGCGATGCAAATGACTACAACCCAGGAAATAGTCTCTTTCCAGATTGTTGATCAATTCATTGTGGTCTGAGGTGGTTAATGCCTCTGGGCTTTTGTAGTAGGATAGACAAATGATGTTGGAGTCTTTTATAATTGTAGCAGTCTGGGGTGAGCAGAACCCAGCTGTCTTTGAAGAAATGAACGAATGAGCAAGACACTATTAAATGCTTTCTATGTGCAAAAGCATAGTGCTAAATGCTAGAGAAACAAATAGGAAAGTGATCAAGTCCCTGCTCTCAAGGAGAGTGTATTCTAATATGGGAAGGCACCACATATAGGGGTTTTGGCTCCAGGTTTGATGGATAGGTCAGGTGTCTTTGATGAGTACACCAGTCATGAGTAGGCTAGATAAGGATAAAAATGGATTGATTGGTATTGGGCTCAGTACCCCAAAATTTCTGAATCATCTTAGTTCTTTCTGTCTCCCTGTCTGCCTTTCCCTCTCTAGAGAAAAAAAAGCCCAGTCTAAATAGCCTGTATTAAGGACTCAATGAAAATAAAGCATAAAGATTGTGATTTGAAGAACATTTGCTTGTGCTATTTCTACATGAGAAGTGGTAGGCAGGAATGTGGAATGGTTGGTCTTTTAACCTGGAGATAGTGGTATCATCAAGTTCTGAGTGCTTTTTGATAAGAACTTTATGACTAGGAATCTAGTGATTTATGATTTAATTGGAGTCTTATGCTTGTGGTATAGCTGATATTTGTGTTGGTTAGTTGTTAGAAGAAAAAAAAACCCAACATTTACAAATCTAATGTATAATGTGGCTTTGGGGAATATTTGCAAAGCATTTCCAAGCATAAGATTCAACATTCCATGAAACATTTCTGATTTCCCTAGGTTTAACAGGACACACCCACACATGCACGCATATTACACTCAAAAGTATAAATCTTATTTTTTAAAAATTGCATATAAAGAAGTTGATGATAGATTTACCACTGTATCTCAACATTAGATTTTTACCAGTATATTTTCATCATTTATATTTCCAGTTGGAGTTATTATGCATCAGTACCTTGGGCATCCCATGAAGGCAATATGAGGTGCTTTTAAATACGATATTTAATATAGCTGCGAATAATGTAAACTGATGAATTGTAAGAAGTGCTGCAAGTAATCCCCAAACTTTTGCATTTTAGCTTCAAGGTTATAGGTACTTGTGATTCATTTGACACCTACAGAGAAAATGAAATTAAAACTGGTACTGAAAAGTTAATTTTCTTTTGGAACACAAAACCTTACATGCAGATTTTCATTGCATTCAACAACATTTATGGTGACAAATGAAAGTTGTTTTTGTTAGAGGTAGACAAAAATAGTCCCCCATACCTTTAGCATAGTTTTTATGTATTAATTTTTTTTAAAATTCTGAACTTGAGCACCAAAATAGAGCATTTCCATACACAGCAGAATATAAACCAAGATTCTATATGAAACCATGTATCACTATTTCTAATCATTTGCTTTTAAAGAAATAAATAATACATTTTACATGTTACTTTCACAAACATCCTATTTTTGAAAACTAATCATCTTCTGGTAGGAGTGTGAAGAAGATGTGGGGGTGGAGGAGCCTTCCATCTTGGTCTGTGCCTCTCATTTTGTGAAGTCTCCTGCAAGAAGAAAAGTGGGATCCTTTTGTGATGCCTCTCCTACCTGGTCTCTAGCTTCCCTTGAAATTGTGAAGTGGAGATGTGGGTGCTTTACCCTGGTCTCTTCTCCATCCCATTTTACTTGTCTCCCATTCCTGAGGTATAGAAGGAGCACACAATTCCAACAAGTTTTCTGCCTTGGCTTTTGACTTGGGGAAGGAGAATATCACTAGTCTGCTGTTTCAAGGTCTTGCCCTCTTGTCTGATCTACCCAAGGTTCTGAAAAGACTCCACCCTTAGGTCATGGCGCTATTGACTTTGAAAATTTCTCTAAAAATTTTCATTTAATGATTAACAAATTCCCATCTGGCCATACCCTCCATATCCTAGTGATTCCAAACCCCTGTAGATTATCATCCAAACCCCATTCCACAGCCTCCCATTACTTGATTCCTTATTCTTATCCTCCTCAACCCAGCCACCCCAAAGTCCCAAGCAGATTACCCACTTCTTTCACTATGCCCTCTAGAATGCCTGCTCCATAGACAACAAATTTACTTTCATCTTCAATCTTTTCCTTTCTTACTCCTTCTGTCCTCTGGTCTGAGAATCAAATACAAAGTCCTCCATTTGGCATTTAAGCTCTTGAAAACTTGTTCCCAACCTAGTTTTGTAGTCTTATTACACATGATACATACTATAGTCCAGCCAAACGTTGCCTTCTTCTCTTTCCTCACATATGACACTTTGTCTTTTGTCTCTCTAACTTTGTATTGACTGTTTGCCTTGCTTGAAATTCACTCGCTCATTTTTGACTCGAACAATCCCTTAGTTTCTTCCAAAGTTCAGCTCAAATGCTCCCTTTTAAGTGACAGCATTTCTTGTTGGCCAGGCTTGACTCAGACTAGTCCAGTGATTCAGAATCAGGGGTAGAACGCACTGAGGTACATGTGTACCATGGCAAAGGATAAAAATGATACAATTCTTAAGGTTAAAAAGGATACTAATTTGTAAAAAATGGCTACTTCCCTATGCCTTTGTATTCACTGACTGGCCACATCAGGTGAGAAAGATATTCACATAGGGCATTGGAAATTCCCCTAAAACCTTTACCTCCTCCCTACAGTCCAGGTACTTTCTGCCTCAGACAATAAGGATGCTGTACTAGTGATAATCCCCAAAACAACCTGCTTGCCCCCTTAAAGGAAAATCATTTCTACCAGTCCTATCTTTGGCAGTAGGGTCATCAACTTTTTCTAGAAGACGTTCCCCCCACTACAATAATCTTAAAACAATCTTAGTATAAGGATTCCCGGAGAAAGAGCTTAAATACAAATATTTAAAACATAAAGAAATACAAATGATCTTTTTTAAAAAAATATAAGTCAAAAAAAATACAAGTCATATAGTGAGGGTAATGTCAGGAAAGCAGAAGGAAAAAAAAAAAGCATTGATTTAACACTTGCTATGTGCCAGACACTGTGCGGAAATGCTTTGCAAATATCTCAGATGATCCACACGAGGACCCTGGGAGATAGTTACTTTTGTTCTTCCCGTTGTATAGTTGCGGAAACTGGTGCAGATAGAGGTTAAGTGACCTTCTCAGGATCCCACAGCTAGGAAATGCCTGAGGTTAGATTTGAACTGACTCTTCCTGACTCCAGGCCCAGTGATCTATATTCTGTACCATATCTCTGCTTATTGCTCTACTTAGTTCAAGAAGGAGTGCTTCAGAGTGGGTCCCTGGATTTAAAAAGCAACCATAATGACCAGGTGTAGCACCAGAATCATCATGTCCACAGCACAGAAGGTCCCTCCACTGCTTTTACTGGTCTCTATCACTGGGCTAAGAAATTTCTTGCAAAGATTTTTTTCCAAGTAAATGTTTTGCTTCTAATTGATCTAATTTCTCTAAAAGCTTTTCAAATTTTATGGATTCAAAATTGTCCATATCATCTTTTATAAACCTCTCTGTTGCTTTTTTGGTTGAGAACGTTCCATCTATATGTATATGTGAAAGGTATCTCCTTTCATCTCCTCTAATTTATTTGAGAAATAAGCTTTTATATATAGGTCTTGGATCCATTTGGAGCTTATTTTGGTATATGGTGTTATATATTGATTCAAGTCCAATTTCTGCTAGATTGCTTTCCAGTTTTCCTAGCAGTTTTTATAGAGTAATGAGTAAGTCCTTGTACCCAGTAGCTGAAGTCCTTGAGTTTATCAAACACTATTGCTACTATGTACACTTACTTCTGGGTCTTGCATACATAAACTGTTCTACTGATCAACTTTTTCTTTTTTTTCAATTCCTAATAGTTTTGATGATAACTGCTTTGTAATATGGTTTCAGATATGGCATGGCTTGGTTCCTTTCATTTGCACTATTTTTCATTATTTTACTTGATTTTTTTTTTCATTTTTTTTTTAATTTTTCCAGATGAGTTTTGTTATTGTTTTGTTTAGTTCTATAAAGTTAAAGTTGTGTTCCCCAGATGCTTCCAGGAAATTGAATTTTACCTCAACCATAAAAAGGCCAAGGATTAACTGGAGATAGATATAAATGTAAGGTTTGATAGAGAGCCCAATCTTGGCCTAGATGTTAGGAATTTTCTTAACTGGAAGCTCAGAGCAGTTGTGACAGAATGCAAGACTTTTCATCCAAAATAAACTCCCTCAAGCTGAAGAGAAAGGAACAAAGTGAACCTCAGAGGCCATTATATTGCCCCACAGGCTTAAAATGAGCTAATTGTTGATTCTTACAAGTGTCTAGGTAAGAGATGCTGAAGGCCTGAAATAGAGTGATTGCTGTATGAAGGGAGAGAAGGGGCCATATATAAGAGATGTTGTGAAGAAACCTCAAGATTTGATAATAGACTGGATATGTTGAGTGAATGAGATTGATTAACTGAACATGACATCAAGTTTGTGGGCCTGGCTGACTGGGAGAACTGTGGTGCTCTTGACAGCAAAAGGCAAATTGAGAAGAGGGTAGGATTTGGAGGAAAAGATAAGAAATTCTCCTTTGGACGTGTTAAGGTTAGGATCCTACATGACATCAAATTCAAAATCCCCAAACGGCATTTGCTGATGTGTGACTAGCTATGGAGAGGGGCTTGGACTTGATATATGACTCTCTCAGTTCTCTGTTGCAGTGATAATTGAACATATGGGAACTGATGAAATCACCCAGTGAGGCAGTGTAAAGAGAAGAGAATGGGGCCTAGGATAGAGCCTTAGCGGACATCTCCCATTAGTTGGTTGACATAGTTGAACCGGCAAAGGAAAATGAGAGGGACCAGTTAAATAAGAGGCAGAAGAGAACAATGTCACGAAAATGAGTTCTCTTCTATTACAAAAAAAAGTTGTGATAAGAATATATTTATGTACATGAAACCTTTCTTTATTTTTATCATCAACTTCCTTGGAGTTTATGCCTAGCTGTGGGATCTCGGAATCAAAGGGATCGCTTTCTTTGCATAATTCCAAATTGGTTTCAGGCTTCGTTAGACCACTTGACAACAGCAGCCATCATGCATTTATGTGCACTGTCTTTGCACAGCCCTTCTAAAATTTTTTATTCCATCTTTTGTTGTCTTTTCCAATAAGTTCAATGTGGCAAATATGTTCTTGCCGGCCTTTGTTAGGTGTACTGCATTCTTGGCCAAGAGTCTTTCATTCCTATCTTTTGAGCTATGATCCAGAACTGTGATTCTCATTTTTGGAAACCACTTAAGCAACTGTTCACATTCCAAAACCTTTTTTTTTTCCCTTTATTGGGTAGCAGTGAGGAAAATGCTGCCTTTTCTGCTATGTTCTTCAGTTCTTGCCCCAAATCATGTAATTTTTAGCAATCTTTTTTGTTTGTTTGTTTAGTTTTTTTTTTTTTTGGTTCTTAGGATCATTCTGGCTTTATCATTTCTGTCCACGTGAATCATGAGAAATAGGTAGTAGTCATCCAGTTCTCTAAGTTTGGGGAGTTTTCTGTTATGTCTTTGATACATGCCCCAGGAAGATGAAAAACTTATCTTTTGCAGTTACTGCTTTGACACATATGTGCCTTGGTACCTGTGAGTAGGGAATTACCAGTCACCACTAATTTTTGCTTTTTGGTCTGACCCTAATTAAACGATCCCTCATCTGGTAGCATCAATGACTTTATTATATCATTCCATGGAAAATAAAGCAGCTGCTTATTCCCTAGAACATCCTTATATTTTCCTTTCCAGGAGAGCTTCAAATTTGTTTTTAGCTCCATGTCAACACCTGTCACACAGAATACAAAGGTAAAGAACATGACATTCTTCCACTCTCCAACCTCTTGACAAGGGTTAAATTTCCCCTGTATCATTTCAAATCCTTTCCTATAAAAGCATTTCTTTTTTGTTTTGTTTTCTCCAAGAACACTTCCTTGTTTCTGATGAGCGGAGAGGCATTCCTTATGTCCCTTCTTTTCTTTTTTCCCCTAAAAGAGAGATTAGCTTACTGTTGGAACATAAATAGCAGCCCATAGGCTGGTAGAAATATGGATATCACTTACTCAATTTAAGTTGCTTCACTATTTCCCTGTTCTCCATACCAACTGATTTTTGGCCTTTAAAAAAGCAACAACTGCTTACTGGTGTTTATATCTCACCTTTATGCCATTATCCTAAAGCTCTTACAGAAATGGAACTAATTATTCTTATTCTTATTATTTCTTTTTTGCCCAAACCTATGGTTTCATTGGTATAAGGAGCTCCTGATGGAGAACTCCCAATACAGATTGTACCTTTTGTCTACACTTTATAGTCTTAGCAAATTATCTGGGGCACTGACAGGTTAAATCCCTTGCTCAGACTCACAAAAGCAGTTTGTGTGAGAGGCAGGACCTGAGCCCAAGTTTTGCTGATTGAGAGCCCAGCTCTTATCTGCTCTGCTCCCCTGTGCCTCTTGATACTGTTGTTATATGGAACACCTTAAAAACATTCTCCTATGCCTCATTGTATCAGAGAGGTGACCCGTATTTCATGGAAAGTTTTTTTTCAAAGGCTTTCTCCTATCTTTCCAAGTTGGAAAGGTTTCAAGGACAGGCCCAGTCACAGATTATACAGCTTTTGTCTGAGCACCAGCATAACCAAGTTCAAAGAGGCTCATTACCTCCCTAGTGATATGAGAAAGAAGTTTAGCCATAGTAACTCTCAAAGACCATATAATATGTTCGTGAAGAGTCAGTGGAAGGGGTACCCATCCTGATGGAAATATATGTGCTTGAATTATAGAAGAGGTTATTATGTAATAATCATTTTTACTCAAATGCCAAATTAAACTCTGACATGAGAACAATTTATTGAAAGGTAAAAAATTCAGGTAAATAGATCATTTGATACCGTATAGATATATTTCCCCCTCTTACCTAAAAAATGACAGGTTATTTTTCTATGTTGATGTCTTACCTTCTACTGGACTGTAAATTCCTTGAGAGCAGAAACTCTGTCTTATCCCCAGTCCCTAGTAAAGGGATATTAGGTACTTAATATCTGTTATATTTGTAGCCCATATAAACTCTGAGGATCCTTCTCCCAATTCTCACTCCCACTGATGAGTGTAGTCCTCAGAGATTGATTACATCTTAGCCTTGAGGGGTCAAGAGTAACTCTCTAATGTTGTTTTGAGCCCCCAACAGTGTATTTCCTCTCCTGATTATCAGTTAAGAATCAATTTAGACAGCCAGCCATGACTAGCTTTTATAAAGGACTACTTAATAAGATACTCCATCAAAACGTCTTCCCCGAAGTCTGTGCCACATTCTCCTACAAGTATGTGCAGAGTCCAGGAGAAAGTGGGTATAAGGTTAGAGAGCACATAAAGCAATGGGTTAACTCTCAGCTCTTGGTCACTGACAGGGCATTCTCTTAGGCATGGTTACTTGCTTTGCGAGGCTCCTTTTGGAGCCACAACCCAATTCCAGCCTATCCTTGCCTTCTGGTGGAAAAGACACCACCAGAAGCTGATCTGGAGATGTATCTAGGACATTGATGAGAAGATGGGAAGTCCAAAGAGGAGGGAAGGGGGAAAGAGACTTGGTCAAGGCCTCTCCTTTCTCCTCAGGTAGTTCTTCCTCAGGGGTTTACTGAAAAGTCATACTTGCTCCAGCGTCTTGAATGAATTTCTTCTCAACTCATTTGATAATATGTAGATGATTTGGAGGGTATTGCTAAGCTTCCTTGGCCTATGCAAATAGGATATTTTTTGCAACATTACTCTATTTCCAGACCTATGAGTACTTGATTGGTTGAAACACATTCTGGTTTCAAGGCTAAAATGGTTTGGATTGATTGTGTCCTTTGCCTTATATATTGACTGATTTTAAGCCTTTCTTCTTGTTGTTCACTCGCTTCAGTTGTGTCTGACTCTGTCACCCCACTTTGGGGTTTTCTTGACAAAGATCCTGGAGAGGTTTTTCATTTCCTTCTCCAGCTCATTTTACAGATGAGGAAACTGAGGCAAACAAGGTTAAGTGACTTGCCCTGGGTCACACAGCTAGTAAGTGTCTGAGGCCAGATTTGCACTCATGAAGATGAGTCTTCCTCATTCCAAACCAAGTATTCTATCCAGTGTACCACCTAGCCACCTTAAGGTTCTTTATGTGTTTGTAAAAACTGAATTTAGTTAAATTGATATTTGTATATAGATACAGTCTTAAAAATCATAGAATAATAATCATCTCACAGTTGGACAAGAACTTTTTTGGTAATGTCTACACCTGAACAAAACTACCTGTTATAGCATATCTAACAATAGCTATCTAGTCTTTGTTTGAAGACACTTATTAAGAGGAAACTCTCTACTTTCTAAAGAGGCCCATTCTAGTTTAGTATAAGTCCAACTATTGGAAAGTGATCTAGCAAACCAAAATCTATATCTGTTTAACTTCCCTCTTAATACCTGAAGGTAGCTATCATGTACCACCTTTCCCCTGCCTTGTCTTTTTTCCCACACACCACTCTTTCCTTAATATGTTTCTTCTATAGCACAAACTTGAGATCATTCACTATTCTGGTCATTATCCCATGGACACTCTTCAGTTGATCACTGGCCTTTGTAGTCTGGTGCACGGAACCAAATGACTTCAGATATGATCTTACCAGGGAAAAATACAGCAGAATTCTTTGATTCTTCTTTATAGCTACTATTTGCCTCTCTTCATGCAGCCTTCCATTGGCATAAAGTTTTCTTCCTGTCATATCCCACTGTTAACACATATTGAATTTGCAATTGCCTTGAAACCCCAGATATTTTCAGATGAACTTCCCTTTCCCCTATGTTAAATTCATGAATGTGATTTGATTTTTAAAATTCAAGAGCAATATGTATCTCAAGTAATACAAGTGTAACATTTATTGCTATTAATTTTCATCTCACTAACTTAAGCCCAACATTGTAACCTATCTTAGGAATCTGATATTATCTTCTGACATGTTAGCTATCCCTCCCAGCCTTAAGGCAACTGGACCCTTACCCAGGTAATTGATAAAATTTTTCAGTAACAGAGGTCAAGCACTGATTCTTGGGGGCAGTTCAGTTGAGAAGCCTTTCAAGTTAATAGTGCTCCTTTGGTGACTGCAATTTCCATATAACCATTCAACCAGTGCTGAATCCTGCAAGCCCTAACCCACATTTCTCTACCTTATCTACAGTGATAGCACAAGAGACTTTATCAAATGCTTTGTAAAAATTTGAGTAAACAAATCTACAAGACTCCCTTGATCTACCAGTCTAGTCATCCTATCAAAAAAAAGGAATCAAATTAGTTTGGCATGGCCTTGTTTTGATGAAGCCATGTTGGCTATTATGATAGACTTGTCACAGGGAGCTATAAGTCAGGCATGAGCTCTCAGCAGTGTTCTTTGGTTGTTGTTGTTGTTTTGTAAACCCTCCTCTTTGAATCACCCTCATTTGGTCCTCCCTTCTTCCTCAGTTTTTTCTTTATTTCTCTTCTTAAACTCTGGGCAGCTAGGTGGCACTGCAGTGGATAGAGTGCTGGGCCTGGAGTCAAGAAGACTCATCTTCCAAAATTCTAATCTGCCTCAGACAATTATTCATGTTAATAGTGCTAACCCTCAGGCACTTACTAATTGTGTGACCCTGGGCAAGTCACTTAACCCTATTTGCTTCAGTTTCCTCATCTGTAAAATGAACTGGAGAAGGAAATGGCCAACCACTCCAGTATCTCTGCCAAGAAAACCCCCAAATGGAGTCACAAAGAGTCAGATGTGACTGGAATGACTGAACAACATTATTCTTAAAGTCTAATAGCCTACTAGTCTACTTCATGCTAGAGAATCTTGAGTATCTGCTGATTGTAAGCCTTAAAATTTGTTTGCTGCAAGGGATAGCTGGACCTTTCTTTTATGATAATATTAAAATTTTTCACAAACACCCTAAGTGGCTTTTATAAATGTTGAAATAGGAGATGCAACTTTAAATACACACACACACACACACACACACACACACACACACACACACGCACACGCTTGCTTTTGGCTGGTGTAAAAATCCCTTCACAAAGTATCTGAAACAAAGTTTTAAAAATTATGTTTTTTATGTTCTTGAAAGTGAAAATTTATCTTTGGGATCTATGTTACTCAAAAGAAAATATACAGAATTCAGTATTTTGGATATCTCAGGCTCTTGATGTCTACCTTCTATTCAGAAATCGTGAGTTAATATTAGAAAAATTTAATTAAGTGGTTCAGCTATTTAGTTCCCTTACAAAGGAGACATCATGATATGATGGAAAGAACACTGACTGAAGCCAGAGCTAAGCCAAGACTGGTCCACTTGATAAGAGGCAACAGGGTTCTGTGGAAAGGGTACTAGGTTTGAAGTAATAGGTCATGGGTTCAAATCCTGGCTGTGCCACTTATTACCTGTTGGACCTCAAACAAGATCCTTCACTTCTTTGTCTCTCAGTTTCTTCTTCTGTACAATGAGATAGTTGTATTCCTTGACCTCCAAATTCTCTTCCCTGAATCTATGATCCCAAAAAGGGATTTGAGGGATCTGGTTTAATGGCAACCTCTGGAATCTTTGAAACATGCCAAATGGAACCAGCCTAGAATTGTTTTAATAGAGTAGTAGTCCTGTAAGTGGTCTCCTTATAGAGAAGCATTGCTAGTAATCCTTTAATCAATGCTTATTGACTTGTCAACTTAGCACCAGTAGGTAGCAATGACATCTTTCTCCCTCCCTTGTCCCCCTCCTCCGTCATCCCCCATTGCAATATATGTGAGTATTTTTGGCCAACTGTATTTCCTATTCTTGTACTCTACTGTATATGATATGCAGACTAACTTTCTATGCTAGAAAATTCATAAATCAAATTATGTGGATATTAGGCATGTCTTAGTGGAACAAGTCTTAGTGTAATTCATCATTTCTGAGTTCTACATATGCCCATTCATCAAAACAGCAATCTTGTCAGTTTGTACCTTAGTAAATAATGATTTCCCTATGCAGGCTTTCCAAAAGGCTTGGCAGGGTATCTTGCCAGCCAGTCAACATTAATGAAAAAGCCAACTGTTCATGATATGTGGCTATGGTTTGCCCACAGCTGAAGGGGTATCCCACTTATGTGCATAATAAGCATAATGAAGTCAGTACTTTCTTCTCCCACAATTATTTCAACATGCTTTGTTAAAAACATTTTTCATTGTCAAGAACGATTAGCAAATTGTCTACATGATAATTGAACAACTACTAGGTGACTGATTTATCTCAGCCACAGTTTTGCCAACATATTACAGAGCATTAGCTGCTCTCTCACCTTTGTCTACAAATGTAATATTAATATAAAAAAAAAGGATTTAGATATCTTGACTAGATGCAGAGGGTGAGATTATTCTGCTTCCACAGCATGGAAATTCCCTTTGATCCACAGACCAAATGAGGTGCAAAATGCTTCAATCTGAATGCATCTTTCTCCTTAACCAGCTATCCCTTCTGGTTTCCTGTTTCCGTTAAGCAATCTCGAAGGTATCTTTGACTCTTCCACCTCCTTCGCTACTCTGTGTGCAGTTAGCTCCCAGGACCTGTGCCTTCCTCTTTGTCAGTATCTCTTCTCCAACTTTCAGCTCCATTCTTAGTGCTGTCACCACCTTAGTTTGAAACCTTATCGACTCAGAAGGCTGAAATAGATTTAATTCTAATACAGGTAATAAAGATGGTAATAAGTGTGCTAATCCACACTTTTGAACATGAATTCAACTAAACTTACTAAGGAACCTAACTTTTAAATTGATTAATTTCAGTGTATAAATTATCCTAAATTGCAAAGCAGTGCCTTTAAGGTCTCCTTTAGGATTCTTTGATCATTTTCATGCACTTTTTTCCCTTACAAGATCACCCTTAGCATGTACCTTGTTCTGATTCTTTTTTTCTTTCTTTCTTTCATTTGCATTATTTCAGGTCTTCGTAGATTTCTTTATATTCTTTGTATTTGTTCATCTTAATTGCAGATTAGCACTCTATTGTATTATTACTTTATTCAGTCATTCTCCTGTTGTTGGACTTAAAGGTTATTTACATTCTATTGCAATTACATGGAAGGTTACAGTGAAAGTCTTTATAACAATTGGGTCTTTTTTCCTTCTTGTTAATAAGACTTTTAAGGTATAATCCCAGAAATGGAATGATTGGTTCAAAAGATATGAATTTTATTTGTAATTTTTACTCTGTATTTCCAGTTTGCTCTTCACAAAGATTCTACAAATGTGAAATTCCCACAGCAATGAAAACACTTGATCTGCTATCATTTAGTTGCATTTCTTTTAATTATTTTTGTCAATTTGATGGGTATAGCATTTGTTTTCTGTTTTGAAAATTGTTTGTTGATATCCTTTGCAACAACCTCTCTTTCCACCTGCTTCTCTTCTTCTATTCCTCCTGTATATATTACCATGTTGCCCTTCCTGAACCATTGCTTCATTCAGGTAATTCTCCTGCCTAAAACCCTGAAATGGCTCTACATTGCTTGCCAAGTGAAGTCCAAACTCTTGAGCCTGTCATTCAAGGCCCTCTACATCTAGCCCCAATATTTAGCTCTCCTCTTCACAAACTCTAAGCAAATTGACTTTATTCTCTGTCTCAACATATCTTCCTTCCTTCCTTCTTTCCTTTCTTCCTTTTTCATCAGATCACAGTACCTGATTAGACTGCTTCCTCCTGTCCTTTTTACAGATCAAAATCCCTCTGTCTTTCAAGATATATCATATGTATGTATATGTAATGTTATTATTTATTGTTTTCAATAAAGCTTGCACTGACTACTCTAAACTTAAAACTAAGAGAACATTTATATTCTGTATAATTGATTTTTGCAACTAAAATATGTTTTAAAAATTATTTAATCTAATTATTATTTAACTTGTCATGTTCTTATGTCTTGTTTTCCCACCTTGATTTAAAATTCTTGAGGAAAGGGATAATATCTTATGTGACAGTAGGGGGAGTGATTACCAAATTTAGAGTCAGAGGGACCTAAGTTTGAATCCTGTTTCTGTTCTTTCTGTCTCTATGGCCTTGAGCAAATCTTTTTAAGTCTTTGGGCTTTGGTTTTCTCATCTCAATGATGAAGAAGCTAATCTAAATGAGTTCTAAGATCCCTTTCAGTTCTAGCTCTATGCTCCTTTGGTTCTCTCCCTACTTAGTTGTATTAATAATAATAGTAGTCCTATTATTATTAATGCTATTCTTAATAGTCATTAACCGTTATACATCTGTGAAGTGGTTACAGGTTGGGGTTCTAAGGAGAGTGTGGGCATGTGATTGAATTAAATTCCTTACTTTGATAGGACATATCTTCCTTCTTTTTGGCAGGAACCACAACCTTTCTATGGAACTGAGGAGATAAATGACCAATGCCATTTGTTTTGTTGTTAATCAGCAACTATAGAGGTCCTAGTTTTTTTGCCTTTTGTCCCTGCAGTTAGTAATAATCCCGTTCTTCGGGGAGTGAAATGGGGTAGTTTGCATTCGTTGGGAAATCAATGCAGCATGCCCCATAAAAACTATGAAATGAGAACAGTCTGTTTTTTATTTTCTGAGTACAGTACTATTAATTTCATCACTGTGGGCTTTGGAATGTCAAATAACTTTTGTGGACAAAGTCCTATCACTTTGCAGGAATTTCAAAAGCCCGTGATAATTTTTTTTGGTGGGGGTCAAGTTATGGGTATTTTACTTACCTCATTAGCCTAATTTCAAATTATTTTCCAGAATGGTTGGACTAATTTATAGTTCTGCTAATAGTGTATTAGTGTAAATGACTGATGTTTATATAACACTTAAAAGTTTGTAAAGCACTACATACGTTATCTCACCTGAGCTTCACAACAAACTTGTCAGTTTGTCTATACTCTAGGTATTATTATCTCCATCTTACAAATTAGGAAATTGAGGCTCAAAGTGCTAACTTCTTCACTTTTATTGAGAAGAACACCAAAGCCCAGAGAGGTGAAATTATTTGCCAAACCTCAAAGGAGGAAATTTCTTTTTTACTACCTAATAGTATTTTATTTTTTTCCAATTATAGGTAAAGATAGTTTTCAACATTCACTTTTAGTTCAGTTTGAGTTCCAAATTTTTTTCTCCCTCCTTCCTTTCCCTTCCCCCTCCCCAAGATGGCAAGCAATCTGAGATAGGCTATACATGTAGAACCATATCAAACATATTGAAGTAGGAAGTGTCAAAGGTTGGCTTTGAACCCATGTCCTTTTGATTGCAGATCTAGTACTCTAGCAAAATACTACCTGAGTGATAGATAGGTCACAGTGAAGAAGACTGAAATGAAGTGACATATACCTCAACAGCTTATTGGAGAGTTACAAATTTATTCTATTGCTTGGTTGAAGTAAATGATACTAAAAGACTGGTTTGGCTTTCTTTTCAGTGAATTGAATATTTTAAAATTCTGAATTGCAAATTGTTCTGTAGAATGTTGTTGGTCCCGCCTCAAACTCTTAGGTTACTTCTTGCACCCTAACCTGAATCTGAGGGATAGCATTGTGCCATGGATAGAGGGCTGGCTTGGGAAGCAGACCGAGCTCATTTCATTTCCTGCCTGACACAGACTAGCTGTGTGTATGACCACAGACAACTTCTCAGTTGCGCTTCTCTAAGATTGCAGATTATGAGACTAAGCTATCTCAGAATAGAAGTTGCTGAAAAGTTGCCAGTCTCCACTTTTGGACAGGGTTTCATGCTAGAAAGTTCCTCATCTATGTGAGAACTTGGGGGAAAAGTCAGCTTTTGAGTCCAGAGACAAGAAGTCGAATAAATTTTTGCCACTTTCACTTGTCAGAGATGTTGATAATGATGATTATAATGATGATGATGGTTCTCCTGAAATTGCTGTGGTAGCTGTGAAGTCCTAGCAGGCACACTGAAACATTTGCCAGTTTGGGGTTTGGTGACACCACTGATTGAGTTACCATCTTATTGTGATTGTGATAAAGTAAACCCTTTTAGATTGATTGGTATGGTCCTTAACCTATGAACTAGTTTATGTAATATTGTCATTTTCATTGGATTAGCTTGGTCTGACCATGAGCAATTAATATCTCTCCAATTATTTGTCTTCCTTTAGTTTTCTAAATTTTTTTATAATTACATTCATAAAATTCCTTTTTGTGGGGCTTGGTAGATTCCTAGTTCTTTTGAATAGAGTTTCTTTTTCTCTTTTGGCTGGGATTTTTTGGTAGCATACAGAAATGCTGATGATTTTGTGAGTTTATTTGTTATATTGCTATTTTACTGAAATTACTGTTTCAGTTATTTTAGTTGAATGTCTAGGTTTATCTAAGGAAACTGTTGTCATCTGTGAGCAGCAGAATTTTGTTTCTTGTTTGACTATACTTATTTTCTTAATTCTTTTTCTTGTATTATTTCTAAAGCACACATTTACAGAATTATATCAAATAATAGTGGTGACAGTGGACAGCCTTGCTTTACAACCATATCTTATTGAACAAACAGCAGTTAATGCCAAGTTGGGGTTTTAGATAGATACTGTTGACAGTATTGGTGTGTGTATTAATTTTTTTTTTACCACAAAAAGAAGTTACATTTAAAAAAACTTTTTTTGCTTCTGTTGATACATTCATGTGATTATATAAATGTTATCTATTATATTTATAATTTTCCTAATATTGAACCCACCCTATATTCTTGATATAAATCCATCCAGATCATATCATATAGTCCTTTAAATATTTTTTCTGTAGACTCTGATAATATTTATTCAATATTTTTTCATCTATATTTTAGGGATATTCATCTATAGTTTTCTTTCTATGCTTTATCTCTCCTTTAGTATCAGGATCATATTTGTATCAAAAGAAATTGGGTAGGATATCCTCTTTCCAAGTTTTTGCAAATAACTTATACAAAATTGGAATTAGTTTCTCTTTGAATGGTTGATAGAACTTTACACACACATGTGTGTATGTGTGTGTGTGTGTGTGTGTCTGTGTGTATGTATCCATCTGGTCCTAGGATGTGTTTTGTATAGAAATTGATCTACATCTTGTTCTATTCCTTTTCCTGATATTTGTCTATGTTAAAGCCTCTATATCTTCCATTAATCTAGACATTTTATAATGGTTTGAATATTTATGCACTTCATTTAATATATTGGTCTTATTGGCATATGAGGGCAAAATTGTCTAGAATTATTTCTTTCCATCTGTATCTGTTTTCAGTCCTTTCGTTTTTGATTCTGCAATCTAGTTTTCTTCACTTTTAAATCAAATTAACTTGTAATTTGTCTGCTTTGCTTATTGTTTTTTTTAAAGCAGCTCCTAGTTTCATTTTTCAGTTTGATATTTTTGTTCTAAATTTTATCTCTTCTTAGATTTCCAGAATTTCTATTTTTGTCTCTCATTGGAGTTTTTATTTTTTGCTTGCTATTCAGTTTTTGTTATACATGGCCAATTCACTTAACTCTTATCTTTCTTTTTTGTTGAGGAAAGTGTTTAGAGATAAAGTTTTCACCTAAACACTATTTTGGCTATATCACCAAAGTTTTGATATGTTATTTTATTGTTTATTTTTCTTTGATAATATTATATATCATTATTCTTTGACTCACTTATTATTTAGGATTATATTATTGTGTCCATTTCAGTGTATGTTTTTTAAAATTTCCCTTTTCATTTTGATTTTATTTAATTCTGGCCCATTTTGAGTGTTTTTCCTTTTCTGAATTTGTTTATGAGTTTTTTATGCTGTGATGGTTAGTTTTTGAAAAGGCATGCTGCCCAACTGAGAACAGCTCCCATGGATTTAATTACTATGGCTATGTGGATGATTCTCAAATCTACCTATCCTGGCCCAAACTCTCTCTGCTGACCTCTGATTTCACAAATGCAACTGCTTTTAAGACATCTTGAATTGGATATCCAGAAGACATCTTCAACTCAACATGACAAAATGTAACACATTGTCTTTTCCTCTAAACTCTCCTACCTTTCCTATTACTGTAGAGGGCAGTGCCATCTTCCCAGTCCCTCAGGTTTGTAACCTAGGAGTCATCCTGGATTCCTTATTGTCTCTCTCATGCCCCATGTCTAATCTTTTGCCAATGCCTGTAGATTTCACCATTGCAACATCTCTCAAATATGCTGCCTTTTCTCTGACGCTATCATCACTCTTGTGCAGGCTCTCATCACCTCTCACCTGAATTATTACAGTAGTCTGCTATGATATTTGATTATATCTCCAGTGGCTGTGTGTGTGTGTGTGTGTGTGTGTGTGTGTGTGTGTGAGATTTGCTGAGGTTTTTTGCATCTTTACCAAGATACTTATTCCCTTTCCTATTCATTCTTTTGTGGTTCTCATTTCTTTTTCATTTTTTTCCTTAGTATTCTCATTTCATTGATAATAACATGATAATAATAATAATAATAACATGATTATAACTCTTAAAAAAACCTTTTGCTTCATCTCTTTCAAGAATTCTAGTTGAATTTGTGCCCAAGCTTTGTTTTTCTTTCCTTTGCTTGTAAATGTTTTGAAGTCATTCTTTTATTCCATTTTGTTTCTTTGATGTCCCTGTCACCACAGTAGCTTTTAATGGTTGAATTCTTTTTTTGTTTGTTCATCTTTCAAATCTACTTCCTAACTTCAGATTTGTTAAGGCAACTTTGGAAGAAAGGTCTGGGCTGGGCCTGCTGCCACTTTCTTGGGATATTGAGTGTTGGGTTATTGCAGGATCTCAGGGTCAGTTCAGGGTGGAGACCTGCAAACTTTCAGTGTTCCCAAAGTGATCTGATCCAGGAAAGAGACTGATCACTGCCCCCCAGTCTGATCTCTACAAATTCCTTACCTGAATTTGGGTCTTAGCAATTGTACACTATTGCTGGAGTGAGCCAGCTTCAAACCTCTACTGGTTGGGAGCAACAGAACTACAGAGTCCCCTTTTATCTGGGAATTCCTATTCTGGTTATTCCTCTTCAGGCTTCACACTGGGCTAACAGCTAAAATTAAGATCTCTACTTGCTCCTGGGGTCTGAGCCTAACCCCTGCTGCTTACTTCTGGACTCACTCCACTTCCACACACCGCCTAAAGGCAGTGACAGTTCTTTATCTCAGAACATCCCTTAGATGCAGGTCCCCTTCTTAGTCTACCCTAGAACTGTCACCTAGTACTGGATAGAGCCAGTTGCTACCTGTTGCCAGACCTTTCACGAGGTGGACTAGGTATCTCCTCTTGCCATGTTGTATAGCCTCTCCCTGTGCAGGACTGTTCTGTGTGAAATGCTTTTGGCCAGACCCTTTCCCAGCACCCATAGAGAAGTGACTCACTGTAATTTTTTCTTGGGTTTCTCAATCAGGATCTGGTCTGGTGTATTTTCTGGATCTATTTGGAGGGGACCTCCCTGTACTTCTTGCTACTTTGCCATCTTGGCTCTACCTTCTCCCTCTTCCTGGTACTTTTCTATCTGTTGTGGCAAAGCTATTTTTTTCTCTGAAGTTCTAAACTTGAAGTTTATTGAGAGGTAAAACCTGAGAGAACAACTTTGTAACAAGTTCAAGTAGAGCCTCACAGAAAAGAATAGCTTAATATGGATGATAACTCTTTATTATATTTGGGGTTTTCTTCTGTTTACTCATTTCTATATTCTTACTTCCTCAATTGTCACATTATTCCCGGGTTAGGCTCTGCCCTTTCTCATTCTCTTGGATACTATGAAGCTATCTTTGGTCTTGTCCATCTGGTAATCTGGATACCTCTCTAGTTCCGAATGGAGTGTCTGTCACTAGCACTGTTAACTCTGTCACATTCCCTGGCTTCTACTTCTTCCTTTTGCTAGCTTATTATGAGTATTGGCCTTGGCTCCTTCTTGGAAAAGATAACTTGGGAGAAAGAGTCCCAAGCACTGCGCTGTCTCATCAGAACACAGTGACCTTGTGGTAGTTATTCAGACAATGCAGAGCTGGGGTGAAGGTGAAATGCCTATTCAGTCATTCCCCCAAATGCCTCATGTCGAATTTATTTATCTGGCTCATTCTCCTTGCATAATATAAAACTGGGAGGATGCTCTGTTCCCCGGTGTGGAACTGATAGGCTCCAGTTGGATGTCAGCATTTGAGTTGGTTTCATGTCTCCTTCAAGGACCTCAGCCCCTACCCTCCTGTTATTGAGCTGATGCTGTCTCATGCTGTGG
Organism: Vombatus ursinus; assembly: GCF_900497805.2. NCBI lineage: Eukaryota > Metazoa > Chordata > Mammalia > Diprotodontia > Vombatidae > Vombatus > Vombatus ursinus. Next base: position 1,516,732 of record NW_020954681.1, read on the forward strand.
GATGCTCTGTGGCCTGTGCTACCCAATCCTGTATTGCTAAGCAATAACCTATCAGTGGACTTTCTCTGTATCAGGATTGAGATTCTGCTGGTTTCAGGACCATTTATGGGAATTCATATTGGTTTCCTGCCCCCTTGGTGCATCTCTACAGATTAAACATGAACCATTTTTCAAGCTTGCTGAATTTATATTTAATAATAATAGTAGTTAACATTTATATAGCACTTTAAAGTTTATAAAGTACTTTATGAATGTTATCACATTTTATCCTCATAGTAACTCTGGGAAGTAGGTACAGTTATTATTCCCATTTTACAATTGAGGAAATTGAGGCAGACAGCATAGAAGTGACATGCTCAGACTAGCATAGCTGGTAAGTATCCAAGGCCAAATTTGAATGTTTATCTCTACTGTGTCACCTAGCTCCTTTGTTCCACCCTTTCTTTGGTTCTTTACTGTCTGAACAACTCCTACAAGGTCTGTGTTCTGACAAGCCAGGCCAGATCCTGAGCTTCCTTTTCCTGTTCGTAGTTTTCTTCTTCATCCTCCCTTCCCTGTCAAACTGATCTTCCTTAAATACAAGTCTGACCACATCAACTCCCTTTTAAACAAACTCTAGTGGCTTCCTATTGCCTCCAAGATCAAATATTAAATCCTCTGTTTGTCATTCATATGCCTTCATAACCTGGCCCTTTCCTATCTTTCCAGTCTCTCCTCTATACCTGGAATGTCAATCAGTAAACAATTACTAATTGCCTACTTGATGCCAGGCACTGTGCTAAACACTGAGGATGGAAAAAGAGGCAAAAGACAGTCCCTGCCCTCAAGGAGCTTACGACCTGATGGGGGAGATAACATGGAAACAAATATATACAAAACAAGTGATATACAGGATAAATAGAAAATAATTAAGAAAGGTAAGGCAGTAGAATTATGAGGGCTTGGGGAAGGCTTCCTTTTGAAAGTGAGACTTTAGTTGGGACTTAATGGAAGCCAGGGAGGTCAGTAGTCAGAGCATTTTGTATTTGATCCTAGAGGCAATAGGGAGCAAATGGAGTTTATTGAGTGGGGAGTGGGGGTAGTGACATAACCACATTTCACAGCAGGCTATTGTAATAATCTAAGTGTGAGGGGATGAGAGCCTCCACAAAAATCAGAGGAGAGAAGGCAGCATATTTGAGAGATGTTGCAAAGGTGCTTGCTACAGATGTTGCTGCAGGCCTTGGCAACAGATTAGATGTGAGGCATGAAAGAGTGAGAAATCCAGGATAACTCCTCGGTTATGAGCCTGAGGGACTGGGAATATGGCACTGACCTCTACAGTAATAGGAGAGGTAGGAGAGTTTAGAGGGAAAGACAATGGGTTCCATTTTGGACATGTTGTATTGAAGCTGTCTACTGGGCATCCAATCTGAGATGTCTTAAAGGCAGCTGGAGATGTGAGATTGGAGGTCAGCAGAGAATTTGGGGTAGTATAAATAGATTTGAGAATAGCTGTGGTAATTAAATCCTTAGGAGCTGATGAGATTGACAAATAAAGTAGTATAAGGGAGAAGAAAATAAGGCCCAGGACAGAACCTGAGGGATATCTATGGTTAGAGGGTGTCATGTGGAAGTGAATCCAGCAAAGCAGAAAGAGGTTAAGAAGAATGGAGCAGTCAGATAGGCAGGAAAGGAACCAGAAGAGAATGGTGTCCCAAAAACCTCGAGAGAACAGAATTATCAAGTTAGAAGGCAGTGATCAGCATTGTCAGAGGCTGCATAGAGGTCTAGGAGATGAGAATTGAGACAAGGCCATTGGATTTAGCATTTAAGATATCATTAAGGAACTTTGGAGAGAGAAATCTTCTGGAGAGAGAAATATAAGTTTGGAAGCCAGACTGTAAGGGGATAAGAATAGAGTGTGAGTAGAGAAAATAAGTAACCTATTGTAGATGGCCTTTTTGAAGAATTTGGCTATGAAGGGCAGAAGAAACATAGAATGGTGGTTAGAGGGAATGGAAGGGTCAATTGAGAGTTTTTTTCTACTATGGGGGAGACATTGGCATGTTTGTAGGCAGTAAGGAATGAGCCAGTAGACAGGGAGAGATTGAAAATAAGTGAAAGAGTGGGGAAGACAGAGGAGGCAATCTGTTGGAGGAGACAGGATGAAATGAGATTGTTTGAACAAATAGACGGGTTGGCCTTGGTAAGGAGTAAGGCCACTTCATGTGAGACCAGGGAGAAAAAGGAAATAGTGGCAGAAGGCATCTGAATGGTAAGAAATAAGGGAAGGGAAAGAAGAGATAGGTCACGGAGAATGGACTAAATTTTTTCTATAAAATACTAGGCAAGTTTCTCAGCTGAAGGATTGAGGTGGGGGAGAGCCATGAGAGGTCTGAGAAGGGATGAAAAGGTTTCAAAGAGCTGTTCTGGAGAATGGGATAGTGAATTAATAAGGGAGGTGTAGTAGGATTGCCTAGCAGGAGGCCCAGTTGAGGTTGTGTAACAAAAATTTGTAGTGCACCCAGTCAGAATGGTTGCATGATTTTCTCCATCTTCGTTCGGTAGCATATGTGAAGAAGTAAATGTGACAAATGGCGGGAGTGATCCAAGGCCAAGACTTGACAGGACATAATCAGCAAAATGATAAGGGGGTTAGGGATTCAAGATTGATAGACAATGTGGAGTTGAATGAATTTACCAAGAAGTAGAGATAGGGATGAGAGGAGAAAGTGGCTAGTGCAGGGCGATGACCTGGGATGGAATTGAGGGTCAGTGTGCAGGTGAAGAGTAGGCTTTTGTGTACAGGAAGACAGAGGGAGAGGTGACAAGCCAACAGATTATCCCACTTCATCTCCACTTTCTGGTTTCCCTGGAGTCTCATCAAAAGTTGCACTTTCTATAAGAACACTTTTCCAGTCCTCCTTATTCTTAGTGCTTTCCCTTGGAGACTACCCCTAGTTTATCCTTTATATATATATGTATACATATATATATATAATATATATATCTATATATATATATATATATCTTGTTTGTACTTGGTTATTTGAATATTGTCTTCCCAATTAGCCTGTGAGCTGCTTGAGAGCAGGGACTGTTTTTGTTTGTTTGCTTTGTTGGGTTTTTTTGCCTTTTTTGCCTTTTTTGCTCTTAGCACAATGCCTAGCACATAATAGGTGGTTAATAGATGTTAGTTAACTGACTGAGGTAGTTGCAGAGTTCACATCTTACTGCCACCTTAGGAACCCAGAAGCTCCTGATCTCTCATACTCAATGAAGCTGTGGGCAGTGCTTGAAGTTATGCACACATTGATGACACTAAGCACTGTGTGGCTGGCCAACTGGTAGGGAAAAGGAAGAAAACTTAAAAAAAAAACAGATTTAGGACTGAAGAACTCTAAGATGAAAAGCCATGAGGTTATTTGAATATGCTTTGAAAACATTAACCTAAGATGTAAATGCAAATTATGCTAAGGAAATTGGAAAAATGAGGTCAAAATCATCACAGCATTTCTTTTCACTGACCTAAAGAATGTTAGAGTGAGAAGCGACCTTAGTAATGATCTTGTCAAACTCTCTTATTTTGCAGAGAGTAAAATTGAGACCCAGAAATGAGAACTGCTTGTATCAGGTCACACAGCTAGTAAATGGCCAAAGTGGGATTTAAACCTAGTTTCTCTGACTCCAAATGCAGTGTTACTTCTGCTATATCATGTTGGCTTTGTTAGCCAAAAGTTCAGAAGTGTGATTTATTTTCTAATTCATCTATCTGGACTTTTTCTTTGTCTTCTTTTGATCTGAAATTGTGATTTTTTTCCCTTTGAATATTTTTAGTAAGCTACCCTGGAGAATGCAGTGGATTCCCAAGTTTTATTTTCCTTGGCACAAATAGCTTTTCAATAATTTAGATTGTAATTTTCGTAATGAGTGTGTAGGTGTTAAAAATTAATGATGAATAAATAATACAATGATGAGACTTGTTAGGTAGAATTATCCACCAAGGGATAGGACTGCAGGCATCCTTACTAAATGTTGTGATTAGAACAACTGTTTTCAATATTTCTGCCTTGCCATCTGTCTTTGAGAGCATGTATAAGCTGAAGCAAGAGGGCTTCATGTTGTTAAAAGCATTAAGATCATATATCCTTTCATTTGGCAGTATAGTATTAGAATATTTTTGTTGAAATAACATTTGTCAGGAGCCTACTATGTGTTAGGCACTGGACAAAGGGTTGGAGATAATAAAAATAAGCCTCTTGCCTCAAGGACCTTACGTTCTATTAGGCAAAAATGACGTGTCCTCAGATAAGTAAATATGAAATATATACATAGTAATTGGAGAAGACATTGATAACTAAGGGAATCAGGAAAGTGTTGATGTGGTGGGTAGAACTTGAGCCGAACCTTAAAGGAAGCTAAGGATTTGAAAAGCTGGAGGTAAGGAAGGAGAACATTCCAGCCATGGACGATTTCCTGGGCAAAGACTCAGAGATAAGAGATGGAATGGAATGTGTCTGGAAACTGAAAGTGGTCAAGTGTGGATGGAATATGGAGTGTATGAGGGAAGGCATTGGACAATAAGCCAGGAAATGTAAGCTGATGCCAAAGTGTTCAGGGCTTTAAATGCGAAACCCAAAGGATTTGTACTTTGTCCTGCAGGCCATAAGGACCTGCTGTAGCTAGCTTCTCTAATCAGGGAAGGGAGTTACGTGGTAGGATCTGTGCTTTTGGAGTATCTGTTTGACTGCTGTGTGCAAGGTATGTTAAAACTTATCAAATAGCTGTCTCAGTCAAGAGTCATCATAGAATGTTTAAGTTGCAAGAATCACAGAAGCAGATTTACTGCTGGAAGGCACCATCTAGTCCCATTGTCTCATTTTATAGATGAGGAAAATGAGTCCCAGAGAGGATAAGTTACTTGGCCAAGGTCATACATGGAGATCGGAGTTCATATCCAGTCCTTTGACTCCAAACCAGAACTCCATAAGGCAGCACACAAACACACACAGATCTGGCAACCTCCAAATACTTTTTAAATCGTGATATGATATTCCTTTGTACAGAGTATCGCAGAAGTCTTATTACATTTAAAAGCTATTTAAGCTAATAAAGCTTAACAATTCACGAAGACTTCCATAAATCCTACATTTGCATTTGACATCTAGATCATTTTAGTATGATTATTTTGGGTGGATATTATGTTGTAAAGGAGAAGGTGGGGATGAAGGCCAGAGTAGAGGGGGAATGAGCTAGAGTTGGCTGGGAAAATCATATGCATAATAAGTAGCAGAGATCAAACCCAGATTCAGTGCCCTTTCTCTGTATCATGGTGCCTTTGGGGGTACCACATCTGTCCAGTCTCCATTTGAATGTGAGATTATAAATTGCTTCAAGAAGTGAAAAACATCAACTGAGAAGGTACTTTGAGCAGGGCATTGCTCCCAGTATAGTGCCATGGGCAAATAGAAAGTAAGTACCATTCAAATTTTAGCATAACTAAATGCTGGTATGGTGAATACCAACTATTTTTGAAAGCCCCAGTTGCTGGTTCTTGTATATTCCAAGCCACCTGATAGCATCAAACGTCACATGAACTTCTTGTTCTGAATTGAGTTGAGTTCATTGTAATACAAGTAAGGAAATTTAATTTCCACACTTAAGGGCATAAATGTGATCAACAAAGTCAGTGACATAGGTTATTATATTGTTTGCAAATTTCTGAAGCTCACTCAATTAGAATTAAGGCCATGCTTGTTGAATTTGAATTATAGTACATAAGGTACACAACTTTAATTGGAATTTTTGAATATAGTTGAGCAAATGTTCTATGTCTGTATAGGTCCAAATATGAAGTAATGCACTGAAATTCCAAACAAGTGATTAGAGTTAGACAGATGAAAAAACATATTGAGCCTCATGTGGCTAGCAGGATGATGAAGTAATGTTTTTCTATAAACAATTCCAACTCCACAACCCCAAAAGAAAGGAATTATGGATCAGATATAGAATAATTACAGCTGAATTCACATGATAAAAAGCCATAACCCCTGCATAAAAAGTTTTTTTTTTTTTAAAAAAAGCCTCATAAATTACCACTGGAGGTGGTTGACTCCACCTTTCTCCTACAGTGCATACATGTATAAGCTCAAAGGCTCGTGATCATGGGTCCATCACCCATGGCAATGACTTTGCCTAAGCACCACCTGACCATGGAAAAACTGGCAGATGCTGATTCTCTTGATTTGTCTGAATGAAGGGGAGAGTGACTGCTGAAGGAGAGGGTAGAATAAAAGTATGGTGCTTTTAGCACCAGGTTAGAGGGAGACTAGCTTCAGTCCTGACAAGAAGGGAATGGAAACTTTGCAATAGTTCTTTCTTCCTGGAGGTTACTTAGGGCAGGGAATCTAGGCCTGACCAACCCACATATCCCCAAATGTGTCAAGGCTGAGGCTGCCCAGAAATCCAGCTGTGGGATTCTGTGCAGCAGTGAAAGGTAGTGGGGGAGGGACACAGTGAGGCAGCATCCCAAACACAAGGAAAACTGGAAGACTAAAAGATGAGGACGAAAAATTTAAATAAAAACATAGCTTACTGCAGAGAGTGTCATAAAAACAGAAAGGAGAATTATTAAAACATCAGGTAGAGCAAAATCACTTAGAACAAGTGTTATAATATGAGGGAAGATGATCTGTTATTATCCCACGAGAGACAAAATCCTGTGGATTACCCAAGTGTTATGGAACAATGGCAAGAAACTTTAGAAATATTCAAATGAGAAAGAAAATTATTAAAAGAAAAGAGATTGGGAATGAATTTAGGTCAAGCATGTATCCATTTCTCAGTCTCATATAGCACCTGTACAAAAGTATGTCGTATACAAGGATGAAGAAAAATAAATGTAAAAAAGTAAAAATGTTAAATGTGTTCTTTACAGATTATAAAGCAATAAAAATGTCATCAATACAGGAAACACAAGCAACAGATAACAGACCTAAATGGAGACTTAATGACAATATCTTAAATAATAAGTGGGTCAAACAACAAATCATAGAAAAAAAATAAGTGAAAGAGAATAATTATAATGAGATGGCATAGCAGAATTTCTTGGGAGGAAGTAAAAGCCATCCTTAACATACAAATTATATCTCTGAAAACATGTACTAATAAAATAGAAAAAAAAGATAATTAAATAATTAATAAAGCTAGGGGATCAACCAAAAATAAACACAAAAGAAGTTGAGTATTAAAGGAGAAATAGGTAAATGGGAAAAGAAAAGCCTTAGAAATAATAAACAGAGCTGAAAGCTGCCTATTTGAAAAGACTAACAAAATGATAAATCTTTTAGTCTACCTGATAGAAAATAAATGAGAATAACATCAGTACCAAAATAAATCACAACAAATAGAAGAAATACAAAGAGTTAGCAGAACCTCCTATGTAATGATATGCCAATAAAATCTAAAATTAAAACCTAAAACAATATTTAAAGTCCAGGTTAACAAAGCTTGAAATAGAGATGTTAATCCAATTTCAGGAAATGAAATTGAACTAGCTTTACCTGACTGGGGAGACAGAGGACATGAGGACCCTGGTCCATATGAATTTACAGGTGAATTCTATCAAATACTTAAAGAACAATTGATACCTAAACTATACAAATATTTAATCAGAAATCAGAATGATACTACCAGGCTTCTTTTATGAGACATATATACAGTGTCCCAAAAGTCTTGGTGCTGTTTTAAGCTATTTATGGCTAAAAACTGTACTGCACTGTGACTTTTGGAATACCTTGTATAGTCTTAATTCCTAAACCAGAGAAGGATAAATCAGTGACAACAGAAATATAACCCAATATCATTAGTAAATATTCTTTCAAAATTTTTAAGTAAAATGTTAGCATAAATTAGGCTCTCTCACTTTATATATTATATGTATATTAAAAATTCACTGTGATTAAGTAGACTTATAGCAGATGCAAAGATGGTTCAGTATTAGAAAAAAAACAGTTAACGTAATTACTTATTTCAAAATGGGAACACTTCAAACCACATTGCTTGATCATCAGATGGAGGGAAAAAAACCTTTTCTAAAGCAACATTCATTTATACCCAAAAGCCTACAGAGGAGTACAGCATATTAGATAAGGAAGAATTAGAAATAGAGGAACTCAGTAACTAAGCATTTGATAAATATGAGAACATAAATTTCTTGGGGGAAAACTCCCTTTGTGACAAGATTTGCTGGAAAACTAGAAAACAGTTTATCCAAAAATTAGGTGTAGACCAACATTTATACTAGATACCACAATAATCTCTAAGTAGATACATGGTCTGAACATTAAAGGCCACAACATGAAAGTTAACAGAGAATCAGATGAAGTACCTTTCTTAGCTATGGATAAAGACAGAGTTTTTAATCAAACAAGTGATGAAGGTGATCACAAAAGGTAAAATAAATTATTTCTGTTATATGAAATTGAAAAGCTTTTGTAAGAACAAAATTAAGGCAATTAGGATATAAAGAGAAGCTCTGTATTAACAGAAGGAGGAAAAAAACCTTTTTCTTTGATGATGTTTCATAGGGGGTCTGTTTTCCAAGCTAAATAGGGAATGCAAATATAACAGATTGATAGTAATTCCCAATATATTAAGTGGTCAAAGGATATGAGGAAACAAAATAACTTGCAGAATAACTCTGGAGTTTTATCTCAGACAAAGCAAATCCAAAAAGGTCAAAATAATCCGTGTTTGAGGAGCTGTAAATAAAAAAGAACAAGCAGGTACCCTAATGCACTGTTATTGGAGCTGTAAATTGGACCAACCATTTTGGCAAGAAATTTACAATCATTCTTTCATGGAATCATTAGGTAATCCTAACAGTTATTATGGCCACCTCAATGTTCAGTTTTCCAGGAAATGCATTCCCATTTCCTTCAATTCAACATGAACTCAAGGACCTTTACTATCCTTTTTGCCTTCTCAGCACTCTACAACTCATCACTGTTTTTTGTTTTTTGTTTTTTTTTAAGCTAGGCAATGGGGTTAAGTGACTTGCCCAGGGTCATACAGCTAGTAAGTGTTATGTGTCTGAGGCCAGACTTGAGCTCAGGTCCTCCTTACTCCAGGACCAGTGCAGTATTCACTGAGCTACTTAGCTGCCCATCATCACTCTTCTTTAACTGCAGAGTCCAGTACTCAACTTAATATTCCAAATGTTGTCTGACCATTGCAGAAAACAGAGTTGAATCTTACTTCCTAAATCTTCTGCATTATAATAATGTAAAATTACATGTCATCTCTTTTGGTGATTGGGGTAGGGGTGGTGAGGCAAGAACCGAAGGAATCATAAGGTATAATAGTATGGCATTATAGGGTTTAAAGATACCTGTGGGTCATAAGATTCCTCTCACTTCCCCTGGGAAATCAAATCTAGAGCTAAAATGGCCAACCAGTGAATGTAGACATTTTTCATCAAAAGTGTTCCCTAGATGTACTGAAAGTCCTGGTGAAATTCCATTCCCTGTGGTCATTCACCATCTCATTCTGAAGCCAATGGCATCGAATCTACTCCCACTTTCCAAATGAGGCCCCAGACAAATAAACTTTGAGACAAATATGATGAGAAGGATATAAATAGCCATTTTATAGATTCAGTGGTAAACTTGGCAAACATTAAAGAAATTTAAGAATGAGAAAGATGATGGGCTGGTCTCATGGTAACATTAAAAGATAACCGTGGTATCCTTACAATGTCAAAAGACATTAAGGGAAACCCCTACTACTATGGGTAGATCTTCTGTGACAGACTTGTTGGAGGAAATGGACGAAAGTCACAGAAGAATGAATGAGTTACTACATAGTTGAAGAGAATCACCCGAGTCAATGAGATTTCATCCCTATTGGAATATCAAAGCATTTATTCAAAACAATCTTAATAGCTTTTTTTATATGCTTGCTACTGTTAGGTTGAGTGTAATTAAGGTTTCTAAATTACTCTTCACACATGATGAACCCTTTTAGGGAGTTTGAAATTTTGAAACATTGTACAGACTCTGGCATATAGACAAAACACTGATCTTTGAACTCATTCAATGTTCCATCTGGTATTTACAGTACAATTGCAATGTTTGCTGCTGCATTGAGCTGAGATTACATAAATCTTCCAGATCATTAATGTGGATACTAAGGAAATTTTCCTGGGATTTATTTTCTTGTGACCTTTCCATTAATGTAGAGGTATATATGGGGTCATGATGCAGATGAGGAAAAGGATGCACTAATGGCTGTGAATGACATTCATTTTTCAGACTTCTTTTTTCAGCTGATTAAGTCTTTCTTCAGTATTTTCAGGAATAATCAACAAATGAAAGTTAAATACCCCCCACTTCCCAAACTTGAAATAAAATTAGCCAGATGACCTTTATACAGTGATATTAAATCAGGCTATTTTGATCTGCATTATAAAAATAGACAATGTAGTTTATTTAACAAGGTGTTGAATCAATTCCCCAGTGCTTCATGCTCTGTCTTTCAGCCTTTTATCATTTCTCATTAGTATAGTTGCAGGGGAAGCTTTGCTGTGTTGTTAACCTATATGCTTTACTTGTTGATAAGGGGAAGCCAAAGAAGCCTTCTCTTTGGACCCTGGATCATATTGTCTGAAGCATTTCTTTATATAAATACATCAGTCAGATAGCAAATTGGATGCTAGTGGTATGTAAGATTCCTCACAAAATCTCTAGATTTGCAAATTCCCTAGCACCAGCAATGTGGACACTGGCTTTTGAGAGAGGCAAAATGGGACAGTAGTGCTTCTTGTATGAAAAGTCCGTGGCTGTGTTCCCACAAGTAGATGAACCAAAACGTCTAACCATAAGATCACCTGCTTTAAAAAGTAGTGAGTGCCCTATCATTGGAGGTGGTCAAGCTAAGGCTAAGTATGAACCTATTGGGAATGTCAATGAAAGTATTCTGGTGAGCAGGCAGTTTTAGAAAAACCTGGAAAGACTTACGCGAACTGATGCTGAGTAAAGTGAACAGAACCAGGAGAACATTGTACGCAGTAACAGCAACATTGTGTGATTACTGACTTTGATAGACTTAGCTATTTTGAGCAATGCAATAATCTAAAACAATTCCAAAAGACTTATGATAGAAAATGCTAACTACATCCAGAGAAAGAACTATGGAGTCTGAATGCAGATTGAAGCACATTATTTTCTTATTTTTTTCTTTCTTGTGGTTTTTCTGTTTTGTTCTGATTCTTCTTTCACAACATTACTAATATGGAAATATGTTCAATATGATTGTGCAAGGATAGCCTATATCAGATTGCATGCCATCTTGGGGAGGGGAAAAATTTAGAACTCAAAATCCTATAAAAGTGAATGTTGAAAACTAAAAATAAATATTTTAAAAAATAAGAATAAGAAAGTATTCCTTTGTGAGATGGAGAGCTGGACTTGTTGACATATAGGCCAATTATATTTATGATAGTCTGTGGTTTTCATTTTCATAGTGCTGGGTTTTTTGGTGGAATTGAAATTATAGTTAGTTGAAAAATGGATTTTTACCCAATTTAAATCACAAAAGCAAGTTTTTAGGGCCACACCCTTGATGGAGGAGGGGTAAAAGAGGGGGTAGTGTTGCAGAAGAATCACTTATAAAATTAAAACAATTTTGCTATGATATGCATATTTTATAGTTTCAAAGTTTTGCGTGTTTTTTAATGTTTGCAGTAATTTATAGTAGATGTTTTTATGACATTCTTTTTCAAACTGACCAAAAAATCTTTACTCATTGGCCATTGGTAGGAAGTTAAGAGCTCGAAGAGAAGAACATAAAATATTCTGTCCATTGGTTTTAGCTGTACTGAGCTTCCGTGGTCTCATATAATTCAACTGATTAACCAAACTGATTTCCTAATTGTTTATCCAGTAAATTCAGCAGAGTTTTTTGAGTGCCTGGTATGCTGAAGGCGAAGGCACTGCAGTAAGCATCATAGGCTATCCGAAGTAGTATAAGATAGGGTGCCTGTTGATTGATAGATTTCAAAAAGATAGTAGTTGGGCAGCAAAGCCTAGGGCTCATATAGGGCTAAGTTTCATTATGGATTAGGCCCCTGGACTTGAGGAAAGTGTCACAATATTAACCTAACACTGATATTCTCCTAATACTGGAAACCCGTGGAGTAGCTCTGTTATCATTCTGATCATTATGTATTCCTGATGAATGCATCGTACGTACAAGAATGAGTTAGTACTGTATTTGAGTGTGTGAAAGCATCACGTGTGATTAATGACAGAGTTAATGGAGAGAGTGTTAGTTTTGGATTGAGTGATTAGTGGTATGTTAGTGATTAGGGAAATGAGTGTTCAAGTGTGGATCCCTGGACAATTTGAAAGTCAGGCAACAAGTATTATTAAGGGCTTAATATATGTCAGGCACTCTGCTAAGTGCTGGGAATACAAAGAAAGCCAAAAACAATCTGTATTCTGAAGGATCTCATATTCTAGTGGAGGAGGCAAAATGTAATTAATCACATATGTTTTGTGTGTATTTTGTCTATGTATGTATACATACACACATATATGTGAAACATATAGAGTATATGGAAAGTAATCTGGGAATGAAAGGTATGTCTGTGGATTCAGGAATGGCCACTTAACGGAAGATGAGATTTGATCTGAGTCTTGACAAAAGCAAAGGAAATTTGGCCAGAGGTGCAAGGACAGAACCTTCCTGGCATTGAAGACAGCCAAAACCAAATGCACGGAGATGAGAGATGGAGGAATACATTCAGGGAAACATAAGTAGGCTAGTGTAATTGAATCAGAAAGTTCAAGGAATAAGGTGTAAGAAGGCAGATAGTGGGAGTAATTGAGGGCTGAGGCTTGAGGCTTGGCAACGTATGATCAGTGACAGGACTTGAGGGCAAGGGGCTCTTGTGCAGAGAATAGTATAGAATTGAATTCATTTAACAAGGCATCAAGATAGGGAAGGAAGAAGAGTATGGATAGCACAGAGGCAATGGCTGGGTAAAGAACTGTGAAGTGGGAGGAATGGGGGTCATAATGAGGGTGGGGTAGGGGTCCTAAGGCATAGGAAAAATCATCATAATGAAGGAATTTTAGAGTTCATAGAGCATTGAAATAAAATACTTTAGGGTAATGTCAGGGTAAATAGTGTGACCATATCTGTGTGAGGTTGAATGGAGGAGCAGATCATTAGAACTGAAAATAGATTGAAGAGTGAGGAATTGGGATGTTAGGGTCTTTGCTGGGTTCTCTCTCTCTCTCTCTCTCTCTTTCTCTTTCTCTCTTTCTCTCTGTGTGTGTGTGTGTGTGTGTGTTTCTCTCTCGCTACACACACACACACACACACACACACACACACACACACACACGCACACACACACACACACCCCCCAAACAAATGTATCCTTTTGTATGTGTCCTTTTGTGTGGGGTATGTTGTAGCAATTCAGTCTGGTTGTGATCAATTAGTCACAAGTAATGCTTGTTAATAGCACTGATTTCCCTCCCCCCCCC